>NC_140130.1:26158145-26647941 GCF_964035555.1 Netta rufina | reverse complement strand
AAGGGAATAGGTAAATGGTAAATGGTGAAAAGAGATCCTGTTCTTCAATGGTGCATTGCAAAAAAAAAAAAAAAAGAAAAAGAAAAAGAAATTCAAACATGCCAACCAAACTTTGTTTTGGAGGGGAGTTGGGGAGGATGGCTTAAAGTGTTTGAAATGTTTTCTGAAGGAAATGTAACTGAATTTTGTTGTGACAGCGTCTTGCTCTGAACTTTTTTTTCAATGCACTTTGCCTTGACTGAATCTTGTTCTATTCTGATATAGCCTAGGTGTTAATAAAATGGCCAAGAGATTTTTCATGTGATATTAAATAATGTTTCAGCTAATTCCTTCCTTTTTTATTTGTGCTTTTCAAATGAAACCTTGAAGAAAAGAAAACCTTGATTCTGCTATTTTTCTCTATTCAATGAAAAATATTATTATTAAAGTATTATTATCCAGCTCTGCAGATTCAGGAATTCCCCATGCACCTACACACAAACACACATGACAAGATAGGAACTTCGGTGTTTTAATAAAACATTTGCCTCTGTTTCTTGCATTTGAGCACACATTCAGATTTTTCAAGAAAAAAATAAATATGGAGAAAGTGTTCATTAGCAAGCAGTGTGATGTAAGATGGGTGGATTTGGGGAGGGAAATAGTGCTGAAGAGGTACGTAAATCTTGCAGATATTTCAGAGAGTTTGGCTTTAGCTTAGCTTTAATGGTGTCATGAGCTCTAGTGGCTTGATTTCATGCTAAATGAGTCCAGCTCACATGCTCGAAGAGTAAGTGGTGATGCAAATCAAAATGCAGTAAGTTGGGCTGATGAGTAGGTTCACTGTGTATTAACAAATTGCAGCAGATGCAGTATTAGATACTGCCTTCTGGGAACAGACAGCTCCTTTTCCATCTGTGGATACTTACTCCTGCATTTCACTGCTTTAAAACTTTCTCCATTGCAAATTTTGACCTTTTGACCTCCCAGTTATACAGAGCTTGGCTGTAATGGATGTCCCCATCATGCTTTCATGATGATCTTCAATTTTTCACAGACAAAAAAAAAACAAACACCATTTTTAGTTATTAATAGCAACTGTTTACTGTGCAATGATAATTGCGATGTGAATTACTATGTAAGAAGAAATATTCATTATTGTAATTGTTTAGAAAATTTGTAGCATGATGGAAGCTTTTGTTAAATTAGCTTGAAGACAACTTTAGAGACTTTCATCTTGCTATTTTAAATCTAAATAAGTGTAATTTCAAGATCTGAGAGACCAAAAACCATACTGTTAAATTTCAGAAACATAAATTGTTTTGTCACGTTATTAGTGAAACTGACAATTTGACAGTTTTTTTTTTTTTTGTAGATGCAGACATGACATGTACATACTTAAGTGGTTTTACTCTGCAGGAAGTAGATTAATTCACTCTTTTTAGTCCCACAAACTGTCCATCTTGGGGAGATGGTTTATTAAATTTACCTGAACATGAAATTAAAATGTGATTGATGTCTTCCTATTTGATGTATGTATAACTTTGTGATGTTAGTGAGAGCTCTGTATTTTGAACAATATGTACAAAGGAAATTCAGTTGCAATTAAATAGACAATGAAGAAGCAGTTGATATGCTAGGTATTTCATGACTGGTTAGCTCTTGTAAAGTCTCAGAAATGGTAATTAACCTGTGAGGATCTGAGATCTCTAGCTAATGAAATTGAACTGTCCTTGGGGAGAGTAAAAGAGAACTTGTCTTTGGAGGGCAGTTTCTGAAGACGTTGACCTTCTGTCAGTTCTTCAGTGACATCTCTTCATATTTACAGAACTGCCGTATGCCTTTATGACCCCAAATGTCAGCTAGAAGCAATTTTTTTATTGGAGCTGAACAGAACCCTCTAATTTTATGGGATATTGGCAATAGTAGCCTGATAATTTCAAGAAACAAGGCCAAAGATAGGGTAGTAAAGTTCAGCTCTGCTGAACTTAAAACTGATGCTGCAGGTACACCCTGGAACGAATTCTTATTTCAGTACTTAAACTTGTCCCCTTCATTTCCTTGATGGCTGAGAAGAGATTGTATGTCACTACTCAGTTGTATTGAGGATATTTACAAATTAATGTATTCTAGATAAATCTTGTAGGAAAAGGGTTTAAATTTCAATGTAAATGACAGAAATGAAGGAATTAATGGCTTGCATAACTTTTTAAAATAGTTAATGCAAAAACTTCCTGCAATACAATCTTCTGCCTGGAAATTAACATGCTGAAATCCAAGACAATTTAAAATGATAGTTCCCATAGCTACTGTAACTCATCTAGCAATCCAGTTAGGCAGTTCTTGATAAAAGTTCATCTGTCTGTGTCTAATTCAGAGTTTTGGAGATGGACCTGCTAAATTCCTCAGAGGGATAAAAACACAGTTTTGGTCAGCAGGGATATTAGTTGCTAATCCTCTCCTTCAGTAAACACTACTGTGACTCGGCTATTCCATCATACCCTGAACACATAATAGAACAAACAAACAAAACTTCTTTTCACTTCTGAGAAAGGAATAAGAAGAATAAGGAATCTCGTTGGATGGAGGGGATGTGGGGAGGGACCCAGAGATGCAGTGGAGATTTACGTGCTGCAAATAATGGACACACCAGTGAAGATCCTCTTCTAGTCTGCCTTCTGCAAACCACAAACTTTCTTTCTCTTGGGCAAGCTGATAACACATCATTCAAAACCTAACTAAATGCAGCAGTGCTCAAAAAAAAAAAAAAAATAGAATTAACCCTTAGATCTGTGGGCTTTCAGCAAAAGCATCTTCTAGGTCCTTGGAGACAAAATAAATCTTACTGTCCTGATGACAGTGTCTGAAAGTGAAATTTGGTGATCTAGATAGTTTGGGGAAAATCGAATCTTGTATATTTGACAGCATAATTATTATGCTCTGCCAGATTTATACAGCTCTTTCATAAGAAACACTTAATACTTCATACGGATATTACTTTTCCCATCAAATATCACTTTAGAAAAAGTTAATAATGTAGGAACTTTTATATTAAAAAATGGCTAATTCAACAGGCACGTGTGATACCATCATCAGGCATTGTATGAAGGGCATTAAAACTTTCCCTTTTGATTTGAAATAAGTCTGTTGTTTTTGCCTAACTCTCCCAAACTTGATGATCTTTGATCTTGAGCAGCAGTTTACAGCTACCCTACAGAGGATAGATGGATACTCCCTTCAGTATCGTTTTGGCATTAGACTGATGTACAGTTTAATCTCTTTGCATTTCTCTTTCCTCTCTGTTTCTGATCTCATTAGAAAAAAATGTATTTTGTTTTTGTTCTCCTATTCAACTTTTAATTTTTGGGTCTTCAGGCACAGAAAAATCACCTGCAAGTTATACTATATAGATGTACTGTCAGTACATCTATCAATTGGAGAAATAATAAAATTAACCTCTGATAAAGTTCATATAAACTGGAAAGAAGTGTGGGTTTAAGTGTGAATTTGAAAAAAAATTCTTTCTTCTGAGGTAGAGCATTTTCCTGATTTAAAAGAAACAATTCAGGATACTTAGTATGAAATAGAAAATTTCTGATAGAAAAAAAATAAATAATTCCTCTAAGATATAATCAATTTGATTTTTTTTTTCCCATTTATAAATATATGTTGGGTACAACCCAGGACAGCACTGTATCCTCAGAAGAAACAGGTATATATTAAGATGTATATATTTTACTATGCATACATACACATACATTTACTTAAGCCTATATTTATATGTGCATAATGTATATATATGTACATAAGCTTCTTTTTCCTTAATTTCCCAGTCACCCTGAACAACAACAAAAACAACAAAAAAAAGTTGTGAAAACTGGTTGTTGTGGGACCTGATTTGGAGGGAATAAATAACCAATGAGTAATGTTTTAGGGCATTACTTAGGCTCAAATCTCAAACTGTGAATTCAGAGGGAAATCTGGAGAACTGTGAGTAAATAAGAGACTGTTTCTGAAGTGCCTTCCATGGGAGCTTAAATATTTCATTCTTGACATTGCAAATGCTCTTACTCCATCAGGGACACCATTGCCAAGTTATCCGCATTGATTCTCAAGGAAAAACAGTATAACACCGCTTCACTTTTAATTAATCTATGTAAGAGAACAACAGCCCACTGCAGCACGTTAAGTGAAATTAAGGGATGTGTGTAGCTTCTTTCTACAGAAGTTCCTTAGACAACTATCAGTCTGCGTCTTCTGCTTGGCAGAGGAGATGACAGATAATGCAATGCAGAAACTATACAGTTGTCTAGCTCAAGCTGAATGCCACCAATAGCCAAATGGACAAATTTGAACAGTGGGAGAGGAAGGTTGTTGTTAATTGTTGCTGCTGTTGAAAATCTGTGTGCTTTGTGTGACAGATTCATTCTTCTGCATGCTTGTCTTTGAATATCAGGAGGAGGTGATGTAAATCATACTTCATACATAATGTAGCTGTGGAAATTAGGAGTTTTTGGTGTACAGTACTTCAAGATGCATTTAAAGGTGTTTCTCGCCATTTACTACATAGGAAGTTCAGGCACTTACTTTTAAAGGATTACCTTGCTTGGCACTTAAAATTATGTATGGCTTCAATTTTGCTGTGCTTTTTTAGGATTCATCAGTTGGTGCAATAAAGGGGTACAATACTCAAAATTTGTAGGGTAATGAATCAGCTTTCTGGAGATAGTTCTCTTGCATCAGAAGTAGGAAATAATTTAAAGCAAGAATCTTACCTGCCTGTGGCAGATGAGGTGACTTTCCCACTTCTGTTTGCAGTTAGCACAGAAAGCAGCATGGAAATCTACCTGCTATATGTAATGTAGATCTATATTCTCTGGAAAACCTAACTTCAAGTGAAGCGGAACTCAAGGAAACAGACGTTGCCAGCTCACAAGAGCAGGATTTACCATTACAGCTAAGTGCATACTTGCAGGTTCTTACATATAAAGAATGAGAGACAAGTCTGGCTTCAGAATATACCAACCACCTGCCCAATCCACAGTCACCACCACTGTTTTGTATCTTTCAAGTACTGGTGACATGCTGCATCTTTCATCATATTACACTACATTTCTCAATATATTGCTTTATACCAATTAGAAGTGCAATAGCTGCATTCACCCAAAAGTATCTAGGTAAACATAACATGTGACTCATTAGAGAAACTCTCTTGCTTGAAATAGGAATTGAGGAAGATGACATTGAACTTGGTACTCCTTTAAAGAGACGGGGTCATTAAATACATAGATTTGCTTCAGATAACAGAAGAAAAAAAATGTTCTTCCAGAGTTATGAGAAACATCTACCAAGAGACTAAGCAGCATATACACCCTTGAAAGTTGTGGTCAGGCAAGTTTCTTATAGTTATTTGTCCAGCACAGAGAGCATTCAGTTACCTTAATCTTCAAGGACTGAGGAGGATGACTGTCAAGATGCTGAGGAAAACTGCAGACTGGATTGAGCCCCTACTTCTACCTTCTGCCTTGACTAGACAAAAAACTGTTGTTACTAAGAGTCAGAGACTTTAAGTGCTGACACCAATAATCAGTGTTTGCCACTGAATCCTAACCTGGAATACATATTTACTACGTATTGTCTTGCTTTGTCAGACCAAGGGTTAAATCTAAATCAGTGATAATGAAAACATTTCTATGAATATGCAATCTTTATTTCTATGCTGATAGTTCTTTTAATATTCTGTTATGATTAATTGAAATGCATGTCTAACATTTGCTACATGTCTGGTCTAAACATTTAATTCTTTTCCTTTGTATCTGGTTTTGGATCGTGTGTATTGTGGTTTAACTCACCAGGCGGCTAAGAACCACACAGCTCCTCCTCTCACTCCCTCCACCCCCCTGAGTGGGATGAGAGAGAATCAGTACGAAAGAAAGGGTTGAGATAAAGAGAGTTTAATGGGATGGAAAAATATGGGGAAAATAATAATAATTTTATATATATAAAACAAGTAATGCACAATGCAATTGATCACCACCTGCTAACCGATGACCAGCCAGCTCCTAAACAGTGGTGATCATCCCCTGCCAAATCTTCCAGTTTTTAATGTCCCACATGACACCATAAGGTATGGGACACCCCTTTGGTCAGTATGGGCCAGCTGTCCTGACTGTGGCCCCTACCAGCTCCTGGTGCACCTCCAGCCTCCTTGCTAGCAGTGCAGCACAAGAAGCAGGAAAGCCCTTGGTTTCTGTGTTATCACTGCTCTGCAACAGCTACAACATCAAGGTATTACCAGCATTATTTTTCTTCTCAATCCCAAACATGGTACATACCAGCCAATATGAAGAAAATTAACTCTATTCCACCTGAAACCAGGGCATATGATACATAGGTGAGGCAAAAGAATTAAGAAAATGCTTATATTCTGGAAACCAAAAGTTTTCACATCTTCCCTCTCTCCCAAACTACAGGCAGTGAAGCAAAGGTTTTAAATGTGGGTGAGAAAGATTGGGCACCTTTACATGCTATTAAAAAAGTATCTAACAGAGAAAAGTGTCTAACAGAGAAAGCATATGTTGTGCCAAAAAAAAAAAAGAAAAAAAAAGAAAAAGAAAAAGAAAAAAAAAGAAATTCCTGGGTTTATCTAAACCCTCAGTATGTTTCAGTAAAGAAATACCAGTTCCTACAGACAGTGGTACCCGTGCAGATGACAGGCAACATATCACCAATGTCTCTATTGTCCAGCTTGACTGCCTAGAGATGCACTTGTGGGGAAGAAGGAAAAAGTAATAGACAACATTCAAGGTTTGCATTTAAAGGATGAACATTTCTGGAAATTAAATAGCGTATCTTTTTGCCATCAAGAAAGTCACTTGTTATCGGATGGCAAAGTAAATGCTTATCTGGTATCCAGCTACACTAGTACAAATAGAAAAGAAATAATTACAACAGCTGGGAGGGTAACAATGAGTGAACTTTTGGAATCTTATTGCAAAATCCCTTTTTTTCTCCACATCTAATTTATCTTCCAATGATTCTCATATTTTCAAATTATTATGACTGCCTATATTATAAATCTACAGGCGCATCTCCTAAAGGCTTGTCTGTGTTTGAACTGAATTCATACTAATACAAAAGGTGAATTTACACTTTTCTTCATCTAAGCATATGAAATACACTGCTGTATTTCAGCACATTGCACTGTTATCTTGATATAGCAGAGACTAAGGTTGTGGTGGCTTGCTTACACATTACCTTTGAGCAATGGAGCAAATTAGCGTGGTTATACTTTTGTCTGAAAAAAAAAAAAAAAAAAGAAACTGCACTTATGGTAATATCACAGAGTTAGAAGGAAGTTCTATTCTGCTGTGTATTGGACCTGTAACCAAAAACTTTCACTGATTTCGCAATGCAGAGTACCATGTTGCACAAATACTGTTAATTAAATATATGGATTGAATACTTTTCTCCTGAAATATGCTAATGGTTCCTATCATGTAATGCATTGATAAGACCTGTTTGAGACCATCCATTAATTGGATTTGTGTACTTCAAAATTGTTTCCTTTAGACTAAGGCAATTGTTATAATGGGCAATGCTGGTTTGGAACTTTTTCTCACGATTACAAGTTATGTGTTTGCTGTATCTGTGGAAATGAGCTGAGACACAGTATCAGTCCACATGGATGCTCTTGGCACAGCCAATTGCAAAGTGAAACAATTTGAGTTCAATCACAGGAAATGTGTTTTGCCTCATAATTGAGTGAGGTAGAAGTTAGCATCCCAATTACTATGTGGTGGTTCAAGGTGGGAAGTTAAGATACAATAGTTTGGATGCTTGCAAAAATGTTAGTGAATTCTGTAGTTTCTCCTTAAATACTACTCCTTGAAAGCTGATGCAGTATCATAAAGGAGGGTAAGATATGTCTGATACTGCTCTAACCTATTTCTGGCTGAAGAAACACAGAGTGGCATTAAATCAACAAACAAGTAGCCATGCATAGCTAGTGATATTCTCTTTTAGGTTTTCCCTTTTCTTTTACCCCTCTGGTTCAATAGCTTCTTTGAATCTGCTCAGGGACAGTGTGACTTCATGGAGAATGGGAATGTGCCATACCAATAGAATATAAGAGGTCCTGTGGAGATCAATGCAGAACTGCCCAGGGTTTTATTAACTAAGTAAATGATTTGCATGTCAGTGGCCAAAAAAGTAAATTTTCAAGTCTGAAATGATGCCAAAAGGAGGAAACAGAAAAAAAAAAAAAAAAAAAAAAAAAAAGAAGAAAAAGAAAAAGAAAAAGAAAGAATGAAAAGAAAGGGAAAAGGACCCACACAGGAATGAATAATTAAAAATTTGCAACAGGCAGAGGAAAAAATGGATTCTAGATTAATGCCAATTGCTGCTGGTTTGGAAAGCAGTTTAACATAGATAACAGCATAATAAAGAGATGCAGCAATGAGAAAAAAGGTGTCTCTCAGAAAACAAGATGTTGAAAGTGGCATATTGAAAAGGGAAGAGACTTGGGAGTTTAACTGAAGGTGAAAGATAAACTTAAAAAATAAAAAGCTGCCCTGTGTTAAGGTGCATTCTGGAATACCACAAGGATTCTAAGTAGTCTTGTAAGAGAAATGTAGTGTAAATCAAAGAACATAGTGATATTGCTAGAAGGCTTGGGGAATGAAGACCTTGCTCACAGCTGAGTATTCAAGTCTGATCTCTAAAATTGAGAAAATATGTAATTGTTATTGAAGGGAAAATAGTGCTGAGCAATCACAGATTAATCCTGATTTCTAAGATTTAACCACACTAGAAAGAGTGAAAAAAGTCAGACTTATTTTTCCTTGTTAAAGATAAGAAAGAGCATGGGGACCTACATGTTTCTGATAGAATCACCAAAGAATCCAGAGAAAATGTTATCCAATTATACTATTTAAATAACCTGCAAGTGGGAATATTTTGTCAGATGTGTGAAGGAAGGGAGGCCTGGATTTCAGAATTAAATTGGAAGAATCAGAAAATGTGATTTTGACTGGGAAGTTCAGAGAGAGAAAGAGACCCATAAAACTCAAGAATCAGAACGAACAAGTCTCTTTTAGTCTAACCAAGTCTTTTTTAATGCCGATAAAACTATGACAACAGTTACCAGATGACCCCCCTGCAAGCACAAGCTTTCACCTTCTGACTTATAAATTCTGTTTTCTAAAGGTGATCTACTTTTTTTTGACCCTCACCCCCCCCCCTTTTTTTTTTTCTGAATGTTGAAGTCAAAATCATTTCCACAAAGGACAATACCTCTGCACTATCTTAATACTTGTATTGCAACAGTTCCTCAAAGCTCAGAAGTGGTATTGGTCTCTATGATGTCAGGTCCTGCAAAGAGCAAAATTTTTTTATTTTTTTTTTATTCTTATTTCCCTTCCACAAAGGTTTTATGAGGCACAAAATAAGTTTATTTTCACAAAGGTTTTGTTCCTTTATCCCACATCTTCCTGGTCAAGGATTTAGGCTGAAATTCTCACAGTTGCAGAGCATCATCCTGTGATTAAAAGGCTGGAGACAGCATAATAGGAATATTGTAACTGCAATTAGCAGTAAAAGTAAAATGGCTGCTAAACGCAGACATCATTTCTGTCATAGGATTAGCAAATTGTTAAAAGCAGGGAGTGTATAAAAACAGAGTACTGTTCCTATATTCTCTTCCTATACTCTCTCCAGAGACAGGGATTTTTTTTTGGAAAAACAACACTGTGCAAGATGAATCTTTGCTATGAAGTGGTACAGATGCTCTTGTGCCATGTATGTTTTATATAAAGAAACTTCTTTATCATTTTGAACTTTCCAAGGTGGCAAGTTCTTAGCTTTTCCACAGTCCTTGTCATGCACCAAATCACCAGATTGTACTAAGTATAACGACACTTTCATCATTTTCTGGTTTACACTGGCAAAGAAACAGATACACTGTAAGTGGACTTTTGTATACTGCTTTAACAGAAAATGTATGAGCTTTGTAAACAATTCAGTGGAAAGAAATATCCTAAATAAATATGGAAAATGAAATTTAGTGCAGGCTTTTCTGATTCTGGAGAAGTCCATGATAACTTAAGCTGATGCATGTTGCATGTAAATTGTTGTTGGTGCAAAGGGAAAAGGTATTCTGACAAGGAAGGAATGATGAGGAGAATTTGATAATACATGTGAAGAAGTTAATTTTCATTAAGCTAAATTCAACTCAGGAGGCTAGTTAATAAAGAAAACCTGTTCTGCAATGGTATCCTGGTCTGTGAATTGCCCTGTGGAAAAAACATCTTTATGGGTGACTGAGGGAAAGTAAGATGATACGTTGCTAGACAGAAGTTGTTTCACAGCTATGTTCTCCCTTCATATGGCATCTTTGGCATATGTGCAATGCCCAGAGTGAAGATCTTGTACTGGTGAGTCTTTTAGGATCTTGACAGACACCTCTTAACATTTTTAACCTCTTAACTATTATCTTTGATGTAGTCATTTGTGGAATGATTACAAAAGTGGGATAACCACCAGTCCACTGTGGAGGCTCATCCAAAACTGAAATTCAGCTAAAACTTTGAAAGACCAAAGTTGAGATCTGAACTTCTGATCCAGACCCATTACTTTTGTTGGGGACAATCTCCATTTCTGTTCAGGTTTGTTCAAAACTAGTCCCCACACACTTTGAATGTGACCCATGTATACACGCACATCACATGATGAATTTTTACTCAGCTGAAAATATAAAGATATCAATGTTTTATTTCACACCTAACTGTTTAGATCTCTGTGTGTAGGTAACCTCATTTCTACACATTCTTGGTGATCATTTCCACATTTTTTCCTCTGCTGCTTCTTTTTTTTTTTTTTTTTTTTTTTTTTTAATATATCTGTGGCTTGGTAAGTGTATAAGAGGGAGTGGAGGATGAAAATGTGATCTGAAAGGAACTGTGAGGGCATGAAGGACCTGGTGAGAAGTGACTGGTATCATCTGTTGTTGTTGTTCCCAGCAGCCATATCATAAGTGATTTGTGTTTCTCATGAAGAAGTTCCTTCTACCCCATCTGTTGACCATATGGGTGTAAAAAATGGTTTTCAGCATGCCCACACCTACTCTCTGGCCAACAATCTGCTGGCCTAAGCATTGCTGCTTCCTGTGCCATAACAAATTGTTCATCTTAGGAACCACCAAGGGAATTTCTGCATGGAAGGTGGGTTTTAGGAAAATTCTGAGAAAAATGAACATATGCATCAATCTATTTTGAGACAATAGTGCTCTTTAGTTTACCTCGCTACTCTTTCAGAGGATAGAGAGAAGAATTATGCTAGGTTTTCAGCCAACTGAATCAATTGATAGTATTCTGAAAAGTGCCTGAGCAGAAACCTGTTGTAAACTGGGCTGGCCACATTCCAAGTCAGAAGAAACCAAAAATGGTCATATCTTAAAATCTATCCTATTTTTTTCAGTGGATCTATATGCCTCAATTTAGTGTGCTGCAGAGGGAGATGAGAATTTGTCTTGTGTTTATGCTTGGATTCTTGTGATATGCACTTGAGTGCACTGCTGAAGTCCTTAGAGTGGTTTTCTTCTTGGCTGAGTCACAGTTGAAGCCCATGCTTGAGCACTGTCAGAGGCCCTGTGCATGCCATGTGGATCCAGGCCCTGCCCCAGATAGCTCTCTACATATGTACAGTGCACATCTGGGAAATACAACTTACAGGAACTTCAGTTCAATAAGTACAATACAGATATATGATCCAGAATCTCAATAGATTTTTGCAGGTTAAACTCTGGACCTTTCCTCTTTCTGTTTCACCAGGCACTACTGAAGACATATCCACTGAGACCAGAGCTTTCTGGAAGGGGTGTGTGGTTATTTGCAAGGCACAGGCAACCACCAAAACCCCTGTGTACCTAATGAATGAATTTGAAGGTCTCATATCATTGAAGTATTAAAAGAAAAAAACGTTTTAAAACTTCTCACTGTTTTTTTTTTTTTTTTTTTCTCTTGAGGTTGGACCATGACCTAATTTAGCACCTTTCTCCTAAATAGCATAGTCCTTTTCACAGCTGATACTCCTTGCCTGTTCCTTTCAACCTAAAAAAAGAGCTTATTTTCATTTACTAGGGAATGGCTTGGGCTCTCTTAGTTGTTTCATAATTGTTATTCACGGGTATATGTTTTTGGGTAAGTTTCCCTCACATTATGATAATGTCTTGGTGGCCTTCAGACACTTTGCAATTTTAAGTTTAGAATTCAATAAATCACTCCTATCTTCATATTTTGCAAATAGGGGGGAATATCAAAAGAAAGCAACGAGGACAGAAAGCAGAGTCAAGATAGAATCTAAAATTTGATCATGCTTGGAACATGAACAATGCAGCTTAAATACAATGTTTTGGGTCCAACAGAACTTTGGCAGTAATGCTATTAGCTTACACCAAAAGCTGTGGGATGCAGGAAAGATTTTCGTCATGAAAAGTGGTTAATAAGGAAGAATCTTCTTCAGCTGATGCCCATTTCAAGAGTCTGAGTCTACTAATTCTCTCCCTGACTTTCCTCAGCTGTTCCTAGCTGTGTTTTGGAGTGTTTTCTTGTTGTTTCTACCAGCTATTCTGCTTTTTTTTTTTTTTTTTTTTTTTTTTTTTTTTTTTTTTTTTTTTTTGGAGAAAAACAGTAAGGTATCAGTCTTAGACTTTGCTGTGTGATTTTTATTCCTTACATATGAGGCAAGATCTGGAAGTCTCTGGATAGTAAGTAGTCTGAATCATTCATTATTCTCTTAAGCATAGATGCAGGTACCTGAATCCAGCAAAATATGTACTCATGTATGCTCTAAATACAACTCTAAGTAGCTATAAAATGTTAATGTTCCATACCAAGGAAGTACGCTATAATATATGAAATGGAATAACTCTGGTGACTCTACTTATCTCTGTACTTCAAGTGATTTTTTCCAGTTTCACGAAATTCTTGGGTGATTAGAAACATATCTATTGCTATTGGAGGTAATTATTTTGCTGAGGTAATATATACATGAACTTGCTTTCTTTTTTTTTTCTTTTTTTTTTCTTTTTTTTTCTTTTTTTTTTCTTTTTTTTTTCTTTTTTTTTTCTTTTTTTTTTCTTTTTTTTTTCTTTTCTTTTGTTTTAGGACATGTAGAAGCCTGCTCTACCAGGGCAAAAGGAATAATGCCTATGCTTGAACCTTTCCTTTTGGACAGTAAGTTATCTTGAAAATCCTAAGCGTCAACGGTGAGTTAAAGAACGTTATTCTCAGCTAGTGGAGTAAACCTCTGTAATGTTCCCCTGCTAATGACTTTATGGGACCTGAATTTTGTGAGTGTTCCTTTGGCCTTTGATTACTTGCACAGACAACAGATTGCACTTAAAAACTTACAACTCAGCAAGAGGAGAGCAACACCACTCCTTGCATTGACTTTTGCTTTGGATTTTCATATTGAAAATCACCAGGATAATTTTGCTAAGAGAGAAGTTATTGTTGTTGGTATCCTAATGACAGTCTGTAGGGTGACATGACTGCATTGGCAGGTAATAGAAACATTTGGTTTATGTTTATTGTTTTCAAAAAGAGGGAAACCTAAATCAGCTTCAGGAGGCAAAGGAGCTCTGGTCCACAGTATTTTTTTTTTTTTCTTCTTCTCTGATTACAATGCAGACTGGTATGTTCTTCACAACAAGGGAAAACATTTTTCTAGGTTGTTAACTAACATTATGAACATATTTCCTTTTTGTGGAACGTGGGTTTTTATTGCTGTTTCTCCCTCATGCACAAACAAGACTGGAAAGGAAGAAAGAATCCCATCATAATAAAATAGATTTATTAAACTGGGGCTATTTGCTTACAGACTGATGCTGAAATTAGAAAAGGCCTTGTTCCTCAGATAAACTGATTCTGAGACATACCTTTTATTAAAACTTAACACCCACACATCTCTTCTTACTGTGGTGTAAGGAGGAAAAAAAAAAGCCTAAGAAACCATTTACAGTGGAAGCAACTGTAGTTTCTACACTAGTTTACCTTGCTGAGATAGGAACTTTCACAATAGGTCAATAAATTAATTTAAGACCACCTTTGATTACCTGCCGTCAGAATTTTTTTGCAGCTCTGTGTCCTAGGAAGCTGTAATGTGGCTGCCACAGTCTGTGTGGATATGCCACAATATTTCCTTTTAGTTTATGTAACCCTCAACTAAATAAATATTAGAAATCTATGAATGTCGCATTGGAAATCCTGAAACAGGAGCCTTGAGACAAATACCCTTTGTAAGTTATGGCAGTTAAATAGTAGTGTGTGTGTGTTTATATGGCCTAGTGATCTCCTAAGATCTTTTCCTAGTCATGCCTCTTGTGCATGATGCAGAGCAAACATGTCTGTAACTACCCCCACCACCCCTTCTTCTCTCTTGCACCTTTGTGTGCCTGGTCTCTTCTGTCTTCCAAGTTCTCTGGAGTCATGATAGAAACTTCAGCCTCGTGTTGCAGGTGCTTTCTGGTGGAAGAGAGATCCTATGGATGTGCTTGGACAAAGATATGGAGTTTAATTTCATTATTTGAAACTCATGTAGCATGTAGAATGGGGTGCACAGATGACAGTGGATGTGGCTTGGGTCCAAAGGTGACCTATGTCTCTACCCTATGGATTTCTGCCCTCTAAAAGTTTAAAAGTTGATCAAAGTTATAAGCAAGGGTTGAATATGTTTTATTGGTCTTATTTTTTTTTTAATCTTTTTATTTTATTTTTATTTAATAATAAGGTATAAACCTGCTTTCAGTTAGTCCATTTGGTCATCTCTGTGAACTCCAGGTGCTTTCTACTTGGATTGTGAGATGCCAACTATTAGAGTTATCTCTTTAGCGAATAGGTCCCTACAGAATGGCAGAGTTGCCACCCAGGGGACTGTATAGTATCAGGGAGATATCTGCTGAGTGAGACAGTGGGTCTATGAGTTTTTTTCTATTTGGGAGATGCCAGGGTCACACTGTAACTATGTTTAGGAGATGACAAAGACCAACAAATTTGCAAAAGTGTGTGGTGCAGATACGTGATTAAGGTTAGCTTGTATTTGTCCTCTGTGTGCGTGAAGAATACCCTGCAGCAAAGCCACTCTGGTGTCATTCCAGAGATGAGCAGAAATGCAGCCTGTAGTTTCCCTTTGCCCTCCCTTCCCACAAGAGCTAAATCTTCCTCCTCCAATCCTAACTGCATTTAATTTCTCTGCTAAGCTAGTGCTTTGGGAAATGTGTGTCTGAGTCAATGAAGGTTAACAGGATCAGATCCTCAGCTGGTGTCAAGCAGCATTGCGCAATTGTCATGGACAAAAAGTAGCACCAATTTAGATATCTCCTATTGTATCTATCCTGAGGATGAGCATCATTAATGGGCTTGTGCTCATTAGATGGTGTCTTCCCGACTATGCCTTTCTCAGCTTCTGTAGAAATGCATTGGTTTAAAAGTTCAATCCCTGTAAAATAGCATGTAGTGCAGCTGTTCACTGAATGGAAAATTATCTGGCTTGTTACAGGAATGCATATGTAAATTCCTTTTGGAACGCTATGTTAAAACTTATTGTTACCAAATCCTCCACATTCTGAACTAGAAACATTGTAACTGAGGAACTATTTTTCCTTGGCATTTTGTAAGAGCATCCTAAACATGGCAAGAGGAGGAAGGAAGTGGGTGTTGATGAATTTGATAACAATGAGTTGTTTTAACTCTGAGGCAATCTTAATAAACATGTCTGATTCTTAGCCGTTACAGAAGAAATCCAGACTTCATATGAATAGGTTTCATCTGGCCAGAACAGATGGGTTCTTGCTTGGAGAGCTCAGGCTCTGTGTTGGTGTGGTGGGAGATGATGGTATTCAGTGTGGGACAAACTGAATGCGGGAAATGAGAACTGAGCAAAGAAAAATAAAAAGGGGCAGATTCTTTTGCGGCTGTTATCTCACTCGGAGTAACCAAGTGGCCTTTTTTAGGATGAACTATTATAAGAGCATATGTTTTCCTCTTAAAATCTCTTGCAAATAATCCTCTCTCTGTCTTAAACAGCTCAGTCTCATCAGAGCACAAGCCACTCTGGAAGAGGTGTCCTTTATTATGTCTCCTGTCCAGCTCCTCAGTAGATCGCATGCTCTAACCTGTGGTCATGCCTTTGTTTCCTTCTTACCATTGAAGACCCTCAGTTTCTTCACAGACTTCTGTTAAAATTCAGGCATCCTTGTCTAAAAGAAGCCAGTGGGATAACCACCAGTTTGTGTAGTGCTGCTACGTGATCAAAGTAGAACTTCACTCAGAGGTCAGGGATGGCAAATGTAGTCCAAGTTCAGTGTGTGGGATATCTTGTAATCTGGGTAGGAATCACATTTGTTTTTCCTGTCTTTACTCACCCTTCTTATTTCTGAGCACACCTTTCCCAGACCTGGAAAAAGAAAAGCATCTGACAAGAAAATAAGTGATGGCTTTCTGTAGGAGTGGGGTTGAACTGTGCTGTGTGCCCTGCAATGCTCCTGCATTGAGTATACCATCATACCATCCATGCCTCTCCTATGCATAACAGGATAATTCTGGGTTTTGAATTAGATGTACTATTTTTGTTTTGCCATTTTAAATATTTGATGACGTAGTGCTGATTATTCCATTTGTGTCCTTCACATTGCGGGGTTTCTGTGGCATCCAGGATTTGCTTTTTAGTTTTCTGGGTTGATATATTTTTTTTTTCTTTTTGTAATGTGACATTCTCTCTCTGCCTGTCATGATATTTCAATTATTTATAATCACTACTAAAACACTAGACATCTCCTCTACCTGAATTCTTTTGCTATCCCTTATGCTGTATGTGCTTAAATTTTCTAGGTGTTGATGTGGCACAGGATTTGAGAATATAACAGATCTCTCACAGCAGGAGAGCCTTCCTTGTTCCCATGATCTTTTTCTAAATTCAGACAGTTTTAGGAAACTGTCTTTCAGCTGTCTTATCAATTAATTGCTGTGAACCCCTAATGGATTTTCTGGCTCACCTTCAGATGAAAAAATCTAAACATAATCACAGTATTTTAGGTGAAATAATTTACTCAACTTAAAGCAAAGCTTTGGAAAACTTGGTTCTTCTCTTGAGATAGAGACTGAGTGTCTTTTAGTGTTCCTGGCAGGTGTAGGCTATCCAGCTAAGAAGGCAGGTGACAGACTCCTTCCCGCATTCATATGCTTCCCAATTTTAGTGGCATCCATCATCAGAAAGCTGTGTACGGAAAGTCTAACAGTTGATGAATGCAAAAAAAAATCTCACCATATGACTTAAATTCATTTTTAGCATTTGGAGAGGCACACAATAGGATGTTATTATTAAGTCCTTATATGCATTGTGTACCACACACCAACACTAGGCTCTTTCAGGTGGAGATTCTTGGCAGAAGTGTCCTAAATTTGGTAGAATTGTACCTGGGTAAAACAGCTCTGAGTTGGGGCAGAATTGGACTAATGTGAGAACATGACAGCAGGTGTGATAAGTACTGAAGGGCTAATCCCAGCTATGCTTCTTTTGCTGGCCCTTTTTTATGGCCACTGACTTCTTTTGGTTTGTGTGAACAAGTACTTATTTTACTTATTTCTTCTATACCCTTCTAAACCTCCCAGGGAGCATGCAGAACTGGTTGGTTGATGGATGGGATGCTCTATGGCTTCACTCTTTACTGAGGGGGCTTTGGGCAGGGACTATGAAAAGGAAGGAGATTTAAATATTTCGTTGATGGACTGCAGAACAAGACATTTGTGAATTGCAGCTCTGTGTGGGCAAGCCACGATGCTTTAGGCTGTTAACTGTCCTTCCACAGTCATGGGTACATCAGAAAAGTTTCTAAGTAACTTTCTCACAGGGTTGACTCCTGGCTGCTTTTCTGAAAGTGTGAATCATAAAGTCCTTCCTGAGATAGGTACCAGTCACCATAAATAACGTAGTGACTGTAAAAAATATTGAGATCACTAGGCAAAGAAAAAAGCAAACTTAGCCTGTCTAAATCATATGCGGTCCTGGCTGTCTTCAGAACCAGGTGATTTTTATTCAGTTAGAGATAGAAGGAGGGAAGGAGGGGGAGAGAGCAACACTAAGATGATTTTGGCATGAATTTGGATCATCTGTCTCTAGTTTCCAGCAGTGTGTTGTCACATATGCTACTTTATCACTTCTATAAAACAAAACAAGGGCAGGTCTCCTCATTCTCCCCTCTTTACTTTCAGCAACAGTTGCTGTGCTTGAATTCCACTCCCATTTTTTCTCTGACAATGAAGCATCCTACCTCCTTCTGGCTAATTGGTGCTCTAGCAGCAGGAGATCATGTGTGGAGACAGCAGAATTCCCTGCCTGTTCAGCATCTGTAGTCTGCTCGCATACATAATTTCAGTGTGAAGCTTAAATGTTGTGAGTATAGGTAGTAATTGGTTGAACTTCACACAAGGATATCAAAGGTTGTGTAGTTTCATGGTTTGACTTAAAGTTGCAAACTTCTTAGAATCAATCACGAGAAGCATGCTTAAAAGCAAGTCCCTTAAAGATGTTGTATCTATGTACATATTGGCTAGCAGAATTTACAAAATTATTTTGTAAGTTATGAGTATATGTTACCTCCATAGTCTCATATATATTTGTGTGAACCAGGCCTCTTTCTCCTCTAGGTAGAGGTCCAGGTTAAAATAAATAAATAAATAAATATGATTAGCAGTAGATGATGTGTTTGAATTTGTCTGTGTTCAAGAGATGACTGAGAGGCACATCTAGGTGCTGATGAAGGCATGGGGTGCAAGAGATCCTTGTTTTCTTAGTCCAGAGTGGGGTCTTGAAGCTGCGTCTCTGGGTGCTGCCCTGTGGCACTGCAGGTTCTCTGTTGTGGTGGAGCCAAGACAGAGTCTTGCAGAGACAGAGCAGGGTTTGTAAGAGTCAATGTAGATGAAATCCAGCCTCTCTGGTGTTCCTCAGGTACATACTTATTATGTCAAATATTAGACTCAAGTGTTTGAATTTCAGAGTTAATAACATCACTGTTCATACATCACTGTGACAAACACAATGCTTTCTGAGAAGCTATTTTCCAAATGGTTGTTATGTATTTCCAGCTTAGCAAATATATATTATTTACACTGTCCAGAACTTTTCTCCCTTTCAGTGTAGCCCTAATAACAGCTTTTTATATCTTTTTTTTTTTTTTTCTGTGTAATGTGCTCTCAGGATCTTGCAGATGCTGAGGAATAACCAGGTAGGCCATCACAGCAGCCAAGCAATCTCCCTTCTTCCTGAATCTTTTTCCTTCTTGTCCCCAGGCTGGAGTCTGTAAGCCAGAGAAACAGGGGAGTCCAGGGTTTCACTGTGAAATTGGATTTCATCTCTGATTTGTAACAGTTTTAGCTACATCTGCAGTGCACTAAAACCCACCAGGAACATCCTCTTAACCTTCTGTCACCTTTCCTGCTGTTGATGGAGAAGGAGTCATGACAGGGAACAAAATGGATTCAAAAGCTATGCTTTTGGGAATGGTTTATAGACAAGAAGATGGATGTCATCTAATCACTCCATGATAAATTCCTGCCTGCTTCATGCTGTATTGTTCTATCACTGTCCTCTCTCATTCATTCCCATCATCACCCAGGGCATCCTTTTCCCCTTTTCCTGCTCTCCCGGCTGCTGAAGCCCCAATCTGCATTTAGTAAATATAGGGCAAAATGAGTTCTCATCCACCCAACTGATGCCTCAGGTCTGAAATGAGAGAGCTTCTGTTGACGATGTGCCCAATTTAAAGCAATATCACCTGTCAGTTTGATAAAAGACATAGAGAAAATATCCTGTCCTGGGCAAGGGGGGAAAAAAAGTGTCATCTAAAATAAATGCTAACCTTAGGAAGAAAAAAATATACAAACAAATGGCTAGGAATTGTTTTTATGTTTCTATTCACTGAGGCTAGTCCTCAAAACATAAATTACTGCTTATTTGTGGCTTGAACAGAATGGCCAGGAGGAAAGCTTGCAGGCCATCCAAGATGCAAACTTGCTTGTGTTGCTTTTCTATCATAGGTGTTGAAAAGCACGATATGAAAGGTGCATTTACAGGACCTTGGGCTCAGTTGTCTCAGGCCCCTGATTTTACCTTCTGCCAGAAAAAGATCTAATGTATTTATCTTTCGTCCTTGCCCTCCTGAGTTTTTATTTGCATTTCAATCTATAGAAGCACAGTGTCTTATTACTGTTTTGTTAGCTATTAGAGTGCAGCGAGGACAATCTAGAAACTTTTAACAATATGAAATGGATTAGAACTGGGACAGAAGAACATACTTATGTTTTAATGACACCCCTTTTTTTAATCTGGAAATAGTCAAAAATTTTTGTACAAACATCTGTACATGTAAAGTATAAGGAAAATGACATTTTATTACCAAACCCTATGGGAGTTCTTCAAACAATAGAAAGAATATGGACCTGCACAATTAAGTATATGTTGCCCTTAGAGTGGAAATAAGTATGTATTTCTTCAATAAGAAGTTTGCTGTAGTGAAACAATTCTCCCATGACTTTGAGATGGACCTTCGACCCATTAGTGAAGAATTCTTCCCCGAGACATTCAGCATAGGATTTGCATACGAGAGAGGATATTTTAAGAACACTGGCAATATTGTGTTTATAAAATTATTGGCACAATCAATAGTTTGTATTTTGCTGTCTTTAAGTAGTCAGAACCAAGTTTTCCATCTTCTCAGCACATGAGGGTGCAAAGATCATCAGTTTTATGATGGGAGTTCGGTCCTTAAGGTAGATCCATGCAGGTAGCAACACATCTCAACGTCTGAAAGTACAGACATCACACTAGACGTAAACTAGTCAAAGTCTATTTTGTGTTTTCCTGTAATTCTTTTTAATCTGGATTCTCTATCAGTTGTGCTACACTGACTTCCAATGCAGAACCTGCTCCAGATCTAGCTGAAATCAGCAGGAACTTTCTCCTGGATTTGGAAAGCTCTGAATCAGATCCTTACTGCAGATGTAATTAAGTTACATGGAACATCATACTTTAGCTTCTGTTCCTAGGATGTCTTCATATTTGTCTCCAAAAGGATCATGTGTTTTCTATGTTGTCTCAGTTCCTCAAAACTTTCTATGTAAGACAGGGCAAGTATTCATTGTTAAAAAACATGGCAACCTGAGTTTGTGGCAACCTGAGGAGTTAAAATAAAACTGTGGGAGATGCTGGGCAACATACTGAGGAACAGCAAAACCTATTAAGGTGAATAATGCCTGTGAAGACAGGCCCAAAGTATGTAGATCGTGGGAATACTTCACTAAGTATGTTGCCCAGTGTAGGGAGGGACATGTGGAACCTACAACTTGCAGGGAAGTGTTAAATATATTCATAGCTCTCTAACCCTCGGGGTTTAAGTTTTGCTCCAAAGCCAGTTTGAATCTGATTTCAGATGAAAGCTTTTACTCAATCTGTAATGCATTGTGATATCCAGCAGGTAGAACTCATTGAGGGAAATTGCTTCCTGCGATGATATATGATTCACTCAGTCACATCTCTGAGCTATTTAGGGGAAATTATCCATGGGATTGTATCATTAGTTTAAAAGCTGCCTCAATTGTTTTTCTGTCAGGATAATTTTAAGCCACGCAAGAGTATTAGTTGGAAAAACATATATGAAAAGGAATCTAACTCTTTCCATATTGCTCAAATCTGATTTTCAGGTAATATTTTCCTCTTCATTTGTACCCGCTATATTGATGGGTGGTGAGCAGAGCTCTGGCTCTGTATTGGTCAGTGACTTTCTGTCTGAAAATAACTACCCTCTGTTGATCGGACACCCAACTTTCACAGACTTATACTTCAGCAACTGGTTTTGTCTGCCCTTGCTACATCAAAAAGAACACAGCTTTGAAAATTTCAAACCATAATCCTAACTAACTTCAAAATCCATGAAGTAACAAAGCACTAGTAAAGGAAAAGGCCGTGTTCACATTAGTCAGTAATAGGGGCTGATTCCAGGGGAGTTTATTTAAATAATCAGAAGTCTCCAGAGCAAGTCAAAAAGGAAATTTAGACTACATGATGGAACTAATCAAAACTAGAGGTACAGAACAGATATGACTGTTGGAACAACAAAGAACTGAGAGTTGGCAGAAATAAGCTAGAAAGCAATTTTTTTTCTTAGAGAAAAGTTATATACATTCAAGAGAAAACCGAATGAATAATGGTAAATAATAACGAGACTTAAAGACCGAAGGAAATACAATGCAGACAGACATAAAGGCATGAGGGGAATTCCTGGGTGGTCTTTGACAAGTTGCTTGAGCCTCTCAATAAAAAAAGGACAGCGTGACTGTTGCTCAACTCAGGTATAAGGGAAAAAAGCATAATGAGCCTGAGGTTTGCAAATAGTCTGACAGTAAGCATTCTGTGTTGCAATGTTGGATCCACAGCTTTAGTGGTAGCTTTGTAGGCATACCTAGGTCCTGATCTGACCACAGTGGATTCAGAGCTGCATATTTCCGAATACAGCTCCTGTCTTAGTTCCAGATTATTTACTGAGCCTTTCGTGACTGTGGTTTCTACCTTGAAATCTGGATGCAAGTTAAGATGATGCAGCCAGGAATTCTGCCCTGGGATGTGGGATCTGGACCAGGAGGTGCTAGAAGAACAGGCAAGCTCACATAACAGAATTTGCATATATGGCTAATCACATGTGTAATCACTAAGTGGCAATAACCACTTAGAATCACTTTGTAGAAGTGATTTGTAGAAAATATTGCAAGGAGAAATACTGAAGAGAGATCCCTCTATTTCATCCATAGGATTTAGCTTTTGTTGTGATAGGCCAGCTGTACTTGCTTACTTTTTCTGAGCAAAAGCTCTTTACAAGCCTGTGTGTCCCCTGGTAAACAGAAATAGTTCCAACATTTTTAGTCACAAAATTGCTCTTTCCATTTTAATTGTAAAGTAGATTTTCCCATTATAGTCTGAAGCCATAAGAATGATCCGAAGTGATGTGACGTATATTCACTTAGGAGGAGGATGTAGCTACAGGTATCACAAGCAGCATTCATCACAAAGCAGAGCTTTCAGAGTTTGTTCAGGCTCACTTGGCTTCCATCAATGTGCATTTTAAATTTTTTCAGCAAAGGATACACCATAGTTAGTAGAAATGCATTCTTTCTATTGCAAAAGAATTGTAGACTGTTGGACCACAGAAGACCATACATGTATTTTAAAAATTTTGTAGGCAAAACTGGAAGGGCTTTCAAGATGGTGGATTTTATTTTCTTGGAGGAGTCTGGAAATTGGCTATTAACATTCTTCTCTCTGTCCTCTAATGTGTTCCCTTGGCAGTTAGGAGAATCATAAAAGTTTTGGTCTTGCCGGAAATACCTTCCTGGAATTGTTGCTATCTATTAGAGAAATATTCAATGACAAAATATTTGAAATCACAAAATGTGTATGGCCCAAAGGACACGTTTATAGAACTAAACACGGAGTCACAGAATGGCCAAGGTTGGAAGGGAGCAGGATCACCTAGAGCACATTGAACAGAATGGCATTGCGGGGGGCGGAGGGGTGTTGATTATCTCCAGAGAAGGAGTCTCCACAGCCTCAATGGGCAACCTGTTCCAGTGTTCTGTCACCCTCACAGTAAAATGCCCCCTCATATTGAGCCAGAACCTACTGTGCTTCGGTTTGTGTCCATTGCCTCTTGTCCTGTTGCTTGGCACAAGTGAAAAGAGGCAGTCTCCATCCTGTCAACACCCTCCTCTCAGATATATATGTATATATACATTAATAAGGTCTTCACTCAGTTTTCTGTTTCCCAGGTTAAACAGGCTCACTTCTCTCAGCCTGTCCTTGTATGACAGGTGTTCCAGTCCTCTAATCTATACAGAGTCAGATTTCCAGAACTAACTCCAACTTAAACTACTGGAGGTGTTGAACAAATATTTGGATGTAAATAATACCCTACTCAAGGAATTGTTGAGTTCTGGGTAGTCTCCGAGACCAGAGAGAGAGAAAATACCAGGGATCTTTTACTGAAGGACTTCTTTAAACCTCTGGATTTGTTTGAATGTGACTTGAATCTGATCTTTGCACTTTAAGATCCCTTGATTAGAAGGGATGGTATATAATTGCTTTCTGTTCAAAGTCTTGGTTTCATACAGCTAAAACGGAAGTGTATTCAGGATATCTCCGTACCACAGATTTCCTTCTCTCCTGTTGCCAGGGACTTAGCATCATAGTTACACTAGAGGGGACTCAGGTGCATAAACAAATACAGTGTCATTGTAGATGTCATAGGGCATCCCACCCCCTTTCCAACTGCCAGAATACTGAATGTCTAGCAGGTAAGAAAATCATACCTAGCAACCTTATGCATGTTTAACACATCTACGTTTATGCAACCGAATCTTATTGCTCTCTCAGTGCTGTTGGTATTAAATCCTGTAGTTCCCTCCTTCCCCTCCTGCCCCTACCCCCCCCCCCCCAAAAAAAAAAAAAAAAAAAGAATATAAAAAAATCCTACTGGCCAAATAAAAGTAGAGGTCCCTGTCTTCATTTGTATATATATATGTATGTGTGTGTGTGTCTCTGTCGTTATGTATACATATTATCCACCTGCAGATGAAAAAGGCAATCTCTATTTCATCCTCCAGAGGTGAAATACTCTACAGGAGACCAGGACCCACCTCACTTGGGGGGGTACCTGTGGCACCAGAAAGAAGTGTGTATTTCACACATATCCTACTTTGCTGCATCTGAAAAGGCACAGGGGTAAACAGTAATTATATGCATTCGGAGGTGAATAATATCCATCATGAACATTACTGCTTACAAGAAAATGCGTATTTCTGATTCAGAATTAAATATAATATGGGCTTGACTAATTGAAACCTGTGTGTTTCTAATAGTCATACCTTACTACTTTGTGAAATCATCATATGAGTGGTGATCTTTCATTCTTATCTTAAATCTAATTGGCCATCATATTTAATTACAGAGTTCATACTGTACTTTTTAAAGTGAAGCTTATTCAAAATTCCATCATGCTAGCAGTTTGGGTTGAGAGGGTTGTTTCTAGAAAATGGGGTAGAAAGACATTTCCATAGGAAAAGTAACTCTGAGAAGTGCTTGACGGAGTGTGGATGACTTATGTATTTGGAAGATGCAAGATGTATAGTGACTTCCTTGGCAGAACCCAAGGAAAAACGTGATATGTGAACACCAAATACACAGAGATACTACAAGTGTTGAGTGATAGCAATGTTTCAGCATAATCCTTCTCCGGAATGGTGTCATATCCTCTGATATATACTGAGCTGGTGTCTGGTTTTGCTCTATACCACAGAAAATATGCAGGCAATAAGAGAAAATATTAGTGCTTGTGCATGCATGTGTGTGTGAGAGAGAGAGAGAATACAAACCAGTGACCTTTAATGGATGGAGTCAAAAGCAATCAACTTCACATCATAAGATCAACTGAATGTCAGCAGCTTTTCAGAGTGGTGACACTGTTGGAAATTCCACTTTAGCTCAAATCTTTGGCTTTCGTATGTAGGATTTCAGCACCACACCAGCATCTCTTCAAAGTTCCTATGAATCATGGTATGAAATGTAATGGAAAAGTTCCGAGGAAATGGTGACTTTATTTCAGGATGTCTGTATCAGAGCAATTTACAAATATCAAACTCATTTTAACTAATTTTAGCAAAATGGTGATAGTACCTTTTTTTTTTTTTTAGTTGTCTATGGGCCACATGTAGTTACCTTGTATTATAATCACTTTTGGATGTGAGTAGTTTTGTTATTTATTTAAATTTTTTTTGAATCCTCATACACAATAGAGGTCTGTACAAATAGATAGAGTTCTGTAAAAGTACAGTTGTTTGACCAGTCCTTCTTCTTCCATTTCAGCATCCTCTCCTAGGATCTGAAACACTAATTTCCAATGTTTCTAAGACGTTTGTTCCACAGTGCGTTCCTTTTTAGACTTGTTAATTTTTGGCTGCATTTTTTGGCAGGCCTGCAGTTTTTCTGGGTAGATTTGGTGATGCAATTGAAGCTGGGACTCAATGGACAGATTGAGAAAGAAAAAATAGGCTATTCCCTGTGTTAGTGTCTGTTCAATCAGCATCTTTTTCTTTTAGGGTGGGGAGGGCAGCATTAAAAAAGAAGCATCTGGAAAGCTCTTGTTGCTTTGGCTGCAGTTCTAAGACAGCTGAACACCTTTGAGTTAAAGATTTTCTGTGTGTTTTCCAAGGGCAAGGTATTGAGCTCCCAATATGCTTTTTATCTGTGTTTTTGGACCAGATAGAGTGCTTTTGATTTCAGTGATTCCTATCCAAATGGGTTAAATCCTGAACATGTGTTGTCTCTCCTTACATGACATGCTGATTTCCATGGGAAGGAAACTCATGCACGGGGATTAGAAAAGAGCCAGAATTATTTTCTATCAGCTCCCCTGCCTGGGTCATTAGGAGACCATGCTCTCTGTGTGTGCTCGAGTTTACTTTTTGATTCAGGCATAGCTATGATTTCTCAAAATTAATCCTTGGAAATTCTTGTTATAAATCTACCTTTGCTAATCCTTCTATTCAGTTTAAGCAGAATCAAGTCATGATCACATGCACCAGATTTTTATCCTGCAATGGTTGCATCTATTAGAATGCAGCCGTTCTAATGTCTGAAGACCTCAGTCTTCTATAATCTATGAAGACCTCAAAGTTTGGCATTATTTATTTTATACAACTTGTTCTTGCCCCATATTAGAGTTAGACGATTCTCTCCAGAAATTTGCTAAATGCTCTGTGCAATACCAAACAACTTTTGGCCAAAATATGTTACTTTTTAATGCTCAGGTCATAAAGTTCCTATTAAAAGGACATTAAAGCCAAACAGAATCTATCCAAAGCCTCAAATGAGCACTGGATAAGGCCTACACTAGAGAATATGCTGTATAAGCATGCTCATAAATCATTAAAATGAAGATAGGATATATCACTAATAAATGAAGTTCAAGGACAGCCTTTATCTTGTTAAATTATCCAATTTTTGCTGTCTATTAACATATCATTTAGAATGTAAGAATAGCTGTAGGGTGCTGTTCCCCCCCAGCCCCCCTCACTATTCTTGATAACAACATATTATGCAGAGTAAGAAGCCTTAGAAACTGTTCTAATACACCATAATAATGCTGGAATTATTCTTTGGGGGAGGTCACTGCATTAAGTAGCAAGTAATTAATAGTAAATTGCACTGGAAATTCTTGGAAAAAAGACAAATTACTTACACTCTTGTATTCATACCCAGCAAATCCCATGTAATTAACAACATTAAGATAAATATGAGAGGAATTATTAATGATGAGATTAACTTCATAGTGCAAACAGATGTATTTCATCTTATGCATGTGATACAAAATGAGAGTTATTTGTAACTGCTGAAAATATCTGATGCTATTGCTTCATGGAAATTCACTGCAGAACTACTGAGCATTATGTGAAATCTGACGTTAGTCCCCACAGATCTCAAGTCACAAGATCAGTTTTGCTGGGTGTGTTGGGGGTGTTCTGTTGAAGCTACAACTGCTTGAGAATATGAAAAACTCATTCTAGCTAATGTGGGTCAGACCCTTTGTAAGCATCACACTCTATTGACCAGGTAGCATATTTGAAATTACTGCAGAGAAGAGGGCTGACCCACTTAGCGTTATATTCAGCCCAGGTTCACGAATTGTCCTTGTATTTTAATGGTAAATATAGAACTGTCCAGAAAGAGAAAAGGTAACACATAACAACAGAAGGTGACTATTTCAAATGGGAATTTAAGAAGGGTAGTAGTGTACCCAGATGAAATTTCAAAGGAAAGAGAGGGAAGCAGCAGAACAGCTTCTATATTTGAATTTGTCTTGAACATCTGTAGCACTTGTCTTAGTGCATTTGTTTTGTGCCTCTGGGATCTTTTAAATATAGGAGGCAATGTGCAGATTATCCTTGAATTCAGAAAACTTATTTTCAACTTCTAGCTCTCCTTTGGTCTCTGTGCCTCAGTTTCCTGCCTACTGCCTTCCCTCAATAGCATGATGCCCCAAAACTAGTAGCTTGATGTCTATTCTCTTGCACTCCAGAGTCTGGCGATAATATGGAGTAAGCTATGTGTTTTCTTCTTGTTACCAGGCAGCATCATGCCTACTAATATTAGCTAAAAGGTTATCGTCTCAGGGGAAGGTCCATATCTCTCAAATTACTAAAACCCGTGTCCACCTTAAAACAGGTCTTTCAGGTACTGGCCTCTAATTTGAAGACAGACTGTATATCACCTCAGTGCCAAATAAGAAAAATTTGCTTGGTGAAACCTTCACCTGGAAGAAAGAGAACTGTGCCTACTTTAGTACAAATGTGCAAGAGGAATGCATTTAAATCCTGACCCATTTGACCTCATTCACATGGAGGAGCAATCACCAGAGCTTTTATGTTAATTTATCATGGCTCTCAGAAATGCAGATTCTTAGTGGCCTCAGATTCCTTTCATCTTTTCTACAGGTCCTGTTTTGAATCCAGTTCAAATCAGCAAGGGTGGAGGTTTTCAAACAACTTCTGCTTGCTTTGTATGGTAGTGAAAAGAACTGGTGACCTCAGCTGAGTTTCCATTTCATTAGGCACCTACAGGCTTAATATCAAAGTCATAATTAGTCACCTCAGTTGGCAAGCTTGGGCTGAATGTGTGGCAACAAAAATAGCAGAGGGGAGTCCCTTCAGGTCATGCTGGAGGGAGACTGGTCCGTGACTGAGTGGACATTTCAGGTGTCGCAGCGTGCTCCATGCTTACTCTCAATTTCCATTGCTTGCTCTCTTACATGCTCTGTCTCTGAGGGAAAGGGGAATTAAAGGGTATAATTTTCTCTGTCAATCAAATAGACTGGTGAGTCTCACGAGAACCCAACTGTAATCAAAGTCTGCTTATTTTCTAGCCATAAAAATAATAGAAAATTGTTTTACTCTTGAAATATATATATATATATATATTTATTTTATTTTTTTTTTTTTCCTAGCAAATATAAAGACACTTTGGTGCCTTTTTCAAGGGAAAATAATTATCTCCTGAAGGTATAGATGCCAGATTGTGTGTCTCCATGGATTTTTAGGGCTTTCTTTTAGGGCCTGTATTTTCTGATATGTCTGTGCAGTGCATGGCAGAAAAGGATGTTGCTCCTTCTTAAAGTCTGCAAGGTGGGCCCCAAAGGAAACGTGATGATATTCTAACATCATTTAATGTAATTTTATGTATTTTCACATGTGTACGATGCACTTGTGATAAACTATATCTCTTTATTAGGTTTTGAAAAATCTTTATGCAACCTGAGCCAAGGCAGATACAGAGGTAGGAAACTATTAGAGGAAACAGTGAAGATCATGGGAGATAAGAGGCAGGAAAATTATTAGAGAAGAGAGGACCTTTGGGATAAATTTTCTGTTATTCTTCTCTCACAGTACTGAATTAAGTTGTTTAAACCTATAACTTGAAGGTTATAGGGAGGAAAGCATGCTCCTTGAGATGGTTTAATGCAATTTTTCACCTGTTTGATGTGGTAACAAGATGATTTTTTTCAGCTGTCTCTGGTGGTTACCTCTTGCATTTCCTTACAGCCCAAGGTGGTGCTTTTTTTTCTGGTAGACTATGGGATTTTACTGGATATTTTTAGTTTCTGATGTGTCTGACGACATACATATTGAAGGATCTGAGAGTCTACACAAGAATCCTGAACTCTAACATCTTTTTGGGATCACAAAATGTTTAGACATTAAATCCCTCAGGAAATGCAGGATTATTCATTAAAGACCTCCACAGTATGCTGAACCCCTTAATGTTGACATCTTTCAAGCTCTGGTTTGATGTCCTCATTGTTAATAATAACTGAGAAGACTGAGAATAATGATTTTTTTTTTTTTTTTATTGTGTCCACAGAAGTGCTGCTTTAGCAACTGTAACTTCTGCTTTTAAAGATGTCATCAATGTAAAGGGCAGCTCTATATTTCTCTGTGACTACAGCAGAACCATTACTGTCCAGAAAAATGACATAGGAATAGATTTACTGTTTTAAGGGCTCCTCAATAAGTCATTGGTTTCAGTGGAGAAGTGTTTGCCTAATTTATTGAGGAAGCAATCGGTCAGTAGAAAATACATCCCATGCATTAAAGTAAGCATTCACATCTCTGCCCCGTGCAACCAATGGATCTGACAGTTCTCTGTAAGGGTAACCAAGCACTGGTAGTCCCTGACAGTAGGTCAGTGGTTGTGGGGTGTCTGGAGTGGTCTTCTTTGTGTGTGTGTGTGTTTTTTTTTTTTTTTTTTTTTTTTTCACTTCAGAAGTGACATGGGGAAGACAAGGACAGCCTTCACCTTACACAGACAAAGAAGGTTGACCAGTTCCTCTGCTGTGGAAAGGACCAGGAATTGTGGGTTTGCATTACCAGCAGAGATCCAGGGTAGGATTTAGGGAAAATTGTCTAGCAAGCAAGGCTACTATCATTTTGGAATAGGTTATCTAGTTTAGACAGTCAATGGAAGTTTTAAGACCAAGCAGAATGTGGTTTACCTGTTGAGTTTTAGAAAGGTGAAGCTGAAGTCTCATAGCCAGCTCACAGTGGAGCCATCCCAGCTTTTGTGGCCCCAGGCTGCTTGTCCAGCTGAGGGGACAGAGAGGAGGGCAGTACATAACTGTGGCCACATGCTTATCTTTATCAGGTATCATCTTTCACTGTAACAAGTCTACAGCTAAGGCCATGTAGGGCACCCTACAGTCCCTTTTGAGGTTTCTCCTAACTGGCTCTCATGATTTCTCTCTAGTTCTCTCTCCTTCTTGTAAGCATTTCTCTGTCACTTCATTTGCCATAGACAGTAGTTCAGGGAATCAGAAATGGTCTATGTTCTTTCAGTTATTGTTCTGGTGTGCAGGATTTGGGTATAGGTGCTAGGTAGTGATGTAACCACAGGAGACAAAGGCGAGTTGACACCTACCAGCTTCTGCTCTATTGTTCTCTCTGAGCATTACAACAGGCCATCAGAGAGCTGTGCTCCAGGTTTGAGGGCAGTAAATACAACAGCTGTTAGCAAGCAAATGATGGAGTGCTTGCCACTAATGCTGCAGTATGCTTAAAAACGAACATCTTTTACTGCAGGCTGACCAGCTCTACAGAGGTCTTTTTGTAGGTAACCTATGCTCTTATGAGGGCTGTTTACTTCCTGTTCTAAAAAAAAGCTAACCTGCTACACAATAAACAACATGTTAAATATCTTCATATGCTATTATACCTGCCTAATGAAAATGTTTTTAAGCTTGAACACAACTACATTATATATCCTATCCAATTGAATGTCCTGATTTTGTACACTAATGGACAGAAATAAGAAAGGAAAGAATGAATTAATAGATATTCAGTATTGCCAACTTCCGTGATCTCAATATTTTTCTTAGAAATCACCTCTGAAATATTGTTGACTAACTTCAGCTTTCATTAAAAAGAGAAGTTAATTTTGAATCCTCATTCACATTGAATAACGAAATGTGAGCTGTGAGCAAAAAGCGATGAGACATTTTCTTTACTATTTAAAATCAAATGAAAACTACAGAACACTTTAACCTTCCTGTTTTTAAACTCATGTCATGATTTTGAGACATAATTTCTTGTTGCTGAAATCATTGTGTTAAAAATACCGTGTATGTCAGCAGACAGAGGTATCACTTCTAACAGTCAGGTCTGTTCTGCAGGGGTGTTGTCATACTATTGATTTCTTTTGAAGTCTGCATCTTTACTATTGACTTCTTAGCTGTGGAGATATTTCCTATATTTTTGGTATCAGTCCTGCTGGGATCTGGAACTGAAGCAAAAGCATTTGCCCATTTTATAAGTACTCTAAGTACTGGTTGAAAAAATTATGTAGAAACTGAAGGGGAGAGTATTTTTTTAAAAAACTTAAATCAAAATTTAATTAAATGTTACATTCACGTCAGAAAAAGCTAACTTTGGGAAATGTAATCTTTTGGTCAAAACACTTGAATTTCAAAGTCACAAATAGTTAAATCAAGAAACTGTTCTGCCTGTAGTGCAGAGCCTCCAAGCTGACATTCTCTTCTCCTGGGTGCAGCTCCACCACTTGATGCATCTCCAGTAATGTTCCTACTCTCATGAGCACCAGATAGATAATTTCCTTTCCAGAGAAGCACTTATGACGCATCATAGAAAATGCGTTACTCTCAAGATGCTTCATTTACAAAGGCATTTGAGGCATTTCAGCTACAAGTCCTATGAGGTACCATGAAAGAGCTCAATATCCTTCCCAATACCTTCTGTAATGGTCCCACTGCATACACTAATCCTTCCAAGTAGGTGTCTTCAGCTCTGGTATTTTCTTTCTTACTCTCTTGGTCTGACAAACTTATTTTTTAAGCTTACTTGACATATTGTAAGCTGTACGTACTCACTGAGGCTTTTGCTGGAGGCCAGTAGTTTGAGAAGGTTGAATTTCATTTTGTTGGTGTGAGGGAATTTATTTAAGCTGGTTCTTAGTCAATTATGTCTTGTTAACTGATGTTTTATCATTTTTGCACATGCATCCAGAGGGGACCTACATTGGATCCATTTTTATGGTGTGGAAAATAAATAACATAAAGAATGCCAGAGGGAGTGTTCATCCCTTTCACCTGTGGAATCTTCTGTTAAATAAATAAAATGGTGTGGGTTCTTCAGGAGTTGTTAATTGTTCCAGAGGTCTGATCCCTCCCTCAGGAGGGATCTCACCTCATTAGATATTTCAAGTATTAGTTGGCTCCAAGGTATGTACCCTGCTTATATGTGTTTCCTTACACTTTTTGACACTCTCTAGCACCATTTCTGGGTGTGCAGAAGCAAAGTTGTGAGCCAAAAGCCTTGAAGGCTTTTTCTTGGAATTACAAAATGTAATTTCATGGCTTCTGATGGTGACTATGGAATTTTTTTCAATTTGTAGTTGCTTTCTCTAAAAATAATTAATTAAAAGTGAGTGGTAAGAAAGTGCAGAACTGGTTGTAGTATTTGAAATTTGTAAACTTGAAATCCTACATGGCAGCGATAGTTTTACCAACCTATGGGTTTGCCATAGTTTAATTACCAAGACTTTACTTTTGTCTGAATCTAGTACCCTTAGGAGTCATGTCTCCATAAACATAGATTAAAAAATTAAAGAACCGATGCTTATGTAAGTGAGTATCTACTAAATATGGTCTCTGTCTTCCTAAATGATATTCAGTTCATATCGTGCATATAAGTATGTGTTGAGATACCTCTCAAGTACTTAAAGGCTATAGACCACTACAATCCATAATTTATTCTGTCAGTGTTTTACTGTCTTTCAGTAAACTCTCCACATTCCTTTCAGAAACTGTTAAGGCTATTTCTGCTTATTGATGGTTGTTATTAGTATATCATTTTATATGCACACACACACACACACCATATATACCATTAGTATATCACTTATAATGTAGGGGTGACTAGGAACTTAGTATAGACCTTTTCCTTGAAAGCTTTTCTTAAGGGGTCACACACAGTGTGTACATGTAGGACTTTTGAATAAAGGTGTAGTTTAAGCTGTTATTGAGCTGCACTTAACTAGTTGGATGAGAAAGAAGTTTTGCACAGATTTTGTAGGTGACTTGAGAATTTAACTTTTGTATGTTCCCCCCCCCCCCCCCCCCCGTTTCAACTCTATTTTTTCCTGTTTTATTTTCTTTTACTTATTATTTTATTTATTGTTTATTTATTTTTACTTTCAAACATATTTGTCTAGTAAAATTCTAGACTAGACATGGAAATATTTTTGCTGAATCCCCAAAGAACTGAATGGTGTGATAATAATTCTGTCTTGATTAATCTTTATGTGTAAAATAAGTTTTCAGTAGTAATTTCCCTTTTGTAATTCCAGTTTGTGTGACCATCACAATCTCATATTTTGACATTGTGAACACTTCTGATAATTTTAACAGAAATATTTTTAATTTGAATGCTCATCATGTTTTGAGCCTTTTCTTATTTTCTGTAACTTGTTTCTCTTCTGATTTTACTTCCCAAGTTCCTTGGTTCTTTCCTGAATTGATAGAGGATCTCTATGAATTACTATTTATTTCATTTTCATTCCTTTTTCCCCCTCAAGTTCCTTTTTTCCTCTTTAGTTCTTTGATTACTCTTGGGGCTAAGGTTATAATTTAGTCTCTTTGTTCTGCTCTACTGAAAAACAAACAAGCAAAAAACAACCCTCTCTCTTCCTGGACAGTAAATATTTCTTGAGCTTGCCTCCATGTCTTTTACTGTACTTTTGATTATTATTATCACAGTCTCGCTCTACTGCTGTAACGTTCTCTCATCATTCAGAGGAAATGCCTTCCTTCACCTAACCTCTCAGCCCTCCTGCTCTCACAACTTAAGTTTCTGTGCTGCATGTAACGCAATACAGTGGGATGCCTATTGTTAGGGACTACAAGGAGATAGTCAATCCCAGGGTGATTTCTTTTAACAGCTACTTAGTGATATCTTCTCTATATATCCTGTGTTGCTAGTTATCATTTGAAATTCTCACTTGAAACTTCAAGTCCTTGGAGAATAATAGCTACAGTAAACCAGTTGTTGATGTGTTTTACCAAAATGTAAATGAAAGCGATTGGTGGGTTAAAATCATCATGAGATAGAATGAGTAGGAACCATAAAGGGCCATCTGAGCAAAGGTTCTGTGCTGCCTGCAAGATTATTGCGGTTAGAAGTAGATTGAGCCTTTGATCATGTGCCTTAATGGACATTTTTGTGGTGAACCACCACACAGTAAGTTTGTTCTAAGGATGGCCATTTGAGAGGCTTTTATAAGTGTTTTTGTGATTAAGGGCAACAGTTTTAGTTCCTAAGTCTGACATAGATACCTTGTAGGATGTGCAGGAACTCATTTAAAATCTTTATGCCTTAACTCTGTAAAATAGCAATGGTGATCTTCTTACTGACCTTGTCCATTTGAATTGTGACAGCTTAGAGATCTGTCTGATTCAACAGTTCCTAGGCAATAGACCTCCTCATGTGTAAACAGCACAAAACATCAAACCTAGAATCTGAATGCTTCTTTTGGTTCATGACTTTGTGTGATGACTCAAAGCCTCTAGTTCTGTTCTGGAGTTTTTCATATTCTGCAACTCAGGGGTTTTAATCTTGCAAATAATAAACACCCTCATTCCACAAATGACTTCACTGGCATATGAGACTCGTGTTTACAGAACTGTACCTGCCACTAGATTGCTGACTGGTTGCCAGTCATGGTTTTGGTTAAGATAGAGTTAATTTTCTTTGTGAAGGCCCATACGATGCTGTGCTTTAGATCTTTGATGAAAATAGTGATAATAACAGTGGTGCTCTTAGTTGTTGCAGAGCAGTGCTTTCACAGCGCCAAGGACTTTTCTGCTTCTTGTGCTGCCCTGCCAGCAAGGAGGCTGGGGGTGCATAAGGAGGAGGGAGGTCACACAGCCAGGACAGCTGGCCCAGACTAACCAAAGGGATGTCCCGTACTATATGGCATCATGCTCAGCAATAAAAGCTGGGGATAAAGAAAGAGGAAGGGGAGAGGACATTTGGAGTTATGGCATTTGTCTTCTGGGAAACCATTTCTAGGTAATCTTACATGGGCAGAAATGGACTTTAAAACGGGTTAAATATAAATTTGAAGTTAACAACCTGAAAACTGGCCAAATCCATAGAGATCACAAAAATAAACATCAAAAGAGGCATTTCAGAACAGAAAGTGCCAGGAATTAAAAGAGGAATTTGCTGTAGACTGCCTTTTGTGGCAGTCCCATTATTGCTCAAGTCTGAGTGGCTTCAGATTCCTCATGCATTTTATCTTAATGATTCCCTTATTGCTTCTTCCTACTTCTTTCTCATAAAATGTTTCTTTCTAGTGAGTAGGATAGAATGGAGAATTGCTAGGAACACTCCCAAGAATGGCTGATCATCCCAACCTGTAAGTTTGATTGTAAAAAGATCTTCAAAGAAGACAGTTAATGCTTTTTAGGAGTTTACTCTCAACAAGACATGAAGGGCTCCCAAGTGATGGAGCATGAAGTTTCTGGAGCTGATTAGTGAAGCAGAACTCTTTAGGCTTTAAAGTCAATAGACAAGCATTGCACAGTGGTCTTTTGGGGGATTCATTTGCACAATACAGTGGGTTTAAATGACTCATAGATCTTGCAGTAGTGGCACCAGAGAAGAAACTGATGAGTTTTCTTCCTAGGTTTCCAAAGAACAAAACCAGAAGGGAGAAGTTTCTGGGAAAGGATAACTGGCTGGATAGGGAGTTTTGTGAAAGCTGAACCGTGCTTTGTAGGTAAGAGCCATCAGTTTTGCATCTCCTATCTCAGTAAACATAGAAACAATCTTCTAAAGCTTACGTTGGCCAGGTTGATCAGGATCAGACTGAATAAACAACAGAACGAAGAAGGAAAAAGACCAAGGATGCATTTACCTAGCAGAAAATTAAGATATTAAGAAGAAGGACAAAAAAAAAAAAAAAAAAAAAAAAGACTGTAGTCTATTATCTATTTTCCATTACAGAGAACTTTGATAACAACCACATGTAATTTTTCATTTATGAACCTAAATTTGTTATTAATAGGTATTACTCAAGTCCAGTAAGAATGTTTGCAAGTTGAAGTTATGAACATTTCTATTTAGAACCAATTTAGGAAGGTTCAAATTGACAAAGCTGACCTCCTCAAAACTATTATTATTTGTGTCATTGATGAATTTGAGAATAATCTTGTACGCTCACAGATAATATCAAAATATTCAGAGCACATGATGTGTATTTCTTGCTGCTATCAGTTACCGATCACCAAATTATGAGAGAACAGTATAAAAACTTCTTTAAAGACTCCTCCATAATGCATAGGGGGGAAATGTTATCCCCATTGTTACCGGGAGGCTGACAGCTTCAAAGCTTCATGCTGTTAATACTAAAATATCCTTTATAGTGCACAACAATAATATTGCATTCAACACTGGAAATTCTTTATATTCACAGTCAAAGAGAAACTGATCTGGGAACTACCTGGCAATGCTTGCTGAGGTGTGCATGATTATGTCTTTTATATAAACAGAATACATTCAAATCATTTAAACTTGTGCCTTATGCTTTAAAAAGGTTTTAGTCTATGCAACAGGAACAACTGAGTTAAATTTGCAGGGAGAAAACACTTAAGTGGAAAAATGAAAAAGGGATCTGTTTAAGAACACTTTAATAAGTGCCCAAAAAAGTCACAGTCACATACTTTGAGGCAAAACCTATTGCTTAAAAAATCTCTCAGCCCTGCTTAGAATGAAAAGGGAAATAGCTAAATTTGAATGTGTGTATGTGCGTTTGTGCATTTTTTTTATATGTATTATCATAGAATGGCTTGGGTTGGAAAGGATCTTAAAGATCAACTCCAACCCCCAATGTTTGTACATACATAAACAAATTTGTCAAATGGCAGAATTAGCAGGACATGAGTATGAAAATTTTAAATGGAAAGCAAAAAGACACAGAAATTTGTAGTCACCCGATGTAAAGATATCAACACTTAAGTATGTCAAAAACATGAAAACCATAACAATAACATTGTTGCATTACTGAGATTTCTCAATAATACTAGAAGTATTTCTGTTCCATATTTCAGTCAATGAATATGAACATCAGATGATGATCAACATGAATAAATATAATTATTTTATATATCATATATAAAAAAATTATTTATATATGAAATTATGTATCTCCAACAAAAATCTAGGATAATGGCAAACAGAACTCTTCAAATCAGCAGAAACAGCTTGCAGATAAGGAAACTAAAAAGCAGCAATTAATGATCTTTAACACTATTTTAGAAAAGCAGAGTGTATCCCAGAGAAATTCAACACCAAGATTTGAAAAGGAAAAATGGTATGATTCAGGTAATTACAGGTTTGTTAGCCCATGATCAGTTCTGGGCAAAATAAAGGCATATTTTAGGCACACAAGACTCTAGTAATGAAGGAGTTAACGAGGGGGAAATAACAAATACAAGTCAACATGGTTTTCTGGAGAAGGGCCTTGTTTGACTGAGTTGATACTATTTTTCAAAATGAAATTACATGTCTGTTTTATAAATGTAATATTGTTTATATAATAGACTTCTCTCAGACATTTGGAATGATACTCACATGATGTATTGATTTGTAAGCTGGAGTGATACAAAATCAATGGGACACACATTGAATGCATTGAAAACTCATTAAACAATGGATCTCAAAGTCTAATTACAAAAAGGGAATTTTTGTCAACTGTCTGTGTTTTCCACAATAATCTGTTCTCAGCCCCACACTGTTTAACAAACATATCAATAACTTGGAAATAAAAATTAGAACGTAATTATGGATTATGTCTGTAAATAACACAGGCTTGGGGAAGCATGGAAAAGAACAGATTGCTGAATGATCTGGCAGGTTGGAGATATCAGGCAAACACTATGTGTTTTAGCTGAGCCAAATCTAAGATTATATGTCTGGAAAATAAAAATATTGGATATACACATAGAATGGAAAGCAGTGGCAGAAAAGAGGTCATGGGGGTCAGAGATGGTCTTCATGCTCCCTGAGCATGATTCAAAAACCTAGTGTAATCTTTGAAGGTTTAAATGCAAGGGAACTGAGTAGGAGTAAGGTTAAATTAAGTCTGCATTTGGGACTGGTGAGGCTGCTGCTGGAATACTATTTGGTTCTGGTGTCTACACTTCAGATGGATATTGATGAACTGAAAGGGATTCAGAGAAGAGCCAAATGAATGCTTGCAGGCTTGGAAAATGTTGCTTGTTATGAAAGACTCAGGCAATTCTAGTTATCAAAGAAAGATTAGATGGTGACCTGATGGTAGCTTAAGTATGGTGACAGGGGAAAGGGGTCAGGCAGAAGGAATAAATTTGATAAGGTTCTGCAGTGTAACAAAAGTGAAATGATGACTGTGAGTCCAAACAAGAAAAATTTTGACTAAAAATGAAGTGCAAATTTCAATGACTGTGCAAACTGACCACTGGAACAACTTTATAAGGGCTGTAGTAGATTTTATAAAATTGCAAATTTTAAATTCAACATTGAATTTATTTTTCCAAAGAAGAAGAAAAAAGTCAGAAGAAAAGCACTCTTGGTCATGCACTTGGGATCAAAATGAGTAGTGTGACCCGTGCTTGAGTTATTCATGTCACAGTAGACAATCACTGAGACCATTTCTGCCCTTTAAAATCTATGATTCTTTTTTCTATACTGACTTTGGGGATAAGATTGAGCCGGGATAAACAGAACCAGAATGTCAAGTAAAACCCTTTAGCAGTGACTTCCATTAATTTCTGGAATGGTCTCCCAAGAGGTGAGCTGGAGGGAGTAGGGGGAGACATTACTAACTTATTTAAAAGGCGAGTTGTAAATATAATGGAGAAAAAAAAACTTGACTTTGAGACAACAAACAGGGACTAAGTTCAGACATCTTTTCTTACCCTGTTTTTAATGGTGTTGAGCATTTAACTGGGCCACAAATGGAAATGAAACATGGTATCTCCAAAATCTCCTTTATTCCTCGAAGCTGTCAGTCCCAGATATTTGTCCCCCTAGGATAAGGGAAACCCACCTTTCAGGAGTCCAGTAGTCACTACTGTTTTTTCACTCTATTAAATAGTTTAACTTGATGACTGAGAGGAGAAGCTAGCCGAATACTTTCCTACCAGAAGCATGAGCTGCTGTAGTGAAGCAATGAGGTCATTGAGGGTTTCTTTATCCTGTGTTAACTGGGGGTTTGTTTGAAACCTCTGCCTCCCATTATCTTCCAGACTTATTATCTCTCACCCCATCTCAACCTGTTCATTTTACTTTTTTTTTTTTTTTTTTTTTTTTTTTTTTCCCTCTTCTCCCATTTGCAGCTATTTCATTCAAAAGAGAGCCTGTCTTTTGAGGTGATGTTAGAGCAATGTGCTTTAACAAAAAACAACAAAACACAACTTTCTGCAATGGTCTTGCAGAAGAGGGAAAGAAGAGGGAAAAGCCAAAACAGCTTTAAGATAGATCCTGATATTTTTATCGCATGATTACCTTCAGTATCAAAGGACTGGTGTGACTGAGTTTATTCCAGGTTGTATGTTTCTGTGAAACATATTTCCATGTCTAATTTTACACTGCACTTCTTCTTTGGGAGGTCTTTGGTGGTTGTGTATTTATTATACAGTATAAACCTGTAAGTCTGATACTGTCTGTCATGTTTGGAAACTCACTGCTTTCCTATTCATGACATGCAAGCATCTGTCACTCAAACTTGTTCATAAATTCAAATTTACTAATAGGACTCCTGCGTGCTCCTGTTTATTAAGGAGCAGAAGGGTGACCCTGGATATAGAAGCAATGGCAGCAATCACATGGTTGTAGCTTATAAAGTAGTAAAAGTTCTGGTGTGCCAAAATGAAAACTTCAAAATTAATAAAAACTTCCTCAGCCATGCATGCTAAAGGAAGTCTCTCGCAGTGAAAAGAAAATGAATTTATGTGGAAAAAAAAAAAAAAAAAAGAAGAAATGAACATATATTTTTTCTCTAACCAAGTTTATGACCATGAAGCCTGAAAACACATTCAGTTTTTATGATACCCACAATATAAATTGTCTTGCTGGACCTTTAGGTTTCTGTCTGGTTGTTTTTTCTCCCACGGGAAGAAAAAAAGTGTTAGACTAAAAGGTTATTTTTCTCTGAAAAAGAATCAGTGTCGTTATAATTCATGTTTAGTTTGAAATAGCTGTCTGAATTATAGGGATTCAGAGTGTTGGTGACTTCCTCTAAAAGCAATGGGGGACACCTGTGAGGAGGAGGGATTCAGGATTTTACCCAGAACTGAGATTTCCTGAATGGAAGTTATTAAGGAAGTGCTGAGTAATATTTGCTGTAAGTCACCAATACTGATATTCTTTAACTTTGTTCTCTTGAGTTTGCCAATCTTCGCTGGCTTGTACTCCAGGGGAATTAACAGTGGTTTTAGTTTTGTGGCTAATTGGCTGAGGCTACAGTAGTAACTTGCTGTTGTTGAGATTTAATTGCAAGTGCAGGGCTTGCTGCATTAGCACCGTGTTCTGAGCACGAGCAGAGTGCTTGCCATAGCTGACTGCATCGTGGGCTAATGCCAGCTCCTTCTATCCCAAGCCAAATAACACTTTCTTTATGAACAACAGGAAAACCTAAATAGCACTGAGTAATACTTCAAGGGGGAGAAGACTTACAGTCTCTCTGTGTGCAGATGTTTTTTCTACCTTTCAGAGCATGTTTAAGTCAGTTTAGTGAGGTAGGTGGGTAGGTCACCTTGTTCACATAACCCAGCATTAGGATTGGATTTGGCTCATTGTAACTCAATACCATCAGGCAGAGCTGACACTTAGGTATGGTCCTGAATATTTTTCCATTCCCTTTCCTTGAGAAATGTGAGGATCTAGATACCAACAAGTTTGCAACCGTCAGCTCAAGGACACCACTAGTTTCAGGCTCCCCGTTGAGGACCTCTGCTCTGTGTGAATGTACCAGTTTTGCTCCATGGTAACTCAGGAGTTTCTGCCCTCTGCGGTTCATCTCAGTGAGGGTGAAAATCTTTGGGGAGCAGGATCTTTCAACATGGAGTGAAGCAATGCCAAAATATTTTAAAAGTCTGAGCTTTAGCCAATTGCTTTTCAAGGACAGGGCATTCTATCCTCACTCCCGGTATCTCTGCAGTGAGCACATCTGAGTCATCAAAATCTTCTCAAAGCCAAATCGATTTTTTTTTTTTTTTTAATTTCTCTCTGGCCACTGAAGTCAAACAAACCAACATGATTTTCCCTTCCAGCAGGCAGCTTATGATGACTGTGTGGCAGCCCCATGGTTTTGGAAGTAACACTCCTCTAAGGTGGCTTTTCTTTGTTAAGGAGGTCATTTTTGCTAGCTTCCCCAGGGCACCCAGGATGGTCAGAACAGAGTCAGGAACAATTAGACTTGGTCACCCACCTCAGGTCTCTTGCCACTAAACATTTTGTGTAATGCACATCCATCCTGAGTCTTTGTCTTCATGTCCTGTCACATCTAGTGATCCTTTGGGGATAGATATAAATATAGTCCTTAGACTTAATCCCCATATTTTCTGGAACAATGCGGTGAACTTACAGGTCATACTGTACTTTACCACCCTTCCTGCTTGCAAATAAAAGGAAATGGGATTGATTGTAACAAGGTTTCCCAGAGATGTGTATCCTTCTCTTTGCCTTTTTTATAGGGCATCCTAGCAGTCTTTTCAAAAATTGATATCGATTTTGGAAGATGAATGGTACTTGCAGAAGTAGAGAAATTTGTTTTATTTTATTATTATTTTTTTAAACCTCTCTTGGAAGATATTCTGTCTTTCAGTCTAGGTCTTGAGCATCTTTAGAGACAGGTTTCCACCACAAAGATTATAAACAGAGCTGGCTTCTAAAACTTGTGTGTAAGAAATACATCTCTGTATGGGCCCACTTCCAAGGATGTGAAACATTTTCAAAGCATGGATTACATTTAGATTCAAATTTAAAATACCTCAAAATGTTGGTTTACTAAATATTTTCCTTTACACTCAGTCTCTATGCGCTATATATGGTACAAAAGACTGTTTGCTTAATCATGTATAATTCTATCTGTAGCTCCTAGAAACCTTATGTTTCTATTTTCCTGATTATGCCAGCACTTATCGCAAATCTGCTTCAAGATATGCTTAAAATAATACAGTGCTCCAGTTTTGGGGCAGTAAGAAAATGCTCAAAATGTGAAAACCTCAGAGACTGAGGTGCATGGGAAGGATCATGGAAGTAAGGATGGAAGGATAAGAGGAGTAAGGACTGCAAGGATGGGAAGAGTTGTGAAATGAAAAAATTTCAAAGGTAGTAAAGCAGGTTTCTTCCAAAAAAGGGTGAAAAGCTCTGACAGCCAGAGGAACCTACTGTCCATTTTTCCTTCTATTTCTAGGTTGCAGATTGATAGAGATTTTCATTCTCCAGCTGTAAATCTGAAGTCATGTAGTAGAATACAGTCAAAAGAAACACTAAAAAAGAAAATAATAATCCTATGTGCTAGGTAATTAAGAGTGAGAAATATCATTTTGTGCTTTTTTTTTTTTCTTTTTTGTTGAAGTTTTTTATCTCAGTAGTATGGACTGAAAATATATTTCAATTATACAGCTATGCATGTCTTTTATATTTGGTGGAAATGTTTCAATGGATGTTTCAGTTATCCATTTATTGATCTTAATGTATTTTTAATATGCAGACACCGGTCTCTGCTAGCTGAGATATATCTTCTTTTCCCTAGTTGAGTTCTACAAATTAAAAATAATTATTTCTCTTTTATAATAAGGAATATATGGCAGGCTTCCGTCTTGTGGGCAATATCTGCTATGAGCTGTCTTTTAATTCATGAGATTAATCTGTGCTTGCAAAGGGAAATCTGAATGTGAGTAGCAGAGTTTGGATATAGAGTGTAGAAGAAACAAGACTGGGGGGAGATGTCAATAAATGAGAGTTTCTGGCTCTCTTTTGAGATTGAGATTCAATTGTAAAAAAGAAGAACCAGCAGCTGACCTAGGACTTTTTGCTCTTTTGTTCACTGTCTGAGCCCTGGTTTTGGTACAGAGAAGACCAATGTGGAGAATAGGCTTTTTTTTTTTTTTTCAGTGAAAGGATTGTTCCCTACTTGTATTGCAAGAATTTATAAAACCCCTGTTTTACCCTGGTATAAAACCAACAGGTACTCTGTTGGGTACCTTTGTACCCAACAGAGAAGATTTTCCAGAGATTTTTAAATGAAAAAGAAAACAGTTGATGAACATTTGAGAATCTGGGCTGGACCTCTTTTATTACAGCCTCTATAGAAGCACTATAAAATGTCAGAATGAGCCCTCATGGTTGAAAAATCTTGTACTATACTACTGCATATTCTTGACAGAAATAAAAATGTAGCAAACAACAGGTCAGTCATGATCTGAGTAAAAGATATTTTGGACCCTTCTGAAGCTTTCCTCAAAAACTATTCCTGGTTCCTCATGATTAGTGCTGAAATCATTTATGGAATGGTCAATGACAAGTTACATGAAAAACTTGCTTCCTACAAGGAAGCTTCAGTGTTTCAGCATTGTTTGGGGATGGAAAAGATGCTCTACCAGAGCTTAACTCCAAAATAGAAACATTTCTGAAGATCCTTACTTGGGAAGGATAGCATTCTGTGTTTGGGATATTTTGAACAACATAACACTTCTCAATGTTTGTGATTACAAATCCTTAATTTAGGTGGCTAAATGTGGGAGGATTTGCTTCGTATCCATGCAGACTGTGCTTTCTCCTTTCATTGAGTCTCACTGGATCTTGACTGCAAATGTTTCATGACCCAGTAATTCCAGAGAGATTGTTTCTGGACTGAAATATACCTCCCAAGAAGTACTGCCTTCTACAGGCATTTCTACTCACTTGGGAAAGGCTTAAAAATGAGTGAGGACGTAGATGAGACTGATAAAGAGTAAACTGTGCATTACCTTTCAATGTAGGTATTTTGGTCATTTGACCCTTGGGATAAGAGGAAACTTTTAATCAGTGATTAGCTGGCTTACTCCGGCAATCACATTTATGTGTTGTATCTTGTTCCCTCTGTTGGTCAGTGGGAATCATAATTCCTGCTTTATAAAGTTTTTTTTTTTTTCCAGATAACCAGATCTGTCAAAGGGCTGTGAATTGATTGTGGTTATTTCCTGTGCTAGGGTTCTCAAAGGAAATACTCTTTCTTCCGTTGAAACTGGGAGCATATTTTGTTGAAATATCTTTGCAAAGATCATCTTTGATACTAGGGGTAAGAACATATTTCCAAGAGTCCCAACATGGTACACTAGCAGTGAAAGAGAAGATGTGATGATATTTTGATGCACAAAGACAAAACACAATAAGAAATCCACCCAAAGAAAGTATCAGCTAAGTCACTCTGGAGACAGACATCACAATGAAGAGTAACAGTAAAGAAAATAGTGCAAGGCAGATAGTTGTGTGTCTTCCACTATCACATTGGAAGACAGTGAGCAATGAGTGAAGCCAAGGAGGAAATGAAGGAAATTGTTGGTGCAAATCACAAACTCAATATCAGATAAAATACTGGAAATGTTAGAAGGGAGAAGGGTTGAGTATGAAGCCAGAGGGTGGTAAAAGATGAAAAGTTCTTTGAACTGCACAGCAACCAGCACAGTAGTAACTGTGGTAGACTTTTGAGCATAGTTAATTTGCTTAAGTCGATGAAAATTCTGTTTCTTGGTAATGCTTTTTGCCCTCTTCTCTTCACTTTCCAAAATAATGAGGAAAAAAAAAAAAAAAAAGAAAGGAGAGGGGAAGTCTCATAATAGAGGAGAAAGTTGTCCTTTTTGCAACATCTTCCAACTGTTCAGTTCCAGCATGGAGGTTGCTGTCAAGTGCATTGTATCTCCAGTCAAGCTAAACAGGGAATGATTCATCAGGAGATCAGGGTGGCTGCAATCACTTCTGCTTCATAAGAAACCACTGGGAGCTGTGAGCCCATGGTTAGGGATAGCATGAATATAAGCAGGTCATCCCTAGGGAGGGGCTCCAGGAAAATGAGGAACAACATCTCTTCCATTTGCAGCCCAGGCCACTTCCACTCAGGAAGCTGAGAAAAATAGCATATTTTTTTGTTTACACCAATTCAGTACTGTTAATTTGGATACACCTGTATCTTAGCAGTAGTATATTACAACCACTTTTTTTTCTTCCCTATTCCTGTCATCTCCTAGTTTGAATCAGTTTCAGTCTTACGCTGATTATTACTGTACTGCAGGGTTTCTTCTTCCTCATATTAATATGTTATGGAGCATTGACATGCTTTGCCACCTCAGTTCAGGACTTTCTTATGAGGCAAAGAGTTAATATCCTCATTTATACTTACATGAAGCTGGGGATACATTTGTCTTCAAAGAAACGTTTTTTTTTTTTTTTTTTTTTTTTTTTAAGATGGTTTTCCTAGATGATATAAAAATGGTCTTTAATTTTTCTGTGGATTTGGGGTTCTGGACGAAAAATGTGAGAGTGTTCTCACAGATGGAAAAAACAAAACAACAACAACAACAACAACAACAAACACAACAAAGTAAAACAACCAAGCTCTAAAGAACTTGCTCTCATATCATACTAGGGGAAATAGGACCCAATGCCCCTTGTATAATTAGTTGACCCACAAGCACAGGGCAAAAGATGGGAATACCAATATATACATCTATAAAATAGTGTTTTATTAGTGAACTGTCATAGTAGCAGTCATAAAGATACTTACAGAGAGAAAACAGTGTGTATTGCTTGATAATTCACTAAATTATCTGACAAAATTGCTGTCTTCCTAACTCACAATTTGTGTGGTTTTGGCAAATTTGTTTCCTTTCTTTTAAGCAGTGTTCTTCCTCCAGGACTCCCTCCATCTCAGCAAGTTCCTTTGTAAGCTTCAGGCTCACCAAACAAAACACAAAAAGAAAATGTAATTCCATTGATGGGCTCTGTATTATGCTATGATATATGTAATAATGCAATTGAAAGGATAATCATGCTTTTGTATTAATCCTCTTGTATGAAAAACCTGTAATCTACCAGAACAGAATATATAGACTATTAACTTGTTCCTACACCAGTCTTTTGACAACAGACCATGGAGCATTAACGAATAGATACATTTCTCATAGCTTTGTGATGATTTTTCCCAAACTTATTAAAAAAAAAAAAAAAAAAAAAAAGTATCTGCATGAGCAGAGGTGAAAGTTTTAAAACTATAAAACTTTCTGATCTATAAAAATGACATATTTATAATTGAATATTTCTAGGGCACTTGCTCCTTTATTATCTAGGTATTATAAAGATGACATGATGTAATGTCTGTATATATTGGTGGGAGCATTAGTTTATATGTATGTGTGTATGTTAAGCATACTTGTACATTTCCAGAGGGTGACAATGCTGTGCTATTAGCTCTCTAGCAATTAGCTAGAGAAGAAACCCTTGAAAATGTGGTAGTGATTCACACAGAGAAGACAGCAAGAGCAGAAATATTCCAGGACTCAGCTAATTATAAAAAACATAAATAAAAATTATAGACAGAGAAAAGAGGTGAAAGGGTCAGAAAGAGCTTAGAAGTGCAGAGACACCAACCAGTGAGACTGTTGCTGCAGCACATGTTTCCATGTGGTGGGTTTCTTCTGCTAAAGCTCTGCCCAGATGGAAGGGGTGGGTGTGAATAAGGGAAACATCCTCACTGTGCCTGGGAGTGTCCTTGTGGATTTAGGCATGCCAAGTAGTGATGGAGCAAGCATCTACAGAAAGACACTTCAGATGCAACAGAAAATCCCTGGGAAAAGTCCCCCAAATGAGATAGAAATTCTCATTGTGGAGGAAAATCTTAAAATAAGAACCAGTGGGGACCAGGAGTGGGAGCAGGCAGTGATTCAGGAAGTTTATTACCATAATATGCAACTTAGCCCTTTGGGAAGGATCCCTTCAGGCAGGGCTGACAAATCACCTGCTGTGCAGCCCAGACAGTTTTATCTGGCATCCTGGTGTACTCACTAGGTCATGAAACAAAAGAAGGAAATCACAATGTTTATGACTTCAGGGAAGGAATGTATGCAGGCAGATTGAAACTGAAGATGTCAAGGTTTATTAATCAAGTTCTGCTTTGGTACGAATATCAGTTACTGGGAACAAAAGTGGTACTTAAATATACATTTAAACTGGGCTTTCTTTGGTGACACAAGTAGCTTCTGTCCCCTTTCTCTTGTTGCCAGTGCCAATCTGGTTGCTTTTTAGTTGTACCTGTTTTCCAGCGTGGTTCTCTACCTGGCCTCCCAAATTCATGTGCTGACACTATGCAGAGGTAGAAGCAAGCAGCAAGGCATGGAGGTGGAATATCAAAAGATGTTCAAGCTCTACTGACACCAACTTCTAACTGTTGCTAGATGAGAGATTGAAATGGCTTCCTTTGATACAGATGGTACCTGTTAGAATGGTTTTACATTTCTGAGCCACTTAAAAGTCTGTCTTTGCTCAGGAAAGGAAGACTTTTTTGAGATCTTTGGAGTGAAAGGGAATAATTATAAATCAGAACCCCTTATCCTCTGCAGAACTGGGGACTTGGTTTGCATTTTGTCAATGTTAGTAATGTAATCCTTGTATTTTGAATATCGGTCATTCACCATGGGTTAATCTTAACATCATTGTCATTTCTACCAGCACATTCTTACCTTTTGGAGGGTCTTAGAAACCAAACTGCCTAATTCTAGGTTTTATTCTAGAAAAAGAAACCTGTTTCTTTCTTCTAGAAAAAGAATCTCTCTGTCCTGAATGGGAAAGTAATGTCTGTATTTTTCCTTTTCCAGACAAATATATGTCAAACTGGGAACCTAAGAGAGAAGTCCATTAAATTTTCCTTAAATCCATGTCTCTGCAGCTAATGATGTTTGAAAGAATGTCACCTTGTTAAAACTGTCTCTATGTTGACTTTTTCCTTTCTATTGGGAATGAGTTGCATTCTAATTTAACAGCCTCTGTAATTTCCTTAGCTGTCAACCCAAGTGGTCTCTTTCAAATGTTATGATCAATGTGAACGTCCTCCTACTTAAAATAAAGGAAGTTCTGAACTCAGGAGTGCTGACTAGAATGGATGAGTAAGAAATCACAAAACTGTGAAAAACAAAAAGCAAGGGAAAAGCTCATGTCACTATACAGATATAGTTATCTATGGCACATGTGGCCTCTTTTAATTGCTAATACAGAAGCTTCCGTATGGATAGGCTGGAGATAACAATTGTTTATTGTCAATGTGTTAGCAATTGTAAAACTAATTATACCCCTCCCAAAATGTAAATAATTAACAACAAGTATCTCCTCAGCCTTTTATTCATCTGCTTATCATTTTGGGAACAAGTGCTTTATCTGGGTTTAGGCACGTGTGAGCAGGAACAACGGGCAATAATTACAGAAATCACAGATGTTCCAAACAGTCTGCACCAGGGGAACTCTCCCTGGAAGTCTGCAGAGGTTTTGCCCCTGTATTTTACAGCATCTGTTAGAACAGTGGGATTTCCCTGGCATAACATCCATTGTAAGATCTCTGGAAGTGTTATGCACTTGGGATAGGATTCAGTTCCAGATTCACATGTGTTATTTAAGTGTCTGCATGTCTAAGTGTTCACTGGGTGTCTTTTCAGTCTGTAGAGATCTAGTCGGTACAGAGCGTGGAGTCTAGAGAGCTGTTCAGTTGATTGAATAAAGGTGTAAACTTCAGAGCTAGGTGAACAGCTTTCCATACTCAGCAAATGTTATTGACTAGATCCTCATCAACTTTAATAGGCATATAAACACTCGGCTCATGCATCAAGCTGGTTCTGTTCCCTGTATATAGGTATTTGAGACGTTAGTTTATTCAAGACATCCATTCGCAGCTGGTACGAATCAGGACCAGTACCCTCTTGGAATAGCAGTGAGTCCAGAAGGGATAGTGTAATGCTGTTAAAATGACTCCCATGGCACCAAATTCGACTTATAAATTAGTGCCTTTATCTGGAACTGAATCTTCCAACTAGGCTTTTGCCAGTCTTGACATTGTGGTAGTACTTGACTCAAAACACTTGAAATGGTGTTGATCTAAATATCTATATCTAAATATTATACTAAATATCTACACTATAGGTGTCTATCTTTTATGAGGCAGAAGGTACCCACATCCTCTACTCCCTCTTGAGTTCCTGGACAGAAATATGTACTTTTTTTCATCCATCCTACTATGAAGGAATATTTTTAAATGAAATCATAATCTGGAAGTGTACCTGTTTATCTCCAGTGTTTATAGATAGAGTTTACACTAGTAACTTGAAAATAGTACTATACCAGTTTGAAACCCAAGGCAATTTTCATCTCATCAGTTAAATGACACATTTATGGCTGCACTTGGTGCATAGGTTCCCATTAAATCAGTGGTGCTCCCTGAAGCCTAGCCAGTGGAATTCAGGGTATGATTCATCAGCTTGTCCACAAATAAAGAGAGGTATCCACTTCAGGATGCAGTGAACTGTTTCCCAAAGTCCAGTGGTCATACTGAGCATGTTTCATTTTTTATAAAGAGAGGAAAAAGTCTCTCACTTTGTGAGGTCTGTCTTAGGGGTTTTGTTACATATCTTTTTGAGCAACTAATTTTCATTCGTGTCACAGTAAGTTTTAATGCTTTTAAACAGGTGCTAGGAACCTAAATACTTCTCTATTATGGACAGCTGAAGGTTGCCTCTGCAGTCTCTATCATCAATCACCAAATTACCGTGGCTTGGAGAATCAATCCCTTAGTTTAGGGAAGATATCATGGTTTATATCCAGAGTGAGGAAAACATTTGTGTCCCTACCTATCCATTAAACTTTTATTATGATTATTATTTATTATTATTATATTTTTTATTTTTTTTAAATCTAATTAGTCTGGAATCAGGGGCTTCAGGCAGGCACAAAATTAAGAAATAATTTTTAACTTTAACTTAATTGTTACAGCACTTAGATTCCTGTACATTTTCTTATGAAGAAACAAACATTTGCTATGGTTCATCAAGGCTGAGCATATTAAATTACTTTTGCATTTCATAGAGTAATGCATGTCAGAGCAGACTGTGATCTGATCTTTTTTTTTTTTTTTCTTTCTTTTTGGGTGGTTCTTTGGGGACCCAGGAGTTGGAATCAATGATCCTTGTGGGTCACCTCTAACTCATATATTGATATATATTATATCATCATTATGATTATGATAATTATATAATCATATAATCCTATGATTATAAGCAACTCTTGCAAGAGCATGGGTAGGATCTTGTTCAAGAGGGAGGTGTTTCTGTGCCACTTTGAAGAAACAGAAAGTGGTGGAGGAGAAGGTGCTGCTGGATATATCCCATTATTTCTGGATTGGAGAGAAGGTTTACCATGTTACTGCAGCCAGATCACACCCTACCTGGTTCACCAATGCAGAATGCTGCCCTGAGAAACCCTGTAGGATGCTGCCAGGAGCTGCTTTAAAGGCTACCAGGAACTTTTGGGAAATCATTTGAAGGCAGAGAGTTTAGAAAGAAGTGGTCTGACTCCCCATGGGTTTTGTTTAAGGAAAGCAAGTGCTACAGCATCTAAAGCAACACAGGTGTATCACCATAGAGGAGCAGAAGATGCCTGTTTGTGCAGTCTGCCTCGTAGAAACTCAGGGAAAGGGAGAAAAACTGCTTTGGAAAGTTGTCCAACTTTCCTCTGGGTACAAAGGCAGCACATTTAAAAGCCACTGGAAAGGAAATGGATAAATACTTGATTTTTTTGAAAGTGATGACTATTTGCACTAGTTGCCTGTGGAAAGATTTGATGTTTTCAGCTGATGTCCTCATCTTCTAGAAATATATTCTGACTGGTGACTTGTACTGAGACAATTTGCTTTGAAAAGCAAGAAGTATCATGTGTAACAGTAAATTGCAGTCTTGATCCATGCAAATTAACAGTGACTCAGAATTCATCAGGTGGCCTTCAGTGATAGGTGCCAATTCCATCCAATCCTGGAGACAGTGTTGTGTCATTTTTTTTCCGCTGCTGCTAATTTAGATTAATGCTTTTTATTGTTGGTTGTCAGCTTTGACTGATTGAACAGTAAAGTTACATTTCATTTCCCCTCTTTCATTATGGCACTTTGTGAAGAAAAATACAAATGAATTCAGATGTTTAATTAAAGCATAGAAATATTTTTTCTGGCTCTGATTTCAAGAACAAGCCTAGAGAAATGTACTGATTGGGTTACTGATTGTGTTAGTGTAAATTCACTAATTGACTGTTCTCTCTCTCTCTGTGGCAAGTAGTTCAGACTGAAGTTGTTATTTATTGCCAGTTTATCTCTTTCCAGGATGCTGTAAATATCTGCAGAAAGAACAATCACATTCCTGCAAACAGATTTTTCCACTACCTCCACATCAGCTCTCTCTCTGGATTAATTTCCCTCTTCTGTAAAATCTTAATCTCACTCTCCCTGACCTATAAACAGAGAAGGTAAAAAATCCTAGCAAGAGGGCAGATGTAAGAAGTCAGTGTGTGTGCAAAGTTAATTGGTTACAAGAAAAGTTGTCAGTCCTAGAAGTTGATCAATCTATCAGTGATGGCAAACACACTTATGGACATTTATAAAGGATGAAAATGGATAGCACAGGAGTGTCCTTTCTAGCTTGTTTTTTTTTTTTTTTTTTTTTTTTTTTTTTTTTTTTTCATAGCTGAGCAAGGAAATGATTTCATTATTCCCTTCTGCACCTCAAAATGTCATTTTGGTAGACATTGTAATGCACAAGGACAGCAGTGGTGTTTGATCTGGTCAGTCACAGACTCCTGGGTTCTACTGGAGCTGAGTTCATTGGAAAAGCCAGTTAAAATGCTTGAAGAAACTTCAGACCCTGAAACCACCATCCATAGCATTGGGCTGTAGGTTAGTCAGGGTAAACTATTTGGAGAGAGATGTACTTTCTGCAGAAAGAGTAGGAATATATTGCAAGTCGGCAAGATACAGGATTTAGAAAAAAAAAAAAAAAAACAACAACAACACAACAAACAGGAAAGCTATGAAGAGAAATAGTGAAGGGATAGAGGAAATTTTTGGGGATTAAAACCATGACCTGCCAAGTTTTCTGATTTCTGGCAGTGATTTTTGACCAAGAACTCTATTTACTTTGGTTTATTGCTTCACAGCTTAAGAAAAATAAAGTCTTGGTCCATGCATTTGAAAATAGAAGAGGATACACTGAAGAGAGTATCACCCATGATTTTATTTTTCTTTCAGTGGAAACAAACCTCTAGCATACCAGATAGTGGATCGCAGTTCAAAACACCAGAAAAATAGATCTTCTGGGCTGATCAAATTCATTCACAATAAAGCTAGTTTTTCAAGATGAGGACTGTCTTCAAGAGAGCCCATACCCTGATCTTGAAGTACTTGGGGCCACGTTTAATATCTATGCTGATCTAACCCAAATATTCCTAAGCCCCATTCAAAAAGTTTTGTTTTTTTTTTTTTGAAGAAAAGTGTATTATAGCTGTCTTATTTAAAAACAAACAAAAAAACACAAACACAAAAGCACCAAAACCAAGTTGGACAATACTGACTAACATTTGGACAGCTCTGCAATGGAGATGCTCCTTATCATTGCCTTCTTCTGCACTTCTTGAGAGACCTTGCACTAGCAGCCCTGAGACATACCTGAAATGTCAAATTAGTAGATTTTGTGGTAACCGACTTTGTGATAACTTGTTTCCTCTTCCCTGAAATAAACTTATTGCGGGTAAATATTGCTGAACTGACGTGACAGAACAGATGTCTATTATGTCTAAGCACATGAGCTCCACTGATATATAGGGCTGTGTAGTTTAACAAACAACTAAGGGCAAGCTTAGGGTTATTGGAGGTTGAAGAAAAAAGCAAAGAGATGTTCCTGTGAGTTCTATCCAATGGGATGTGCAACAGGACACTGCACGATGTGGAGAACTAATGAAATTTCAGAGAGAGAAAATTTCTTTCATTGCTATAGAAATGCAGAAAAATCCACTGCAGCCTGTAGAGGAAAGGCAGCCTATTTCCATCTGCTTCAACCAACGGAAGAGGAGTCTGCAGGACTGGGAAGGATATGGCCAAGAAGAGTTCAAATCTCAGCTACTTTCTCCAGTGCATTTTAAAAATCTCCCTAAAAGCTGGTTTCTTAGTTGATTTAGCATTTTTCTATGCAATCAGATCATTTTTGTCTCTGGTCAATGAGTGTTGCTGCTACTGGAATACAAGCCATCAAATTGGTCCAGTCTCTTTTCTCCATAAAAAGTGAGCCTGTGGTTTTCAAAGTGCAAACCATCAACCTTAAATCAGTACTTCACTAAAAGTCCACTGGCAAGAGTGTTCTGGAAAGTTTAGAGGTGAAAATGGCAGCTACTGATAAAATTACTTTGTGAACTCAAGTTGATATAAGGCAAATAATTCAGAAAAGGATTAGGCACTTACATGAATATGAATAACATCAGCAATTGCACTGGCAAAGAGAAAATTTACAAGGGTTATCAATCCTTATGCTTCAGAGCATGGGGCCATTTCTGGGAAGAAATATTTTCCTGCCTATATAGCCCTTAATCCTCAGAGGCCTCAATGTATGACACCAGCATCTAAAGCCTCTCTGAGTGTCTTGGAAAGAGAGGTACAGCAAAACTCTGAGGGAGGTGAGATGAGTTTCGCTGTGAAGTTAGGAAGAATGCATGAATGGAACAGGATTACCAAGACGATGAAGGGCTGGCAATTCCCATTGATCATTATTAGTCCTAAAGCAGAGGCTGGCTGGTTTTCTGGAAAACAACACTGTGTGTGAAGTGGTTTGACTACTGAAGGGCGATAGCTCTTTTCTTAGTGTGGTGAGGGTCTCTGACAGTTTTTCCTGGGAGTTAAGTACAGGAAACCTTTTCACTTCCAGTCTGTGGCTTAGCAAACATCTTACTGAGTCAGTATTAAATCATGAAGTTTGTGAAGAAAGTCCTCCCTTGCTCCAGCCAGCTGTACACACAGCCACCTGAATTATGAGCTCTGCATAAACATACTGGCTCCTTCTGTCCTCCTCTTACCCCTGCAAGGTTGCACTCCTTGGGGAAACAAAGAATCACAAACAGTTTGCACAACTGTGATGTTAAATCACTACAGCAAAATTTATGGCAAGGCTAAGGAAAGCAAGTTTGTACTTTAATGACACTCTAAATACTCATTTTCTGTTGCCTTTCTCAGAAGCCAGAGAAGAGGGAATTATCTTAGTTGTAACTCTGCCAAAGTATGTAGAGCTGCACTGGGAGTTTTTCCCTTGTGATGTTGTCTCTACCTGACTGAGGGGGTCTTATCTTCAAATTGCTTAAAGTACTTGTTTTCCTGCCCAAATGATAAAATAGAGCTTTGGGTCCTCAATGTCCTTTGGGTTTTCAAATAGGAGTATTTTGTTGCCAAAAATACAACCTGGTCTCATGCTTACCAACCTATCTTTATCTTGATGTCTCATGTGTGATATCCTGGATTTCACCAGGAGACGCCTATCTGATACAGGAGACAGTGAAGCCAAGGGAGTTGTTTTGAATTCAAACCCTCTTAAGCACAGCATCATATCATGGTGAAACCACTGGATGAAACAAAGACTGACAGTTTAATTTCTTGAAGTACTGGAAAAGACATCTGCCACGATGGCTAATGGCTTCTGCAACATGATGGTAATAGACTGTGAGGCTCTTTACAGCTAAAGAAATTAATCCTTTTCTTTTTTTTTCTTTTTTTTTTTCTTTTTTTCTTCCTTAATCTATCTGTCTTTTTGTGTATAAAATCATATTTTTTTGCTATCTACAGCATGACTATTTTGTCTCCCCATTCCTTCTCTGTCTGCCTTTAACATCTAATCTCCAAGGATTTTACAAATCTGCCAGCACTGATACCTTCTTTTAGCATTAACAAAATTGCTGAAATCAAATTCTGAAAGGACCTTTATACCTATTGCCATTAAAATGTCTTCTCTACCTTGTGATGAGGCAGAAGTACTTTTGGCCAAAAATGAAAACAAAAACTAGACAATGTTTGATCAAAGCCTTGTATGATTGTTTTGAAATAAGTATGTGTCTATGTTGAATATGAACAGATGATTTCTACATAATAATTCTAAAAATAATAGTAATAAAACAACAATAATCCTTCTCCACAAAAAAAGAAAAAGGAAAAAAACATTTCATAATAGCACTTTTTTTCCCTAGTATCTTAAATACATGACAGAAAATCACCTCAAAGGCAAAAAAAAAAAATAAAAAAAAAAAAATGAAACTTGGGATCAGAAAAAATATCTGGGAATTTCAGAAGCAGAAGAGGTAGAGTATTGACATTATCTGTGCATTTGTAGTCTTGTCCACCAGAATAGCAGCAGCTCCCTTTACCCACCCCTGTTCTCTGGATGCCTGTGGTACCTTGGGTCCCCATCCACACTGATGGGCCAGTCCTAATTCCCAGCCTGGGTGGGCAGCTGCTGGGTTGTCCCTGCCCCTCTTCTGATACAGCTGCTCCCTCAAGCCTCACTTCTGTACTCATGCAGTTTGGTGAAACCTGTAAAATGTCACTGTTTCTGGGACTTATCTCCTTCTTTCAAATGTGGTTGAAATTGGCAAGTGTATGCAAAAGTAATTAAGGGAGGATTGACAGACAGTTTGACAAGGTACCTTATTTCCTTAGGAAATCAGGCTAAAAAAAATAAAAAAGTATTGTTATATAAAAATCATATATATATATTTCAAAACAAATAACTTCCTTTGTTCCCTTGAGCATCAAAGATTAGCAGAAGCCGGAGGAATTCTTAAGTCCAATTTAAACTTCAGAGCTTGACTAGAAGTTTACTACTGAATTGTCAATTACCTTGGACTTTTTAATTAGCTCAGCTTTTGGGCTCTGGTACAATATTTATTTAGTCTGTTTTTAAAGAAAAATATGTAGAACTTAGTGAAAATAAAACTGGCTTTATGAAGCCAGTTGTTTTTTTTTTTTTTTTTTTTTAATAAACATATGAAATTAGAACATAATTTTGTCTAACGTATGAAGGTGATTTTTTGTTTATTTTTTAAGGTTTTATATTAGTGATCATTAGTGATCATGAAAGTGATCATTTTGTAACACATGCTATAGGGTTGTTCCTTCCTGATCAATGCATTATTTTTAGGCTTTTCTGTTGGGTTCATTTGTGTAGTGTTCTTGTGTTCAGTGAAAAAGTGAAGGTGCAGAGTAGTGTCCAAGAGAGTGTCTGTGGTGTGTGTATACAATTCTTCAGATGGATGCATCATCCAAAATCTAAGTCACAATTGTCCTTAGGAGAAAATAAGACTGCTAATTAAAGTTTTGACTTCAAGACAGAAGACCTCTGCATCACAGTATACAAAATACAACAATTGATGAATTCTCACACTCCCTGTCCATGGAACTGCAGAAATACAGAGGTTGCAAGTTGGTTGTGAGACATGAGAGATGGCATAAAGGAGCTCTCTTCTTAAACTTCAGCCACACTTTTCAGGATTCTCTTTCCCAAAACATTTTTGTGACACGGTGCATGTGGGTACTTGACTTACATGCTGGGAATTGAATTGGAGAGCTTCAGATCTGCAAATTGATCTGAGAAGTTGAGCATCTGTACATGGAGGCTATAACCTTTTATATTCTTTATGGATTGAGAGAAGAGTATTTTCATGTACGCTATTTGCTGGGTTAGATGCAGAATACTTAAGCAGAGACAGACTGAGACTAGAACTGCATGAAATTGTACACAGATAAATTTAGACTTTATGCTAGAACAGATCTGCCTGAGATTTTCTTTCCTCTTACCAAAACAGCAGAACATTTGCTTGGAGTACTGGAGAAGTAGGATTTCTCTCAGAAATACTTCCTGTGCTGAGAATTTGTCCCTGTTCATTCCTATTACCAGTAAGAACAGCAAGTCTGTGGATAGACAGATGACAAATATTTAACTGTTACTGATATGGAAGAAATAATAGAGGAAGAAATTAAAAATAAATAAAAAAATATTTTCTTACGTCTTTTTTTCTCCTCCCTTGGTTACAAGTCCCAGCATTTTTTATGCTTCAGTCTCTCAATCTGGCTGTAGTCTGCTAGATGTGTAAAATGGGTGACAGGGTTTCTGTCCCTGGGAAATAGAAGTGAAGAGTAGAAATCACTTAAAGTAAGAATTGGTTGCAGTTGATATAGTTTGATGTCGAGCTGCAATAACTGCAAAGACTTTCTCAGGAATAGCCAGGTCTTAAGTATCTGTCTGTGCTGCCTTCCCAGGTTCTTTTGCTCATTTTTGAGCTAAATGCCTATATGACTATACAGTGTTTGAGTCTCTATCAATGCAGTACGGGACTGGATCCAGCTGCCTTGCTTCAGGATGGCCATCTTTTAAAGGAAAAGAACTTCTATTACAGTGGTTTTCAGCATTTTCCTTGAGAAAACAATTTCCTTGTTCACTCTTTAACTTAGAATAGCTGAACATCCACATCTCCATGTCTGCTTCCCATTAAACTGGGATCAATATGAGATTGTGTCTGCTGGCTTTGGCCACACTTAATGAAACAGGGATCTATCAAACTTTTTTCTGCCTCCTGGTTAAGTTTGCTGTCTATTTTTTCAGATAAATATCAGTGAGGGAAGGGTCTGTGGTGGCAGGAGAAGGACCATTTTGAGAACCAGTTGGTTAAAGGTTTAAATATTTGTCTGCACCATGCCCCACGGACATTATTTGTGTACTTTCTCTCTGTGTTTATTCAGATTTGCAATGTTCTTGTAGCAGGTGAAGTGCTGTTTTGAGGGTTGCCAGTCCCTGAAACTGCTAAATCAAAATGCTCTGGTGCATTGAATTTTGGCATTACTATTCAGTAAATTGTGTATCTTCCCCTCCTCTGCTCCCTCTTGATATGTCTTGTTCAATAACAGCCTTTGCCTCTGACACCAGATGAATGTGGCATGGATATCCAGGCAGACTGAAGTACACCCAGGAACAGAGGTTGTTCCTGAGACAACCCTCACATAGTGTGTGCCTCTAGTTACAGTGACAACAATGTATCCTGAGCTGCTTATCAAGTGCCAAGAGTGGCTTCTGAAATACTGCTGGGTATCCTTCAATCTCAGGCTACAAAGCACAGAAGGAGCTGAAGCCAGGCAGTTAGGAGGTGGGCTGGCTGGGCAGTATAGGCTAGATGTTTAAGCTGGTAGCTAAATGTGAGTGCAAAATCCCCTTCAATTCTCAGTGAATAAGCCTCTGGACTGCAATATTAATTCATTGGTTTGGAGATACTTCTAGAGCCAACAAGGTTCATTCAATGTGCTTATGTATTTCTCCAAAGATTTTGGGTTATGGTGTTGCTAATTTCCTATAATAAATGCATGTTTTTTAAAGAACTGTTTTATTTTAGTTGGGTAAACCTGTGCTGTACTCAGAGAGTTCTTCTCACTTGTGTAGAAAAAAAAAATAACAAAAAAGCTTATCCTTTAATATTTTTCAGAAAGGAAGGGTCTGCTCTGAACCTAATGGTTGATAAGTCAGTTCAGGCTCTTTTACTATTTCTTCTGATAGGTAACTCAGTTCTGAAATGTCCTTTCACTCCACAACCTAAAACATGCTTTGCTTAAGAGCTGCAGCTCTATTACCCTTTCAGAGCAAGCTATAATACTTATGAAAGTTTTTCAATCATGCTCCAATGTCCTTTGGGACAGACTACTTTTGCTTATTAGACACTTTTCTGATAATGTCTTTTCTGCATCTTTCCCTAAGATGACACGTTACTGTATTTCATGTTGGAAGTCGTGGGAAAAGGTCTATGTTCAGTGATATATATATATATATTCAGTGACTATATGACAACATGGCCCTCTGATATCTAATAATCCTCTGGACATATCTTTGACATTGCCACCCTGCTAGCTGCCTTTTCTTCTTATGTAGTGAGTGGTCAGTCATCAGCAACTGAGATGAGGTGAGCTCACATGGAAAGTTCTTCCCTCAGAAAGAAAACATCCAAAAAGGAAGGATGGGAGAAAAATGAAGGCAAAATATACCAATACGTTATTTGAACTCAAGATTTCTAAATTTATTTTCCATGTTGGGATGCTGTGCATCATTTTTATAGGAACACCTATTGTCATGCCCCTGTGGCAGGCTGTGGTTTGTGTCATAGGGTCTGTTCCAGTACTTAGAGAAAAGTCTGCAGAGAAACTCCCATGAAATTTATTAAGCTAAGAATTGGTTCTCTCCTAAGAGAGCTGTGTTCCAGAAATTTGCCTGCTGACACTTGGGGAAGGCGGAGACGATGTAATTTGGACTGTTTTAAAAATAAAATTGTTGTCTTTCATAAAAAGTCTGTTTTCAGCTTTGTAATTGCTTCTGGCAAACACTGACAAATTGGTGAAATTAGTGGGATGGTTTTGGCAAGGCAGCTGGCTTCTTCAGGTTCTCCCACCCCTCATCTGTCCACTTCATCAAGTTATGCTAAATTGGCAGCATTTAAAAAATAATAAAAGGGGGGAAAATTCCAATATTCAGAGACAGCTAAGCAGAAAGTTGAAATGCAATGGCTTCTACTTTTTGTCAAATTTGAGATATATTATCGAGGATAAAAAACACAAACTGTGACTGCCAAAAAAAAAAAGAAAAAAAAAAAAAAAGAGGAGAAAAAAACATAAAGTCCAGAGGAACTAACTTGCAGGTAAAACATGTTAGGGAGATCATTTAGTATGATCACACAAGCTTCACAGGTGGTATCCAGATGCCACCAGCCTGAACATCAGTGTAAAACCCCAGCCTGATTTCACAGCCTCGTTCATTGTTCTATCTTGATATGGCATCCATTCTGCTTATCTGCAATAAGAGACAGTTTCTTCATCCACTGCCCTTTCAGTGTGTGACGACCATAAACTACTGGTTACAAAGGCTGAACATTTGAGAATCTAGTGATATTTAAGGGAAAAGATTTCCAAGCCCTTGATAGAAATACACCACTGAAATGCACAAAGAAGCAAGCACAACTTCCTTGCTCTTAGAGTGATAAAGAAATTAACAGCACACCAGGTTCCAAAATCCCACAGGTGTTTGGAGATATCTCCTTTTTTCTCTTCTTTAAACACTTCTCTTCCTCCAAAATGTATAAAGCTAGCTGCATCTAAAGGGATGGCAAGACACAGAAAAGATATTGCTTCCCCTGAGTTTTATGAAGCCGATATCAATCTTTTATTTCATAAACTTCAGGCCTGTTATTACCCTAAAAGCGTGTTCCACAGCATTTAATGTGACACTGATGAGAATACAAATAAGGAGAAGTGAGGGAGATGGAGGACAGAGGGAGAACAATCAAATGATGTTAAATGTAAGGACCTGAACAGCGCTTCCATATCCGCTGCCATTGAGGAGAGTTTAAAATGGCCATGAAACCACAGAGCATCTTAGTTGTGTTTGGGGCAGTAAATCAGTTTATGCTTCAGTACTGAAGAGAAAAATACCAACTGAGGCAGGTGAAAGAAGAAATTTGCATTATGGAGGCATGAAGGCTTGCATGTGAGCTAATGAGGCATGTTTTAGCTGAGCACTGTGTGGAAAGTTAGGGGAAAAATGTCCTTGAAATTGAGATGACGTGGAGTGAAAAAAGAAGCTTCAGATTTTCTAAACTTTCACCTGGCAGTGTATGAAATGCTGATTAGTTTTATGTCATGTTTATCCAGTGCTTGCTTAGATTCTAGTTGACATGTGCATAACTTAAGTAGATAAATATTCTTGCTCCTGAGTAGTGAGAAAAGGTTGACTCACTCATTTTGTTTCTTTTCTGATATGTGATTAGCTAACAATCAGTACATTTAAAAATCAGGTAATTCCTTGTACAGGGTGTGGCTCTGCAATTCCTTGCTGCAGTACATTGGGGGACATGTAGAGTGACATGGATTTAAGGAGACACAGGACAGGTACATGAAGTGAAATCCACAGAGAATTACCAGAGAATTTCACACTGTAGTAGAGACATAAAGCAAGACATCATCCATTGATCGTCAGACCTTGGGGGAAAACCATGGTGGTCCCACATAGTCCAGCTGCATTGCCACATAGGAAACGGTCTCGAACACTCAGTTTGCTCATGAAATCCTCCTTTCCCCAAGCTATATCCTGAACTTTGATGAAGAGGGGCAATTTACAGGCCAGTACAGACAGAAGAAAGTAAGAGATTATACCATGTCTGAACCTAATCTGGAGGAGAAGAGGTGGAGTGTGGTCCGGATCCAACCTTGAATGTATTCAGGGAAATAATGTCTTTCTGTTCATTGTATTTTTTTTCCAATGTCATGTAGCTCTGGAGACAGTAGTTGAAGAATCTGGGAAGTCATTTCAACAGTCTTGAGAAATCTATGTTAGCACTTTTAAGAAGTGTTACTTTGAATGAGATGAAATTGAAATAGTGACAAATTACCCAATACTGCCTTAGGAAACAATGCTTCAGGCGTCTTGACAGTCCCTTCAGACTCCCTAAATGCTCTATAAATATATTAATTTTTGGAATCAGTTGTACCATATGTGATATGTACTATCAGTTCTTAGTATTCTGTGCCAAATTTGTACACATCAGCGTATGCTGGAAAATTAGCTCATTTTCAGATTATTATTCCAAATAAAGATTCAGAATATGCACATGAAGATTGCATGTAATTTTTCACAGACATGGACATTTTGATGTAACACATATGAATTTTGATACAAATCAAACTATCAAAAAACCTCAGCGTTTGTCAAAAACAAGCAAACAAACAACTGTTATATTGATTAGAAAGGAAAAGGTACTGATAAAATTTGAAAGTTAAAATATCTGTTTTTAAGTTTTGATGATATGTAAAATTGGTTTACTTTTTTTTTTTTTCCTTCAGATTTCTGCAAAAGACTGTCTTGAAATGATGAGGGTTTTCAATAGTTTTTCAAACAACACAAAGTGCTCTCATGTCAACCTTAGAAACTCCAACCCATGCAGTTGTTCCTACATAATGAATTTCCTTCTGTTGTGGCTTAACCTGGCAGGCAGCTAAGCACCACACAGCTGCTAACGCCCCTACCAGTGGGATGGGGAGAGAATCATAAAAAAAAAAAAAAAAAAAAAAAAAAAGGGGGGGTAAAAACTTGTGGGTTGAGATAAACACAGTTTAATAGACGAGACAGAAAAGGAAGGGAAAATAATAATAATAATAATGATAAAACAATATACAAAGCAAGTGACGCACAAGGCAATTGCTCACCACTTTCTGACCAATGTCCAGCCCCCATCTTGAGCAGTGCCCTCCCCAGTTTTATTGTTCAGAGTGACACCATGCAGTATGGAATATCTCTTTGGTCAGTTTAGGTCAGCTGTCCTGGCTCTGTCCTTTCCCAGCTTTTGGTGCACCTCCATCCTCCTTGTTGGCAGGGCGGTGCGAGGAGTTGTAAAGTCCTTGGCTTTGTGTAAGCACTGCTCTGCAACAATTCAGACACCAGTTATCAGCATTTTTTTCATCCTTAATCCAAAACACAGTACCATGCCAGCTACAATGTAGAAAATTAACTCTATCCCAGCTGAAACCAGGACATCTTCACAAAGTTTACCCATGGCTGAAGGATCAAAGCAGTTCTTCAAGATTGTTAGGAAAAGGAAAAAAGTTCCAGGAGAGATTGCAAGAGCGCAAAGTAATGCCTTCCTCATTTTTTTGTTTTATTATTTTTTCCCCTACTGAATGCTCAGTGGAGGAAGAGAGGATAACTTTTGCTATGTTTTGAAAACCACTGATGTTAATGTAGTATAAAGGCTTAATCCTGCAAGCTTTTCAGGTGAAGCTTTTGCTACATCCATGTCGCTCCCAGTAGTTTAAAGTGAGACAGATTTCCACTCCCCTATGTATAGACTGTTATGGGAAGGGGCTGTGGTCTTTGTTCAGTGCTCAGTTTGGGACTCCTTAAGGATTTCAAGAGTTACTATAATAAATTAAAAATGTGGTATTTCATAATGGTTCAGATTAGACACTTCTGTAGACTTAGTGTTTTGAGGGGAACTACTCCTGAGAAGTGAAATAAGGAAGCAGTTCACCCAGTACCAGTTGTATATGAGAAGCAAAGTTACAGATCAGTGATCATTTGGGACTTTGGTACATAATATACAATAGAAAAATCTTTCCCTGTATCTATGTGTCCACATTTAATTCTGTGATGATGATGTCAGATTATTGAACAGCAAAAACCATCCATTTCCAAATACAAAGTGCCACTCAAACACTATTGAAACATTCCACAAAACAAACAAACAAATGAGCAAACAAGAAACCTACTTCACAAATGTAATTTGTTTTTCTTGAGAAGCATTTAGTCAGTGGAAAAACAATGAAAAATGTCTTTCTAATTTACTTTTTTTTTTCTCCTCCTTTTTGCAAAGTAAGGGATACGTCACTCTGAAATCCTTTACAAAAGCGTATGTTTTGGACATATATACTAGAAGCTGGGAAATCAACCAAAGTGTCCTTTCTGAGTAAAGAAAAGTTATAGTGTCATTAGGTCACTGTGTCTTTCTATAATGGTTCCATGGTACCTTCTTGCCATGAACACCCACAGTCTTTGTCATGATATTTTTTCCCCAGCTGCAGATAGAGTTCTCTGTTCTATGCAATACCTTGTGAGCTCACAGTGGGGAAGGTGCAATGGATTTTCACTTCCAAAGAAACCACCTTGAGCACTGTTCATTTCCCATCATGGGCTCTGTTGCCATGCTCAGGTAACTTGCTAGAAAATTGTTTTGTTTGTGTTTGTTTGAAATCTTCATTTAGTCTTCTTCCTCCTTTCCTCATCTAGGCTTCATTCCTTTACTCCTTCATTCATTCCTGCTCTTCAGGGAGCAGACCCATTTTCCTTAATGGTGAAAATGGCCTGTAAGCTAGTGGTAGGACAGGGAGAGGTGGACCAGGATATGATGTAATTATCTCTGTACTTGCTCCGACACTGTCAGCACTAAACTCCATGAAGATAGGGGTAAGAATTCCCCAGCTGTACGCAGGTACAACATTGCGTGTTCTCCCATTTTTATGTTGACATCCGATATTTAATGCCCTGAGAGGTATTGCCTTGCAAGGCTTTGCAAAATTTCTATTAGGGATACATACTGCAGCTCTAAGTAGCTATATTATTAGCGAGGCCAAGCATGCTGAATGCGTTCTCAGCTTTGGCAGCCTTCTGTGGCCATGAGTTCCATGATGCAATTCAGCAGGAACAGGAGTGAAATGTATCCTGGGTGTGGCTTCAGTTTGTGATTTATACTGTGCACTCATGACAGCAGGAATTGATTTATACTCTCAAAGCTAATCAAAAAAAACACCCACTTGGTTCTGCAGGGGCAATTCTGCCAGCACCCAACGGGTGGCAGAACAAGTTTCACCCAACTGAAATGTTTAAGAAAGGAAATAGAAATGATTTTATTTTATTACTTAAAACTCAATCCTGTTGAATACTAAAAGACCTATTTAATAGCAATACATTTTTAAAGTAATGAAAAATTTACAGCTGGAGCCTTCAGCAGAGGAACAGTTGAGTATGTTTATTTTGCAGTTCAGTAAATTATATATATATACCAAGAATCAAATTGATGCTTTCAGTTGATCATGCTAATCCAAACAAGCTTTCTTTATGCTTTTTAATCTGGAGAATTTGTTTTCCATTCCTATGCACATAATTATCAAAGCATCTATTAGACACTATAAATAAATCCAGGCCCTAAAATTTGTCTGCAGACTCTAAACACACAGTATGACTGTGGGGCCTATCATTTCTCAGCAGAAGCTGGTGATTTTGTCACTCTCCCTGGGCCCTTGCTAGACCCTTAAAGGAAAACTGCAGTGATAGCTAAATAAATATTTGCTAAATAAGAACATATATATTGAAATTTATGCAAAACAGATGAGAAGTATCTGGTAAAATTTCCATCTCTGCACAATAGTAAAGGGTACTTGTATCATTCCATAATCTTTGCCAAATTGTTATTTCTTCACTCAGTTAAGCTACAGGACAATTTACCCAGCCTCAAACCATCTTTGGAGAGCTGGCACACATTACTAGTGTAACACAATCTGTAAGTGATGGGGTTCAGGCTGGGAAGACTGGGCTTTAATCGCTGTGTAGCTGAGGTAGTGCACAGTGTTTCAATATATAATATTAAAGGAAATGTACGTACTTAGCAAGACTTTAAGGGGCACCAAAACACCTAATTCCATGAGTTTTCAAGTCTTTTTAAGATCCAGAATCTCAGCAGCTCCACCATGAAAATCTGAGATCATGGTTTATCCATGCATAATGGAAGGGTTGACCATGAAAGATCACAAGGCACTACTTGAACAGCAAGACGAACTTGAAAGACTTGATAACTCAGACAAATCTTAAAAGCCTGTTAAAAATAATAATATATATATACATATAAATATATATGTAAAATTTCACGCATATACATGTTTACCTATTGGATTCATACTGTTGGATGTTAGTGGTCATGTCAGGTGTAGTCATTCAGTAAGTGGTTGTTAAAGTACACTTGAAGGTGGCCAGATTGATGGTATTGTTTTCACTAGTTGTTTGCTATTAAATCTGGTGAACCTTCGTATATTACATAATAAGGAAGAGGCATCATTCTGACACAGAAAATAAAAAATAAAATAAAAACAGAAGTAGAAAAGGGTGTCTCAGCCAGATTTAGACTACAGTTCATCACCAAGACCACTGGAATCTCAGGCCTGTTTTTATTGTCTTCATTTACAGAAAAGCATCCTGATCACCAATACTGTAATAAAATGATTTTACTCTGTCACACTTCCCTCCAGCACAGGAGCAGGGACAGTCTTTACTAGAAGAGTTTGCCTTCTGTTTCAGCATAATGGGTTGTGTCCCTACCATGGATACTTCACAGTCACCCCAATGGAGTCCATGACAAGTTAATTCCTAACAGCCAAAGAAATAACATAATTTTTATTAAGATTTTTTTTTTTTTTTAAGAAGTTAAGTGAGGAAAAAAATCACTAGAAAAAGTGCAGAGAGCAGAAAGCTTTGTATTGCTTAGCTGGTTCTTTCCAGCTGGATTGTTCTCTAATGCTGAACGTTAATTGGAAAATAACAGCATTCCAGCCTGCTTTTAGAAAATCAATATGCGTTTTTCTATCCCCCTCCCCCTATTCAGTCTAATTCATTACCAGGATATTTTTAGACAAGTGAATAAATAAAAACAAGCCATTTTCAGTAAAAAAATAATAACTGTAACTAGCCAGAAAGATCTCCCCAGTGCAGTCCGCTCCCTGACTTCAGTGTTGCTCACTGATGTCCATGCCAGTTGCCTTTTCCAAATCACTCATCCCTTCCACAAAAATGGTTATTCCTTCTCTATTCCTTTGAACTGGCACAAGCAGGTGGATCTGTTTGGCATGGGCCAAGCTGCTGGACACTGCAGCAGCAACAGCTTGGCAGCATTGTCTTGGTACATGGGTGTTAGAGCCAGTTCACTATTCCCCATCAGCCAAGTGAAAAAGTAAGGCAGAAGAGAGTACAGAATTGGAATTGCAAAGAGGCAACGTCATATTTCACAGAAGATACCTCACAATATAAACAAACAATAATTCTAGCAACATTGTTTTGCCTTTTTTTTTTAAATACACAGTTCTGCTCAAATCCCTGTGGATCTAATTAAAACTTTCTTGGCCACCCACCAATCAAGATAATTATGTTGTCTGGCAAAAACAATAGCAACAAAGACAAAATAAGATTGTTCAGAGAGATGCACCTATGTGGGGAACAAAAAACAACAAAAACACAAAACTGGAAAGCAGTCTAGGCCCCATGCCTTGTTTATTTATTTTTGCCTCCTTTGGTAACTGCAAAAAGAACCAAATTGTATAAAACATGGTGTGTTTGCACCTCAAAGAGTCATGCAGCAGATGTTCAAGGAAGCAAAATGCCCAGAGTGTGTCAAGGAGGATTTGAAATCATGATAAGAGAACATTGCAGGAGAGCCAAGCACCATATTAAATATTAAAATGAGCTGACTGCTGGGAGGGACTGAATCAGAAAAGAAGCTCTTAGCGCAGTGAAAGGGCAGACACTCAAGATGCGTTATATAGAGCAGTCACCATTAATAAACTAGCACATGTTTAAGTTTCTCCCAAGCAAGGTCTGAGATACTGGTTTTATTTCCTGTGCTTAGAAGAGGCACTTGCTTGAATCCACTGGATACCACTGCTGTGGTAGATGGCTTATTCCATGACAGCAGACATATGTAAGTTATGCTGGAAATGAACCTGATCCAAATTCCATTGAAATCAATGAAAAGACTCCCACTGACTGCAATCAGACATAAGTGAACTGAAATATACACAGAGCCTCAGCCAGACTTGAAAACTGAACCCATTTGCAAAAGGATATCAAGCAGTCTTGTTAAAAATATTAAAAATGACTTGGACTGAATGAAGACAAAAGTTAAGCACACTGTCTTTTGAAGTAACATTGTTTGAAATGGAGGAGAAAATCAGAGTGATTTAGACTTGGACTAGTACATGCATTTGGAGGGCTTCAAACTTTGGTTTTGGCATAAGAAAATCACAAGCCCCTAATTATTATTAATTACATGAAAATATATCCAAATGAAGCTCTTACCCTTGATATGAGTGAATATTATATACAGAGAGACATGCACATGCAAACAGTTCTGCAAATATATAAAAGATTCTCAGGGAATGCTTGCAATGAAAACAGCAAAAGCTTAGTGTATGTTTTTCTTCTATTGCTTGTGCTATTTATTGACACATGTATGTGGATACATGTATTAAATGGTCAGATTTGTTGGATTTTAACACCTTTATTTCATAAATATCATTTATCTAGAATAAAGTTTTTTGACTGAAGATGAGAGGATTTCGAGAGGATTTCTTTCTTTCCTTTTTTTTTTTTATTTTTTTCTTTTTTAAGGGATTCATTAAAAATGGAAATAATTTAAATTCATTTTGAAATCATTTCATAGACTCCATTTATAAATAACCCTATATTTAATCCTAAAATAAATAATCATTGTCAGGTCCTATTTACAATAAACAAATACCTGTGTACAAGATGTATATAGCTTGATCTTCCAGGTGTTACACCCACAGATGTCTCAGATAAAGTGCTAGAAACTCTGGGCAAGAAATAACTGAACACCAAATTATAGAAATATATATATATATATATTATTTATATTTTTCAAGCTATTCTGGCAAACATCTTAGATAATTAAAGTCATATGAATAACTGATTTTTAAATTCACTGGGCAAACTGAATAAAAAATATAGAAGAAAAAAATCAGAAACCGAAGATTAATTTCAAGCTGAATGTAACATTCTGTTCAGCTTTCAAAAAAAGTATTTTGTTTTGCTTTTCTGTATATATACATGTATACTTATGTATTTAAAATAAATTTATATATATATTTTAAATCTAGCATGCAGGCAAATTTAGCTCCAGAAAACCATTTTTAGTCAAAAAATGGAATCTTCATTTTCAAACTGCTAAGATGGAACATTTAAGTTTGACTATTTTAGTTTTGTATTTTGAATTGAAACAAGTCTGTAGATGAGATTTTGAGCCAGAAGGAGCCTTGTCTTTGCACTAGTCTCCATAGTTAAGGGTTAAAGTTTTTTTTTTTTTTTTTTTTTTTTTTTTAATATATATTCTCGTATAAAATTTTTGGAGCTCAAAATTCACTACAGTTTACAACAAAAAATTATCAGCACAGAAATATAGATTTTCTCTGCATTTCATCCTGATTTTCCACCACCTACTCCAAATCCTTCCTTCTGAATTTTTGGTCAGAAGACTAGAGCTTCCCACCCAATGTGGAACTATGTCTGATATCTCATAAACATTTATTCTGTTCTCATTATAGGGTAAATCCTTCTCTGTTTCACCAAGCTCCAAAATAGTCGATGGATACCACTGATCTGAGAAGCTTTTGAAAAAGCAACCAGGTTGGAGGGAGTAAAAGTCTGAGGAACTTTTCCTGTCTGCATTTACATTTGTTTCTGGCTAGGTAGGTCCTGTGAAAGCATTAACCTTCCAAACAGTTGCTCTGATGGGAAGAGTATCTCTGAGTACTCATTGTAATTCTCAGAAGTGGATGTCTGCTGCAAAGTATTACACTGCTTATCAACTAGCAGAACATCTCATGTGAGTGTTGTATAACCTATTTTAAGCAAAATGAGCTGGGTAAGTAAAAACTGTTGGCCAGATCTATCTCACCTGATTTTGTACCACGGGAGTTCATATATGAAAAGCTCTACTGGTTGATCTGTGAGCATCTGTCTCCAAACAAGGATTTCTGACCATGACTTATGAAATGATGCATCAATGAAGCAAGACAGAGTTGCCTATCAGGAATTTTTGCTTGCTCATTTTTTTTGGTTCTGAACTAATATACTGTCAGTGAAAAAGCTCACATCTTCAATCAATCTCAAAAGGTGTTTTTGTTGTTGTTGTACTTTTTTTGTTGTTCTTGTGAGTGAGTGTGCATTTTAATTTTTTTCTTGTAATGACAAGGTAGGCTAGAAGAATATTTTTTTTTTTTTTTCTTCCTTCTGTCTTCTCTATCTTCTAGTTGAATATTTTGTTTAGCTGTAGTTCAAACTTCTACTTTGTCAACACTTCTGGCTATGAGGAATCAAGCAGGGAGCATGAGCAAGAAAATATCATCTGTAATGATGACAAACTATAAACAGCATTCACAGGCCATTAAGTTTGTAATCTTTTTCTCTTCATCATTATTCTCTTACCTCCATTAAATTGTTCCACAACCAAGGGAGGAAGCCAAAGGTGACAGCTGTAGAGTGATAGACAAGAATTTTTATTGTCCTGTCGATACAGATAAACTCAGAGCTGATAGAATGTCAGGTGAACTTCCCCAGTGATGACTAAAGTTCAGTAATCTCTGCAAAAGGGAGAAAATACAAATGATTTTTATGCCTGTTAGGCTTTTAAGAAGATTTATGTTACTGAAGTATTCTGAGTCTATTGAAGATGCTTTGAGTGATATTTATTGTTCACAGGAAACTAGTATTTGCACTTGATCAGCATGCTTCAAATTGCAGATTTGCAAGGCTGCAAGACAATCAGGGGCATCCTATAGTGATGATTCACTTGAGGAACTGGAGAGGCCTAAACGATGAGGGAACAAATATGATTCAATGGACACAGCTAAGTAACTTTCAGCTGATTTTGAAGCTGCAAAAACACTAATGAAAAGGAAGGTTTGCATCTTCAGCCAAGGAAAAGAAAAGAAAGGACCATACTAAGTGCCAGATATAGAATGGATATATAGACTGGTAGAACAAAAAGAGACAGCAGAGAAAAGCCCAAGTTTTTTTTAATAAGGCCAAATGTAGGATGTTACAGAGAAACAGTCTATGATGTTTGTTTGCCATTGGATACCACCACCAGTAGTAGCACTATATTAGACCTAGAACTTTTTTGAACATTCGTACAAATACTGGGAGTCCTGTAAGAATTTGAAGAAATTTGTCAGCAATACTGTCAACGTAGATGGGATGGGACAGGAAAGGGTGAAACTGTCCCCTTTACTGTGTTAAACTAATACTGCAGATATAGGCATATAGTGAAAGGAGAACTAGACCAGTCTCTGGAGGAATCAGAACTTCATCATATATTGGTATCTGAATTCACGTTGAATCATTTATCATTGGTTCAGCAGGTCAGAAGCAGGTTACTGACTTTATCCTGGGGAGAGATGGGATTTATTCCTGATTTTAGCTATAAATGTATCTTCTTATTGAGCTCTTTACCTATCATAGATTCAAATATTCAAAGAAATGTTGCTTTGTAGAGACCAAACTACCAATCAAAGTCAGAGTACTATCAGTTCTAGATTAAGTTGCCCATAGTTGTCTTGCTGAGTTTTGTCTTCCTTGAAAACCTGTAGTGATATAGCTGCTACAATCTAGATAACCTGTCCTGGAGTGGCACTATCTTCTTGGGTGAGTTTTTGCTAATTTTCAGTCTGAACTTTTGAACACTAACTTGTGGTTGCTTCTTTGTTTTACTGCCTGGTACAACCAAGAAGAGTTTGTCTTCTTTGTCTTTGTAACTCCCTCTCAAGTATCTGTAGGCTGATATTTGATTGCAACTTAGCCACTTCTTCTCCCAGCTAGAAGACCAGCTCTCAACCTCTCATTATAGGTTGGGTGCTCACTGCCTTGGTAGCTCTCCAGTTGTTAGACTTCCATGTCCCTTTTGAAGGGGGCCCAAACTAGAAATAGTACTCCATGTTCAGCCTTCCCAGTGCACTGGATTATTTTGATTTTTTTTGGTCCCCTAATGATGCTCTTCCAAAGGCAATGGAATATGCAGTTCGCCTTATTTGCAAAGAGAGAGAACAGCGTTGACTACTTGGCCTCCAGTGCAACCCCCAGGCTCTTTCCAGTCAGTTGATTCTCAGCCTTGAGACTAGTGGTCCAGACAATTTTCAAACCATTTATCGATCACCCAATTTCCTCAAGCTACCCTGATACTGCCATGGGAAATGGCATTATAATAGTCAAGTATTTAATAAGAGAAGACAATCATGTTAGTTAAGCATTATTTGTATTTGCTAAAGCAGTTTTCATTTTTCCTGGTTACTTTCTTGCCTTTCATGTGGTTGGAAATGTCCACAGCATACATTTCACTTATTGATGGCAAAAACCTTCTGGGTATTATTGGGTTGCTTTAAAACAGTCAGGATGAAATGTGACGACTGCTAGGTCATCCCTGTGGTTATCATTCATACTGGTAGTGGTGAATGACTTCACCATGAGGTACACCTCAGGCTCCCTCTTTCTACCAATTCTTACTCGTTTAAAAGTTGTTACAATAAAGCTTATTTGATCTCTAAGCTCCAGCTCAGTTTTTCTTTAGCTGTAAGCTCAGAGCACTTGCTGAGTTTGTGCAGTCCTGGTATAAGTGCAATCCTTGCAATTCTACACTCAACTAAACTATGAAACCCAGGAGGGCAGCTTTCCAGGTTTCTGAGGCTGCAAAATCTGATCAAGAGAGCATGGCAGTTGGGAATTTCAAGCAGAAGATTTCCTCACCCACTATCTTCTGTGGCCTGGTATCGATGACGTGATTTTGTCTCATAAACTCCATTGTAATACCTAACATTGGAAAAGCACTCAGGAGTGTAGGGTGGGAATAGGTTGATATCTTCAGATCATAGAGGGAGATGAAAACTGAAATGCAAGGCCAGCCCAGAGGAGCAGATGTCACTAGAGAAGAAATGGCATAGGTGGGATTAAATCACAGGACATAAAAACATAGTAGCAAAGAGGGCTGAATTCAGCTTCAGTATGGGTATTGTAGTTGTGCAGACACATGAGTATTGCTTCAGTACTTGTCTGGTAGTAAAAACTCATTTTGGGGAGAGTCACAGGCTCCCTTCCTCCCATGGCAAATCCACCCTTGGTTTATCACTGAAATTGTTGTGGAAAGCTGACCCATGAAGTCTCCACAGAAAATGCAGGAAGAAGAACTGGACCCAAAGAGCAAAGGGGGAGTTTGCACCATGGACTTTGCTGGCTGCAATGGGAGGGGATGATTCTTTTGGATCCTGAAGTGGAAGTGAATCAAAGGGTCAACAAGAGATTTTCCAGAGGAGAAAGATTCAGACAACTCCTATTGTCTCCAGAAAGAGCTGCTGGCTGACAAGCAGCACTAGAAATTTGAGTATAACAGTGCTTTAAGGAAACCTAGCACCAGGTGTGGGTGCTGAGTACCTTCCTGGAGTTAGAGGCAGTAACATTGATCAAATCTGCTTGCCACCCAGCTCTCCTTGCCAGATAAATTGCTATCTGAAAATTCCATCTGAGGATTTAGCAAAGCAAAATGGCTCTTTAAATTATAAAGTAGCAAAGTCTTGCACTTTTTGAGATTACTTTAAACCTCAGTCTTTGCAACAGGCTGCAGCAAGAGGGAGTAAAAGAACAAAAAGCCCTTGCTGTTAATATTTATGGCAACTAAAGCAAAATTGCATCACATTTGCAGATGAATGGGAGCCCCTGTTAAAAGCTGCAGCAGCTTAATTTTGGGATGGCACTGGTTTGGGGCTTCATTGTCTAGAATAACAAAGGAGAGCTTTCATGTTAATTAATTTAGAGGAATTATTAGTGTTAAAAATAAATAGTGCAGTCACCTTTCCAAAAATAATTGGAGTGAGGTAAATGAAATTCATTTGCAAGAAGATACAGATTTTATGTTATTTCAGTTCCAGATTTTTTCAAATATTTTTTCTTTGCCAGATACATTGTCCCTACATGAAGGCCTAGGACTGTGTTCTGATAATACCTATGTGCCATCTATATAAATATTGCTACAAAATAAGCCATGTAGATAAATAATTTCCATTTATTCAGTGAAATAAGAGGCACTTGGAAATGATGCATATAATTAATCACTCTTTTATTTAGAAAATGAAGCATCCAGAACCTATTTAGAAAAAAAAAAAAAAAAAAAAGTCTGTGATATTTACAGTTTAGAGTCATTTTTTTCCCAAACACAGATTCCTTTTGGAGAAATTATGCGTAATGTCTAACTACAGTATTCTTCACTCACCGTGGCTTGACAGGAATCAATGGAGCAGTGTTCTTCTTGGGATCCCTTCATTACACAGTCTTTACAGAGAAAACTGATGATTTAAAATGGGTGTAGATTTACAAAATCCTGATTATACAAATATTTACTACAGACGTATTTTACTGCTTAACCTAAAATATATTTGAGAGCAGGATAAACAAGATTATGTTATGTCCCTGCCCTATATTGAAAATTCAGCTGGTTCAGCCTACCCAATTCTGTTTCTTACTCTCTATCTTTCATTTCTCTTTTTCTCTTTCTTCTCCATCAAAGCTTAGGCATTTGCACAGTCCCTGAGGTGCTTCTGATGTGTAGAGGTCTATCACCTAACACCTTTCAGAAAACAGGAATCCTGTGGAACCAGGAAGTGTTTTGGGGCTGCAATTTCACATGTTCTGATTTCACAAGGCTTTTGTACAGATTTATGTCCTTGACCAAGACTATACTTCTACCTGTCTCTGAATCTGCCCATTCCTAATTGAAGATGTGTGTATTCAGTCATGTTTCCTTCTGTTCCTGCATCTCTACACAACACTATATAAGTCCTTAGGAAGATATTTGCTCCACTGCATCAGCTACCCAGAACTAGTATCTACTCCCTTAACTAGATTCCTGCCTGTTATTTCTGACCCCAAAAGTGAGAACTTTGCCAAACCTTCTCATGTCTGTGCAGCCTTTCCTTCCTTGTGGACATGGCCACAGAGCCGGGTCACTACACACCAGTGCTTTCCTTTGGCTTAGTGTATGAATTCAGCCCCCTCTGATAACAGCATAGGGGCCTACTGTAGCTCCCAACTCAGAGCATTATCCCTTACATCAAATGACAGGGGATTATTCTTGTGTGCAAAAGATTCTGGGTTCATATCTCTGATGACTCAATCATCACATCATCTATGGCAGAAAGATGGCTGGCAACAAGATTAGATTATGGCAATTCAAAATGTCTCTCTCAGATAAGTGCATACCATGAGCATTCAGAAGTACACGCAATCAGATTGTAAAACAGATGACAACATCATGCCCTGGAGACCAAGAGTATAAATAAGGATTAAACAAATTTAGGGAAGAGAGGTCCTCTATACCTATGGACTATAGGGTGCAAATGATGCTACTGGAATTGCCTAAACTGATGATTCCTGGAAAGAGGGATTAGGAAAAGGATCATACTGTTATCAACAGCACAGTCTTGTTGGAGGCCTGCAGCTAGTGGTGTCTCCCCATGGGTCAGTACTGGGTTCAGTCTCATTACTTGTCCTCCCACTCTACTCAGCCCTCATGAGGCTAGATCCAGTACAAGAGAGACATGGAGCTCCTGGAGAGTCCAGGGGAGGGCTACAAAGATGATCAGGGGACTGGAGCATCTCTTATGAGGAAATACTGAGAGAGCTGGGCCCGTTCGGCCTTGGAGAACAGAAGGCTTTGAGGGGATCTTATCTATGTGTACAAGTATCTTAAGGGAGAGTGTCAAGACAACAGGGCTGGACTCTTTTTGCTGGTGCCCAGCAGTGGGACGAGAAGCAACGGGCACAAACTGAAACACAGGAGGTTCCATCTGAGTATGGGGGGAAAAATTTCTTTACCATGAGGGTGAGAGGACACTGGAACAGGTTGCCCAGAGAGGCTGTGGAGTCTGCTTCTCTGGAAATATTCAAAGCCCACCTGGATGTGATCCTGTGCAATGTTCTCTAGGTGGCCCTGGTTGGCAGGGCGATGGAATAGATGATCGCCAGAAGTGTCTTCTTACCTCAGCCATTCTGTCATTCCGTGTGATTCTGTGATATCTCTTATATCCACAGACAGCAAGAGAAATGCTGGAAAAAGAAGTCCTCAAGCTGTAACCACTGTTTTCTCTCCATGACTGACCCTTGTGTGCATTTTCTTAAGAGCTCTGCAGGTATGGTATATTCACAGTATATTCACAGTATATAAGGTGTGTTTCTTCCATTAGCCTTAGCCAGTACTTGACATACAGACCTCTATTAAAAGCAAAGATAATCCCAGGAGAAATTTCCTGACTTCTTGTTCATTTCCTCCTTCCAAGTTCTTCACACATCTCTTTGAATTTCACTGCTTTAAATTAAAGACTCATTAAGAGACCTGTCCTAGGAAGGTGTCACTCTTTAGTGTATCCATCTGGCATTTTATGGAAGATAGGGATTGGGTTGATAATCAAGTCACTCCAGCTGCAGTCCTTGTTGCCTGGCTGATCATGCTGCGACAGTTTCCCCAAATTATACAACAGAAGTAAAATTCACTGGCCTTTGTGAAGAGCTTTGGTCTTAGTAAAGGAAAGGAGCTGTTTAAGTACAAAGTGTTAATTATTATTACCAACAGGCTGTAACTAATAGTAACCATTTAGCTGGGAGATATGGAAACAGGTATGCAGTTAATTGGTTTACAGTAGATTTAGCTGAGGTCTGATGGTTACACTGCAGACAATCCATCATTGTTGTAAGCAGCATGAAGTTATGCCCAGCCTCAATTATTGTAAGTCTCCCTTTGTGATCTTGTGCTAATATCCCAAGACATGTCACCAGTGAGCATTTGAGCAAAATCTCTAGAAGAATGTGGAACAAATCTGTAAATCTCTTTCTGAAATGCCCTGCCAAAAAACATAATAAAGTCTTGCATGTCAGGAAGGAAACATTAAAAACATTAATTAAGAAATAAACTCTTCTGAAAATCAAATGGGAATGAGTGAGGACAGCCAGATGGGGATCAAATAAAATTCCAGTGGAAGAGCCTTTCCAGATTTCCAGTCTTAGAGAGCATGGTCACTGACATGTTTCCTTTAAAACTCAGGCCCCTGTCCTGCGGTGTGGGCAGGCACCCACAGCACTGCCCGCAGTAATGGACCAGTGCTCCCAAGGCCTGGAGCAGACCAATCCCCGCAGTCTGGATTCGGTGATCTGCTCTGGCTACCACTTGTGACAACACCCTGGAGAAGATATCTAGTGAGAGGGAGAGCTCAGCTCCTGGGGAAGAAATTGCTGATCCTTGAGAGGCAGCTAGAGCAGCAAAGATTTTTTTGCTGATAAACCACCGATGGAGAAGCCCTCCCTTCCCCACTTCCCATCTCAACCGCTGTCATTTAATTTGCAAAAGCTTGTCCCTGTCCCTATCAGCATTTATTTAAGTACATCTCTGCTGCGCCTGAGTGATTTATCTAAACATCGGCAGCTACTGTAAGTGATGGAACAGCAAAGCAGTGGCAGAGGAAGGAGTGGAGAGGTTGAAATGTGACTCCCCTCTTGTGAAATCAAGCACAGGTGACTGTTCCGAGCAACTCCAGTGTATTTACATCAGTCACAGGCAGAGAGAAAAAAAGAAGGCATTTCAGAGCCTGCTCAGACATTTGAGACCATTTAATTAATCAAATTAAAATATTTCCCCTTGGAGGACTATACATGCATGTATACACATGTGCATGCATTGCTGCTTCACTTTACACGTTTGCTCCCCATCCCTGGGTGGTGATTTTAATACATCAGGGCTTGGGAGCGGGTCTTAGGGCTTTGAGCTGATGGTAATCAGATGTGTGCGTGAGTGTAAAAGTTGGAATAAGTCCTCCTGGAGTGCGTGTGTGCGCTGTGCATGTCAGAGAGAGGCAGCGAGCAGCCAATCGCTCAAGGAACACACGCGGGGCGTCCTGATGGGGTGGCTGCAGGAGGAGTGTGATGCACAAGCGGCCAAGTGAGAGCGAGCAGAGAGAGAGCGAGCGGGAGAGGAGCGAGCTGCGACTTCCACAGAGGCAGCCGGGAGGAATCACCAGCCGGGATTTGCTCCTCTCTCTCTCCCTCTCTCTCTGACTTCAATTCAGCTCCTCCCCCGTGTGGTTGTGGCTTTCCCTTCCATCAAAAGCCTGATCAGCAACGCCAGTCTTGAGGAAAAAAAAAAAAAAAAAAAGAAAAAAAAAAAAGAAAGAAAAAGAAAAAAAAAAAAGAGAGAAGGAAAAAAAAAAGAGAGAGAGAGAAAAAGAAAAAAGTACAAAAGAAGAAAAAGAAAACAAGAAAAAAAAATCAGGGAGAAGAAAACAGTCTCCCTCCCCCCTGGCTGCATCAAACACAGCAGAGTCTGAAACTTTATGGAGTTCTTGCTGTGTTTACCCCGCGGTGGGTAAATCAGCAGCACCCTGCTCGCTCGCTCCTTCCTGCTCTTTCTCCCTCGCACTCATCAGCAGTCAGCAGCGATGGAAAAAGTTGCTGGCTGGTACCCAGCCTGGCACGTTGCTCTCCTGTACTGGACATGGCTTTTCCTCTTCACTTTTGGCTTTACCGGTGCAGAAATAACTTGCAGATCCTGCCATTCCCAGGTGAAGCCGCAGCATCAACATCCGCAGCAGGGATTACTAATGCATTTGAGGACCGACAGAGGAGAAAAGGAGCAGAGGAGGTTCCCGGAGGAGAAGGGAGGTGAGAGAGGGCAAGGGGCCGGGATGGATGCGGAGGATGCCGGGCTGCAAGCGCCCTTCGACCCTGTCCTCTCGGGGGCCAAAATCAGCGGCTGGGAGACCCGGACCTTGACGAGGGAGCCCGAGAAAGTGGCCGGGGAGAGCCGGCCCGGAGAGGCGGCGGCTCCTGCGGGGGACCATCGCCGCCGGGGCCGGGGTTCGGGCCGGCGGCGGCGGGGCCGCAGCCCCCGGGGCACCGCGGGGCCAGGCGGAGCCGCGGGGAGGGAGCCGGGGGGCTCCGGCGCCGCCCGCTTCGGGCTGGAGGAGCTGCGGCTGGGCAGCACCACCTTCGCCCTCACCGGCGACTCGGCGCACAACCAAGCCATGGTGCACTGGTCCGGCCACAACAGCAGCGTGAGTACCGGCTCGGCGGGGCTGGGGGTGGCGGGGCTGGGTTTTGACTTGTTTCCCACCCCCATCCCTTCTTTTGTTTTCTTTTTATCTTTTTTTTTTATTATTTATTTTTTTGTTTTTTTTTTTCTTTTTCCGGGTGGGGTGGGATGGAGGAAGAGGAGGAGGGGGCTGCTGGGTTTTTCTTCTTTAGGGGGGATTTTGCTCAGTTCCCGGGCGCCGCGGATTGGCTTCGCTTAGCAGTGTGCAGTGGGGCAGAAGTGCCTCAAAAGGACCATTCTTCTGGAGCAAAAAACTTTCCGCCGCCCGCCCGCTGAGCACAGCCCCCTCCAACCCCCTTCTCCATCACCCTGGAGGCAGAGAGGGATAAACCACTACTACCACCCACGGCGGGGAGGGGAAAGGCCGGTCTGGGGGCGGGGGGCATCCCTTGCACCCCACCTGCACCCCAGGGTAACCCCTGCTAGGAGCTAGGGAGGCTCTGATGGGAGGGAAGGGGGCCTGGGAAAACTCCTGCTGCTGCTGCTCCCCTTCCTCCTGGCCCTTGGGCCCATGTCAGCCCAGGGCTTGGCCCCATGCCGTGCTGGTGGTGAGATGTTGGCTGGCTCAGGACTTCATCTCCGAGGTGCCTCCGTGCAGGGATCAAAAATGTTTTTTCACCCCTTGTCACCAAGGTGTTAAAATGAGGCAGTTCTTGTCTCCTCCCTGTGACCCGGACCTTTCTCACGAGTAGTGACAGAACAGCTCTGACATGAGCCAAGCAGAATGAAATCAGGCAGAGAAATAGGGGACAGGTTTCCAGGCTGGAGCAATAGTCGTGGCGTCAAAGTTACCAAGTTAACTTGAGCCCTGTGGCTCTCCAGCCTGTTTTGTGGAGGTAACCTGGAGCCATTGGGCTGGGGCTTGGGTTAAGCAGGGCGAGTTGCCTGGCTTGCTTTCTGCCTGCCCTTAACTCTGCTCCTGGGCTAGCAGAAGCAGGGGGATCCAGCAGCCTGAATGCTCCAACTACTGTCACAGCTTCTGCAAGACAGCAAGCAGAATGCTAATAAGAGGGACAGGGATGCCAGCGTGACTTCTTGTTGGCCCATACAACTTCCTGGGAGAAAGGGGAACTTGGGCTCCTCTCCTCTGGGGTGTCTGCAGCTATAAAGCCAGATTTCTGGCTGCCTGGCACAAGCCCTTTGCCTGCCTTTCAGCTTTTAGTACTGGGAGTCTGATAACATTTAGAAATAAGTCTGATCATTATGAATTCTTGTTGGTGTAGATTGTATTAAGGCATAACAGTCACCCCATTTAGAATTAACATGGACGTCATAAGCACCTCACTGTGGGGTTCAGACCTAGTTAATTGAGACGTGGTTTTATGGGCTCATCAGGAGCTTTTTAATCAGTTAATTGACAGAGGAATACTTGTTATCTCCATTTTGAAGGACTTTCCCCTTTCTTCCCAGCTCAGCTAGCCTCTCTCTTACATAGTCGTGGTAACAGAAATTGCCTTGTAGGAACTCTGGTCTTTTCATACAGATTGAATTGAGGCTGACACTGGTTTAAAGAGACCCATTTGCTAAGAAAAAGCTGCTGATATAAAAACTCACACAGCAAGCATCAATTTTCCTGCTCTTTTAATACAAGGATGTTTCATACCTACATTTATCAAGGCATTGTTATTATTTGTGCTTTTTATTATACATGTGCCTAGGCACACACATATATATATATATAAAAGTATGTATGTTTCTGCCCTCTGTGGTAGTATGAACTATTAATACTAAGGATGGATTTACTTGCTGAGTGTGTTGGTGTAGAAATGTTTCCAGGGAGCTGTAGGGAAATGTGCTGCTGCTGTCCTGCCCAAAGAGCCCTGGGTGGTAGTGTGTTTGGGGAGGTCACACTCCCACCTTGCTGCTGGGCACCCTGGCAGCACTGTGCTAGCTTGTGCTGTGGCTGCACCCCCATCACAGCACTTAATGAAGCTGGGCCCAGCAGGAGCTGGATGCACGACAGGTTTATCTGTGCTCAGCTGAAGCAACAGTGTTAGCTCAGTAGGTATTCAACGTGGCGCTGACCCAGGGTGTCTGCAGGGAGCTTTGGGGCACTCATCTGTGAAGGAGCTGGGAGCAGGAGGTAGGTTAGGATGAAGTGTTTCCTTTCGTGTGCAACGTGTATAATCCTGCCTGTACGGGGGTGGCAGAGGATCCCGTGGTAATGTTTGCAAGGGATGCTGTGTAACCCCAGCGCCCTGGCCGCACTCCAGCAGCAGTAGCTGCCAGCTTCCTGCCTGTGTTTCCCCACCATGGCAGGTGGATGCAGCACACCTCATTTTCATTCTAATGGGCTCTGCATGTGCTGCTGTTAAACAGCTTTTGCCTTTCACCCAGGCATAGGGGCACTATGGAGATGATCATAGTTTGCAGCATCTGTGTGAGTAACAGAAAAAGCCAAAACAAAAGGCAAAACCATCTGAGCTCCCTTTAGATGAAAAAAGCTTGAAAATTAAAGCACTGCCACCACTAATCTACTTAGTTGTTTTTTTTTTTTTTTTTTTTTTTTAAGTATTATTATTATTATTAATTTTTATTTTTAATATACCTGATTCTGCCATCCTCAATCTGGTTCCCTGTATCCATATTTTGGTGGTGCTTTGGATACAATTGCAGTGCTTCTGATGGAGGGGAAAGGACCCCTGAAAACATCCCTGACTGCTGTAAGAGATTGCATTTACCACTTCTCTGGGGCCAGGCTGTGGTGTACCATCTCACCAATGGCATCCTGCTCTGAGGCTGGACTTGCTGTATGCTTGGCCACAGGTGCAGCAAAGGAAATAAGTAGTGGTCTGAGGCATCCACACATAAGTCCATTGACATAAATAGTCTTACCCCAGAAATCCTTTGGGGCCCATCAGTGACTGTAGGTACTCCCCAGACAGCTCACCCTCCAGCACAATATCCATGCTGTCCACCTGACAGCAGTGCTTGAAACAGCATGCAGTTTTGTGAGGAAAATGCTTTGGCACGGTGGAGACCCCAGGTCTTTGGCAGTGTCTAGCTCACACCTGAAGGGACACACTTCAGGTGCACCCTGGTCCCTCCTGTCTGTCTTGGCTCGTTCACCAGTGCTCTCAATATATGCTCTCCAGAGGACAGCACAGGTGTAGGGAAACTGGATTGTCAGAAGACTGATGAGAATGAAGCTGGGAATGTATCCAGTGTTGTACAAAAATGCAAACAGTCCTCAGGCTTTCTCTGACTCCAGTGGAGGTGAGACCACACAGGCCAGCTGGCATGGTCTGGCATCTCCACAGACCTGAACTCTTTCAGCCTGCAAAACAGAATAGAGTGGCTGCAGATAAATTGGGTGCTGGAAATAGTCTTTAGCTTGTACTAAGTCCCAGACTGTCTGGGAATGATCCAGGAGGGTGTTAACTGGCCCATGTTAGTACCATTGCTTAATTTACTTACATCTTAAAAGTCTTTCTACTAGCCTCCATAAAAATCGGAGTATTAGACACTATCAGATAAAACCTTCTTCAAACATCAGCTACAAGACACACAAGTGAGATCTCCCGGCTACTTGCACCTCTGAGGAATTTCATCATCATTGTGGAAGCTGGCAGGTTTCCTAGCTCGCAGAGATATCAAGCGTGCTTCCTGATCTGGTATATCCAAACACTGTAGATTTGAATTCCCCATAGCCCCCTTAATGCTGTGCTACAGAGTAGGAGAAAACAGCTAGCAGAAATTTCTGTGTGGAGCTGAAAGAGATTTGATTTTAACAGAGAAGCAACTCTCAAGGAAACATCCATTATGATCTTTTGGGATAGAGATGCTTCTCAGAGCTTCTAAGAAACCAAGACTGCTTTTGTCCTAGGCTGGCTCAGAGTGAGATTAGTGCCTTACTTATTCATTTGAAATGTACCCTGGAGAAAGAGCAAAAAAATGGAGGTCATAAAGTAAGAGAATACGAGGAGGAGCCTTGATGCTACAGCTTGTGCTATAATGTGGTTCTGTGAAGGAAAGCAGCATGGGCTTCTCATTCCCTTTACAAGGCAGTCTACTGTTGCCTTGCTCTGGAGAGAATTTGCCCTCCTGGGCTGGACTCTGGTTTAGATCTCTAAGTGGCAAAGAATGTGAGAATGTGTCCTGCTGTATGCCTAGGGTTTGGCTTTTGCATAGTCACCCAGCACTTACCTTCTGTAGCCTTGGATATCTTTAAGTAGTAGTTTCAAACTTCTGTGTTTTACGTTGCTGGAAGGGTAGGGCTGAGCTTCTCTTAGGACTTCCATAGCAGAAGATCCTCAACAGGCTGTTGGAGATGGGGAATGGACCAGATGCAAAGTAACCTGACAAGGCAATTTTTATATTCCATCCATAGTAGGAAATCAATATGACTGATGGGTCCAGTGCAGCATGAAGCCTGCAAGGTCGTTGTTGTTGTCATGTGATTACTCTATAAAGCAGGGGAAGAGTTAAGTCTCCTATGCGAAAGCTTTTAGACAAGACAAAACTCTACATTAGGTATTACTTGCAAAATTTTACTTGATGTTGTTGGTAGGACAAACTGATCACAGGTAAAACAATAATAATGCTTCTATATATTTCTAATGCACTATATTTGTTCCCGTGCAAAGTCATTGTGAATAACCTGATGTTGCTTTCATTTGAAACATTCAAACCTATTTATAAATTAAGAACTTAAGGAACAGTACAGGGCTGTAGCAGATATTGCATCCTACTGCCCTAAACTGATCAAACTGTGTCATATAAACAGTTGGGTTTCCTTCCCTCCTATTGCTTTCCTCCTTTCTGGATGGCTGTTCCAATTCTAATTCTTCTGGTTGTTGGAAACTTCCCTCTGATTTCTATTCTAATATTGCCATTGGGCATTTTAGATATGGTTTCTTTTTTTTCTTTTTTTTTTTTTTTTTCTTTTTCATTTGTCTTTGTGCTTTTTAATTAAAGCTATTTTCCCTTCCTGGCACTTACGCCCCCTGGAATTATTTTACAGGCAGTGCTTGTATTCCTTTTCAGCCTCTAGTTTGCTAAATCAAGCAAGCACTGCTCTTTCTTTATCTGCTTGTAAGACAGATTGTGGAAAATGAACTGTGAATTTCTAGGAGTCAGGTTCCCCAGAGCTTGAATTTGAATCAGATTTTTGCTTTTGATGAAGAGAATTCCATGTGGATGATAATGAATGTATTCACTTTTACCAGTGAGACAGAAAAGGACAGTAAAGGCATGGCAAAATTATCTGTGAATGCCAGCATTCCTCTGCTCTGACCAGAATGTGGAATCGATCAAAATGTCACTTCTCACTCTGAGACTTCTTTGCTCAGCTGCTGTGCTCATGCATCTGGCTGTAGTTAGTGCTCTCTCCTTCTCTTGCTGGCAGAGCTGTGGCTCCAATGTGAAATTACCAGAGATAGATGAAGAACCTGCCAACATTGTCCTGCCAGTGACCAGCATTATGTTGTATAACACCACAATAGCCCATTGCTCCCTTCCACCCGTAGTGATTGCATTATTATAAAGGAGGAGTTTTAAGGAAATTAATACAAGTGTGGAGCCCAGATCCAGCTGAGTGGTGAAACCCATGGTGAGGAATGACCCTGTTGTCAGCCACTTTGCATTTAGATTGGTTCCTAAGGTGTGGGAAACAGGTCCCCCCCAAAAAAGATTCATTTAAGTAGGATGCCTGCATTAAAATGCTTCAGTGAAATATAATGTGTATTTCTTATATATTACAACAATATATAATAGTATTAGCAGTATAATGCACCAGATGCTGAGAGGCTTTCAGGCTAATCTCTTGCTGGAGCTAATGAGACTATATTTAGGAAGAGATGAGTAAAAGTGGGGAAACAAACATTAGGATTTAAACTGGAAAGAATCAGGTCAAATTAAAGTATTATTAAAAGTCCCATGTTTCAAACTGTGTTTCTCTATCAATCATAAAATAATTTATATCCATTCAAAAATATGAAGCCTCCTTTAAAAAGAAAACACAAACCCTCAGTAAGAGGAAACACCAAAAAAATTCACTGTAACTTTAAACTGGGCTTTTATTTTTTCAGCTTTTTTTTTTTTTTTTTTTTTTTTAATTGGGGAAAAATACACCAATAGCCAAAGTATTTCTTTCTTCTATGTTGCAATCCATCTCTAGGTATATTTCTTGACTGTATAAGACGTAGGCTTTTCATATACAGAAAATGAAATAAAATACGTGGGAAATGGTAGCCACGCTTCAAGAGAAAGCAGTGGGTGAAAGAGAATTTGTGAGAACTAGAAGAAAAGCTTGTCGTTGTCTGAATCTGGTCTCTGTAAAAGTGTTTGAGCGATGGTGAGGAGTTTCCACCCAGACTGACAAGTGGGATATGCAAATCCCATCATGAGGGAAGATTAAGGAGAATAATGGAAGAGCTCTGACAGTTGCAGCTGGCATTCATGCAATATCAAGAGGCTATAAACTGTATAAAGCAATGAGGTTATAGTTTTCAATCTTCCTAATAATGTACTTTATAATAGAAAAGGGTTTTCTTCCTTTCTTCCCATTTTTGAATAAGTATTATTTTTTTTATTATTTCTCTGACCTGGCAATCATGATAAGGTCTAACCAGAGGGGGAAGCAAGGAAGCCAGAAGTCATCATCTCATTCTGGGGAGTTAGGGACCTTGCTGACCCATTCTGCTGTAATGCAGCTTTACATATGAAGGGCTACTTAGGCCTTGGACAGTCTTGCATCCAGTAAGTAGGAAGTTTCTTAATATGCCAGACTGAACACAACTCTCATGTGCACAGCTCCAGTGAGTTGAGTGAAATGGCCCCATCAAATACCTTTCCCTCCGGAAAATGCTGTAGCTTGGACTGAACATTTCAAAGGTTCATACTAATTTCTTTTTTTTTTTTTTTCTTTTTTCTCCAAAGCTCCTGATAAACAGCAAAAATATTGAAAAAAAATATAGCTTTTTTTTTTTTTATTGTCTTGTTTCCGGGAAGCATTTTAAATTTTTTATTCGATGTTTAAAAATGATCCAGCGATATAAAAAGTCTTGGTTTTGTCCCACACAGAGGCATTTAGTGACATTTGTGATGACCTAGCCTCTAGCTGCTGCTACACAGAACAAGGGTGTCCTGTGGGTCCTGCATCCTACCTGATCCCCAGTTCTGGGAGTTGTAGAACATCACAAATTACCATATTTTCCTTTATTTGAAAAACTGATATTATCCTAAAACATGTTTGTGCTGGATGCTGTTCATCCAGACCAAGGCTACGTGCAAGTTTTCATTTTATATGAGGAGAAAAAAAACACAGACTGACACAAGGCACTTCTTTTCTCTCCGTTTTTTCATATCTGGCCAGCAAACCAAAAAATCAATGACTCCCGCAGCTCTAATTGACATTTCTATGTTAAATTAAAATGTGCCTTGATTCCAATTCAAATGGCAGCATTGGGTGATAGACTAATTATTTTGGAATTTTAAATGCGTGTTAAAGTTGATGCAGTAAAATGATTTTTGTGCCATTTGCATTTTTTGGCTGTCCATCTTAAATCAAACAACAGTGAACATGAGAGCCCTTAATCTCTAATTCTCAGTGCTGGTAACACAATAACACTTTTACTTGGTATCGCACTTTCTCTCCTTTGGGAACATAAAAGGAAAGTACTTTGAGAAGGAACAAGATATTTTAGGATATGTCCTAAAACATGATTCTTTTAGAGGCTCTCCAAGAACTTAATTTAGCCTCACATCATGTTCTTAAATAAGGGATTGATGTTCTTCCATGATAACACAACAGGACTCAAAGCTGCCTCTGAACTTTTCCCCTTCGCGCTGCCATGCCAGGGACATGCCAAGGGCAGGTTTGGGCTGAGCTGTTGCTGACATGGGGTGAGCAGGGAGGAGCTGAGGAAAGAGGTAGAGATTTAGGTGTGTAGTGGGGAGAAGGTGGGAATAGGTAGACCTATTTCTGCTGCCATAGAGGGATGTCAGTGCCAAAGTTCAGCTGTGGGCAAAACCCCACTCTGTGAGCAGCTTGCACTGGGGCAGGGTCTCCTGTGCTGTGGTGAGGGGCAGAAACATTTCTGTAGGGGCAGAAAGATGAAGGAAGTCACAGATTGTGTGAATTTTCTTTTCCTTGAAGGAAAACTCAGAGCGAGCCCAAATGTAACACCTCAAGCAAGCAATGGAATGGTGGGACTGACCCATGTTGTGTTGCTGGGCAATGTGGTGATGAACCTCAAGGCAGGATGAGGAGAATGCAAAGACCACATAAGACAGCAAATTACAGGATAACAGCAAACCTCACCTGCTTTTATCCCCGAAGATGAAGTCCTCAAAAATGATGATGATGACTATTTATTTATTTATTTATTTAGCCACATAATATTGCATTCCCTAATGCAGAAGCAGAAAAACAAGACAGATACTCTTGGACCAGCCGAGCTGGCAGAAATACCAAAGTCATAAAGATATGGCTGGTGCTTGGAGAGGGCAGCTGAAATGCATTTATCAAAGTGGTTTGCAGACTACCAACAAGAGTAATAGTCCAGTGCCCTGTGTATCACTCCTTAGCAGACCTCATAACCTAAGAGCCCATCTGTGGAGTCTTTCATGCTTTGTGGAGATATATTAAATCAAGAGATGAAGGAAGAGATGGAAGGCAATGATTTGCAGTTGTCATTTCAAGGCAAGCATTTTCCCAAGACATGAAAAAGCTGAGGATTTTGGGTGGAAAGTGACAACACATGAGAAGCTCTTAAAGTAAAGGTACAGCATTGGGTCTCCACTCAGTGTCAATGCTCACATCCTATTTGTATTGCCACTTTAGCTGGTGATTATTGAAAGATAACAGTGCCATGAGCTCTTGAAGATCTTTCACAGGCAGCCCTTCGGTAGGAAGTGAAAAGCTGTTTTCAAAAATCTTGGATTATTTAGATAACCCAACAGAGACATCCTATTTCTTTCCCCAAATGTTTCTCTTCCTCCTGTTTCTTCTCAACTCCCTCACTACATTCAAAGTTGAGAAAATAATTCAAGATAAATATTTTATGTAACAAATAACAAATCTCTTCATAAATTGTCCCTGCTCAATGTGTGTGTGTGTGAAGTATTCTTGAAATTCCTGACTCAAAAAGCAGATGGAAATTCCATGGCAATGTGGGACTGGACCTCATTTAGTCATTTGGAATAGTCTTTGCATTGAATATTTTCATTTCACATCTAAGGTGTATTTTCAGTATCTGAAAGAGGTCATATGGTCCCTTTCTTTCTGTATGTGTGACTGGGTCAGTATAAACCTTTATGAACAGCTATAATAATATAATTCCCTCCCCTGGCCAAGAATGTGGCCTATACCTCTTACTGAATGGTTTCTGAAAAATTCTACTGCATCTTCAAATGAATATTCAGGGACTTTATTTTTGAAGAACTTACCAATGCATAAGTGTAAATATTTTTCTGGGGTAAAAATCATACTTATTGTGAAACTCAAGCTTTATGTGCCAGAGAATATGAACTGAAAATTTAATTTGCTTTCTGTTGAATTTTAACTCATGTTTCCAAGAAAAAAAGAAAAGTTAGTTTTCTGTAGACAAAAAAGCTTCAAATTAATCATTATTGGAAACAAAATCAAACTATTGAAATGATTATCTGCAAATCAAAGTTAGGGCTTACTTTGATTACATGAAACAATAGATTTTTTTATTGGAGAGGCTAAACAGGTTAGAAAAAGTACATCAGCAAAACAGCAGATGCATTAACCTTAACACCAGAAAATATAGGTCTGTGGTGAAATATCCCTAGTTAGAGGAGTTTGGGGGATAATTATTCCTTGAGCTGTTTTTTGTTTTTTGGATAAGGATCACACCATGGGAAGGGACTGCACTACACCTCCTCCACTTCATTTGTGTGTGTTTCCACATCTCCCTAGATACATTAAGGGGGACGGAGGCTGGGCTAGAGATACGAAGAATATAGATCTATGTTTAGCTTGGATCCAGTGACTTAGCATCTCTACAGAAGAGCCACTGAAATTTAGTAATAACTACCTAGGCTATTGTAACCCAAAGAAGGTTTGATGCAGATCTGCAGTGCTGGTACAGCTGGTTCTCCTTTTGTCTTCATTTAAATGACAAAGGACTGTTTAATTGTACAGCTTCTGAAAAACAACATGAAACAAAACTAACCAAAGCATTCTTGAGCTCATCTTTTGGATGGAAAACTCCCACGTTCAGTGTGGCCTTCCATTTTATTGTCAGTTTTTATAAATTACCATTTTTTTTTTTCAAAAACCTTGAAAAACTCCTCATCCTTCCCACCCCCCCCCAAAAAAAAGCAAAAAAAAAAAAAAAAACCACCACAAAAAAACAAACATATTTTAAAGTCATTCGATGCAACAAAAGTGGCTGATTCCAGCAGTCTCTAACCACAGGCTGTGCCCTTGGCTTTGAGCCCAGCAGGGCCCTGCTATCCCACCTGCAATGGAGGAAGCTGGGTTTTGGACACGAGTGGGAGCTGGAGCAGGGAGCCCAGCTCTGCGTTAATGTTCTGTGGGCTGGGGTCCTGCCATCTCTTCCTCCTCCACCACAACTCTGGGTTCTGAAATCACTGAAATCCCTGTTATCTTCATCATGCTGCAGGCTGGGATCTGTCAGATAGGCTCAGCAGCTCCCAAGCTTCCCTCCCATGGGAACAAGAGTTCTTCTTCTTCCTCCCTGCAAACCCCACAGTGCTTTGTCCTCCTCCTCCTCCTCTCCAGCCACCCACAGCCCTGCCTGTTGATGCTGTTGCCTGGAGACCTGCCTGTGATGGACAGCTCAGAGGGAAGCGATGATTAAACAACCTGAGCTGCCATCTGAAAGCAGCGATCGTTATTGTAATGTGACAAGTGGTGACAGTTGAGACAGCAACACATTCGGAGTGAGATTCCTTATAAAAAAAAAAAATAAATAAATAAACACACAAGGAAAGTGCTGCACACACCTGTGTGTAGGCGTGCGAGTTCTGATGCTTTCTCTTGATGCAGAAGGACAAGGGGTGGCACGTGCTTCTTCTTTTTAATGAAAAATGAACATAACCCTAATAATTTTCCTGATGAACAGTCCAGCTCACTAGCCAACACAGCTTGCATTGACAGTGTCAAACATCTGGTGGGCCAAGGCAGCAATTAAATGGGGATGCTGCAGCTGCAAGTGTTAACGAGGGGTGGATCTGCACAGCATCATTGTCCTCTGAGCTGCAGAGAGGCCATCAGCCCCTTGCTGACTGCCAGCAGGAATATCCTATGTAGAGAGAGCAATAAGTTGACGGTTGGGCATGAAGCTGGTGGTATTGCTGCATCAACCTGATGTGTCTCCTCCTGTCTTCCTGTCGGATGAGGTTCAAGGGTGAGTTCAGCATGGATAGGAAATGGATGTGGCTGTATTAAAATAGAGGTTAGTTCAGGGGATTGTGCATCACATCTTCCAGCATCAACTGGGACACTCCTGCCTTGTTAGCTTTCTTTCACATCCAGGTTACATTTCATGTTAAGAGCCCTAGCTTTGTTTCAGAGAAAATCTGAAATTTCTCCTAGTTTTACTTGTCTCAAATTCTATACCATCTTCTCTGTTGGTGCTGCTTGTGATTAAGTAGGTGCACTTTACCGCCTATTAGTGAAGGATTCTCAGGTTGGCAAAGATTATTTTTTTTCTCTTTGATTTGTGTAATCTGCCAGCACTTTCTGATATAGATGAATGAAAAGTGTTATAGAAGTGTATTGTCATGGCTGCTGAACAGGGACTGGGCCATCTGGGCTTGTGTAGAGGACCACAGATTAACATTCAAATGCCACAGCTTTTTGGAGAAATGCAATCTGAAAGAATTCTTGCAGAGGAAACTTGAAAACATGACCAGATGTCCTGGTAAACCAGGACACTAAGAAGAAAATGTTCACTACTAGTTGGGAAACCTTAAGAAGGACTTGAACTTGGAGGATTAAAACTACTTTTGTGGGGAGGAGTGGGGAGCAGTGCTTGAAAGAAGGTAGTTCTGCAAACATTGGCTAGGAGCTCTCTGGATTTAGTCATTAAAGTTTCCTTAAGACCCAGGTCCCAGTCTCTATTTTTACCCTTTTAGGGAAGTGTTCCTAGAAAGAATATTGTTTCCTTCTTTCCCCAGCTCCCTTTGATTTTTCTCCTTCTCATGTAGCACAGCATTAGCTGGATTTGCCCTGAACTGGGATTGCAATAAACTACTAAAATAGCTAAGGAGCTGCTGGAAAAAAAAAAACAAAACACATCTGAGATGTGGAAAAATTCAGCATCCCCACACTACAGCTATGTGAACCAATTTTGCTACCCTTCTTTTTTATTTATTTATTATTTATTTATTTATTTACATATTTTTAAAGAAAAATCCTCTCTCTCTCTCTCTCTTTTTTTTCCCCCTTGTTTTTAAGTGTAACGGGCTAGAGGACTTAGCTGTTGTCACTGTTCAAAACTCAGTGTAATGCTAATGCTTACCTTCGTGACTTTCCTGTGCATACATTATGTAGATACTCACAAGATTCAGTGGAGCAAATAACATATTCATGCTGATGGTTTGTCTGATTTGTGAATAAATTTGGAGAGAGGATATGAATGTTCTCGATGCTCCCCACTTGCTTCTCAGTCTCCCCTTAGTTTTATTCCAAATTGGAACTGATAATACTTCTTCTGTTCTGTCCTCCTTGGGTACTGGTATCTTTCAGCCCTCCTCAGGGAAATGGCACGGTCTTGACAAGATCATTACATATGTATTTTCACCACAAAGAACAACAGTGGGGGCAAGGTACAGCTTCAGTGCAGGTAAACATTGCCATTCTCTAAAAGCAGATTTATTTAAAGATATTCTGATGTTTCTTTGAACTTTTTAAGTGATGTTAAGTGTAGTGAGTATTTCTAGGAAATGTTTTGCTCTGGATTATCTGCCTATGCTTTGATGGTTGTTCATGTCCTTTAAAAATTGCTGTCAATGCCTGTGTTTAGTACAGCAGCACTGATTTTCTTCAATGTTATTCAAGTTCTTAAGGTAGATCTATAAGTAAGGCATCTGATTGATGGCTTTAAAGGGAAATAAGAAAACAAAACCCAAACTGCTTTACAGAGATCCTTCCAAAAAAAGCTAGGAAATCACCTGTGCTCCTGTCAGCCTGAAAGAGAATGAAACATGCACACACAAACACAAAAAGAAAATAATTTCATCTTCTGCTCTGTCCTTTCCATATCTCCATTACACCTGGCACCATCTCAAAATAAAAGAGCTGAGAAAGAATGTTAAGTCTGTGTCTGTGCTCCTTTTCTGCTCACGTATATCACTTTCTCTCAGACGAAGCCAAGAGTTGTTTTGTGGCAAACAGAAGGAGAATCCATCTCTACTCCTTTCTAAAGCTGAGCTATTGAAATACCCAGCTGAAAGAGTCCTTTCTGGGAATGTTTGACACGGTAGAATTTGGTAAGAAACAAACCTTTATGAACAAGTAGAGGAGAGACATACCTTGAGAAATTTTATGAGGAGCAGAGAATATAGTACAAAAGAAACAGCATCTCATTATGAAATGTTACTTGGGAAACCTGTATTTAATCCTCCATAGAGAAAGCTTTTTGTTTAAATAAGAGCATACTATATCATTCAACATATGGTGATCTTTGCTGAAGAGAGTTCAGAGGAAAGGAAAGATGTCTATAATTTGGTGGTCCTTCTTAAATATTTAGAATTGTATGGTTGACATCTGAACTTGGATGATACGATATAAATAAAATTTTAACCCCTTAGTAAATTTCTCTTTCTAATAAGATACTCAGATTGTCCGCAAATACAAATCACATTATGCAGTAGCAGTGCTAGAAAATACTTCATGGTAGAAATACCTGATATAATGAAGTATGAGAATTGAATGCAATAACATCAGTCCTTCATAATAAGGACAAAAGAATATAGGCAGATGACATACACTTTTAAACATTCACCTTCTGTCTTGAGTTTACAAAGGACAGATGATGTCAGTAAAGTGAAAACACCACTGAAACACATAGAGCATTAAACGCAAGTACTAGAGCCACTTGGGCAAAGAATGTCAACAGAAGAAAAAGAAAATATAGAAATGAGAAAATATTGTCAAAATCAGACAATTTCTTGGAGGTATGTCATTTTCAGTGACATTTGCAACACTAAAATATCAACCAAAATTGCCTGCATTATGGTAGTGTCAAAAACTGTACTGAGAAACATTCCCAGTTGATTTGCACTTTGGCACGAAGATTATGACAAAATATCAATGCTATGTCACGGACACATCTTTTATAGTGAATCTATAAGAATACATGGAGTATACGGGACACTATGTGATAATTAACCTCATTCCCTGGAGGTGTAAAAGTTCTTTGCTCCTCTTTATTCTTCCAGCTTTCCTTCCTGGAATGCACTTCTCCCCACTGGAGAGATTTTCTTTGCAGCTGTCTTCTTTTTTGTGCGTCTCCTTAGTTGCATGGTGGATGTCACTAGAGGATTTTTGCTGATGGTAACGAGTTCTTTGGGCAGAGGTTACTTCATTGAGGTGAGTAGACAGTAGTAACAAAGGCGATACAACCTTTTACTTTCTATGACAGTACTTGTAAGGTACGTTCTGTTATCAAAAGGAAGTGACTTGGTGCTACTGATTAACAGCTGAAACAGGCTTATTGCTATTCATTTTCATGGGAAATTTCATTGTCTTCTTGCTTGGGACAGAAACCAGACACCATCCCATCTGAATCCCTTACAGAATAGAAAATCATAGAATCATAGAATGGCTTGGGTTGGAAGGGACCTTGAAAATCGTCTAATTCCATCCCCCCTGCCATAGACAGCAATGCCATCCACTAACGAGATCAGATTGGTGAAAGACCCATCCAACCTGGCCTTGAACACCTCCAGGGATGGGCCACCCACAACTTCTTTTGTCAACATGTTCCAGTGCCTCACTACCCTTACAATGAGTAAATCTACCTTATAAGGAGTCCTTCTCCATTCTTTTTATAAGACCCCTGTAAGTATTGAAAAGCCACCATGAGGTTTCCCCAGATCCTTCTTTTCTCCAGGCTGAACATCCCCAGCTCTCTCAGCCTCTCTTTGTAGGAGAGGTGCTCCAGCTCTCTGATCATCTTCATAGCCCTCCTCTGTAACTGTTCTAACAACCCCACATCTTGTGCTGGGGGCTCCAAACCTGGATGCAGCACTCCAGGTGGGGCCTCACAAAGGCAGAGTAGAGGGGGGACAATCCCCTCCCTCCACCTGCTGGTAACCCCTCTTTTGAGGCAGCCCAGGATGCAGTTGGCCTTCTGGGCTGCAAGCGTGCACTGCTGGCACATGTTGAACCTTTCACCCATCAGAACCCCCAAGTCCTTCTCTGCAGGGCTGCTCTCAATGAGTTCTTCTCCCAGTCTGTAATCCTGTCTGGAATTGCTCCAACCCAGGAGCAGTAGCTTGCAATTGTTACAAGCAAGCCAGCAAGCAAGCAAGCAAACAAACAAACAAGCAAAAAAAAAAAACACTATCCCCAGCTACAGAGGCTTATCCATTAGGCTACTCACAAAAAGCTGGATGCTGACACATTCAGACAGAGAATGTAGCTTGAAAGGTGTTTTTTAGAAGAATTGCAACATTTTCCACTTCCTGTAAAATGATCCTCATTGGCTGTTACACTGTTAGAGGGAAGGTAACTTTAATATCATTGCTTTTTGTTCCTAACACAGACTCAAGTTTACTCAGGATGGAAAGTCAAAAATGTGGCAGCTCAGTGCAGCTTAGCTAGCTGAAAACTCAAGGGAAGAATAGATTGCAAGGGAAATATCTGAAGATTCAAAGAGCTGATTTTCACTCTTCTGACCCCTTTCACTGCTGAGCAGATTGACAACTGAGATCCTAAGGAATGTGGCTTACACCCAAACAGGAGCCCTCCTAAAGGTGTTAATCATTGACCTTGTTTTTCCATGCAGAACAAAGAGATGTCATCTCCCTGATAACTACAAATCCTGTACAATAATCCTTTTACAGCACTGAAATGCTGTAAAGACAAATATTTGATTCTTGTCTCAAAGAACTGACAGTGTCACAGTTAGCCATGATCTGGGAGGCAGCTGTAGCCACTCCACTGCAGACTTACAAGGAATGCTCTGGATGGATTTACACAGAAGTTGGCTAATTTGATTGCAGTTGTGCAGGAGGTATATGGTAACTGGTTGTTCCTCAAATGTATGAACAGGCAACAAGAAGCAGTAGGAATGTAAGGTTTACAAACACATTGATTAATTGATCCTTTGACCCATAGTTTTTTTTTGTTGTTTGTTTGTTTGTTTGTTTTGTTTTGTTTTGTTTTGATTTAACTAATAATTTTCTAAAATGGAAATAATAAAAAGAGAATACAAACAGGAACAAACACTCAAGGTAATGGGCACTGGTGGTGGGGCATGATAAGAAGCACCTGAAGTTCAGGAGGCTCAGCTGGCTGCAATTCTCTGCCTTGCCAAGTGGAAGGAATAAGTGATTTAGGAAAGGAAGAGATAAGAGGAGGTGAAGCACAAGGGTAAGAGTGTTTTTTTTTTTTGTGTGTGTGTGTATTTTTATATATATATATATATATAATTTATATATATATATATATATTTTTTTTTTCATGAGACTGTATGAAATTTTAAGTTGTCTAATGAAGAAAAAACTTTCTAGTAATTTAGTGAAGAAGCTGATTTGTAGTTGTTGTCAGTAAGTTTTGAAGAAACTGATTGGAATTAAAGAGTTGAGTGACCAAAACAACTGAGGAAAATGCTGTCTGAAGTGTTTCAAACCAGTCAGGAGATGCTAAGGAAGGAATATGTCCTAAGCAGGTAGGAAGCCTCTGTTGTGGGGAGTGGTAACTGGAGAATGAGAGAAAGCTTGGCTAAATTTTGGGTGAGGTTGGGAAGGTGGTGTGCGAAGATGTTGCTTGGAAAGCTTGTGGAATTGAGTAGCAAAGTGAAATTGCTGATATAGCAGAAACACATGATAGTGTTGGGAAGTCAGGGTGGAGGAAAAATATTCTTGAGAAGTGTAAGAGCAGAAAAGGAAGAGACAATGCAGAGGCTGAGAACTGAGGTAATTTAATTGGAGTGATTATTATTTTTTTTTTTTTCTGGGGGGGGAAGGGTTAGTTTCAGAATTGTCTGACAAGATATTTTAAGGGTGAAAGAACCCTTCGCTAGTCAAGATGCTTATATTTTAATTTATTTCAAAAAGAAGAACCTGAACTTCTGAGGACTATGGATTTTCTGTTGGGGATCTTGAACTTAAATGCTATGGAAGTATGGGCTGGTAACAAAGACAAAAAGAGGAAAAGAAACAGGTTTATAGTAAAGAAACCTGGTTATGCATTGATAAGTTCCATGTTGCTTGTGAAACTCAGCCCAAGTTGCTGAATTGGAAAGAGATAGATTGCCAGATATCAACGTTGACTGACAAAATTAATAGCTGGGAGACATACACAGTTGCTGGAGGGTGGGACATAAATGCAGGAGTTTACCTAGAACTAGTTTTCTGTGCTGCAAGCCCTCCTGCATGTGCTGTGCAATTTGTTCTCAGCATCTTGGAATGAAAGTCATCTCTCACTCTGCCACCACCTGTGGAGGTTTGACATGAGCTAGCAAGCAAGTTGCCTGATGCATCTGTTTTAACTGTATTTCAGTGCTTAGAGTTTTAACTATAATACGTGAACAAGGCCCTCATAAAAGACATACGTAATTACACACATATTGGTATGGAGACATTTTGCCAGAAGAGATGTATTTTATTTGCTTTCTTGAATTTGGCAGGGGATGGCCTTACTCTTTGTAGTGGTACAAGTTCTTGTAGCTCAGAAATGAATGAAATAAGTGAGACTACAAAAGGCTGTAGCCTGGTGACTTCTTATTATTTAGAAGGATGGTATAAACAAAACGGAAGGCCTTTAGTCCCTCCTGTATCTTTGTGGAAAAGCTATTAGGAACAAGGGATTCCCCAGGTCTCAGTGGGGAGTTTTGATGGTTCATTTTTGCCTTTTGAGCATGTAGCCTTGAAAGTGAGCTCTCCTACAGCAGTGATGAAATCACAGTGGAATATTTGCTGCTCAACCTGGACTTGAGACTGAGAACCCAGGTACAGGAGGTTGTAACTCATCAGTTGATGAGTAGCAATGTCATAAGCACTCTTGGCTTGAAGCAGACCTGAAGTAACTGTATATACCTTAACTTGTGCTGAGAGGCATTTAAATACTCTTCAAAGGTGAGGAGCCCTCATGTGGACAGTTGTCACAGACCAGTTTATGTGTGGAAGCTCCTTCAGTGGTCATAGTGTGAGATACTTCATTTAAATGCTCAGATTTTCCAGTTGAAGTTTTCACAAGTCTGCCTACAGAAGTTTGTGTTAAGATACTGATACTTGTGCCTTTTTTTTTTTTTAAGTTGTTGTTGGCAGCATGTAACAAAGGGTTGATTTTAAATGTGTTGGTATCTTATAAAAGCAAAAAGAGTCAGCTTCTAGCACCTGATACCCAACAGCATCTCATCTCAAGGGAACTGGCAGTTTCTGGCTTCACCAGAAATCATAACCCTCCTTACCCTCCTTATCAACTGCTGATTTTCTCTGGTTTCTCTGAGAGGTGGTTTCTTCCATTCCCATTGACTTTTTTTTTTTTTTCCAGTATTCCACCCCATTCATCTGTGTAACTTCTCTAACTTGTGAAAGTGAAATACAGCTTGGCTTGTTTCCCTTGAGGATCTGCCAATGCCCAAATTAACCCACAAATATCTTCTTTCTAGCCAATGTTTTGGCAGGAAACCTTCTGTCTTCATACTGCATATTGCCTTCTGGAGAGTAGAATGGACAGATCTCGCATTACTGTTCATAGTTCATTTTAGATTCTTAAATATGAATTTTCAGGTTAAAAGGTTTTTTTCACATCTCGTACAATAGAAACTATTCAAAATTAAACAAAACACTAAACAAAAAAACTGTACCTAGATGATTTTTTTTTTAAGTGGATCTTTACGGGGGACGCATTTGGCTCACTCTGGTTTAGTGTAGTCAAGTCTTCAGCACGTTCCAGTGCTTTGAAAGTCAGCATGCATGGTTGCTTGGTGTATGATAAGATAATGATGGACAGGTGATAGCTTCTAAGCCGACCCTTTTTCTTGTTACACCAGCACCACCTGCCTTAGTGCCACAAGACAAAAGGTATCAACATCCCATGCAGAAGACTGACAAATCTCTTCTTAGAAGGTGAACGAGATGAAGCTGCCAGTCTAGCATAGTTAAAAAACAGCAGTTGCATGAGCCAAAGTGTTGTGTGCTCAGTGGCGCAACTACTCTAAATACCTCAGCTGTAATAATCATTTGTCTGCTTATAGCTGATCTACTGGGAAAGCTTATGGTATAGAGCTGTGCTCTGTAGATATAGCAGGAAGTATTAGCTACACTGCCAACATAAGCTCTAGGACTGACCTGTAACACATTTTCAGAAACAAATTGATTTGGCTTTTATTTCTTTTCTGGATATTGAGATTCTAAAATTTCAACTACTATTTGCCATTGGAAAGATGAGTATGAGAAGATCTATTTTTTTTTTTGTAATTCTGACCATGTTGGAATAAAGGGACCATCTTGATGGAAGTCTGGGATGCTGTATTAAGGTGCCAGGCTTCTTTTAGTCATCCTATTCAGGTTAGAAACTGACTTCTTAAAGACAAGAGTTGGAAATTTTCCTGCATTTTAATCCAATTCAGCATTCCTAGTCTTCTTAAACGAATCTGAACTGTTTGCTTTTGAGTAGAAAAACATTTCAAAATGTGTGGGAGAAGTGCTTATTCCCGGGTCAGTCCTAGCCTCCTAGTTCAAACCTACTATCAAAGTGAAATGCTTTAGCAATCTTATTATGCAAAAGTGGGATGCCAAGAGAACCAGGCAGAAGTCTTGAGAAGACTCTTCCAGTTGTTTCTGCTGCTAAATAACATTGCTCCTGGTGAGTGTATAAGCAGAATGCAGGTCTGTTTGTAAAGCTGCAGCTAGCTGCAACCTGCTGTTGACACCACTTCTGTTCCCTTGCACAGAAGGTAAATTGTAGCCAGGATGAAATATTTTGCTAATTAAAAAACATTAAATGATCTCCATCTACCTTCTCCCCAATGTACAATGCAATTGAATTATCATTAGAGCTTGTACAAAACCTTTGATAACAATGGAGCTATTTGTATTAAATTCAGCCTTAGTTTTCTTATTCCACCAAGTCCCATCATTGTGTTGGTTGTACTTTGAAGTCATAGCAAGCTTCCCTCTACTACTATTCGCCAGATTTATTTCATCCCCAACACATAGCTCCTAAATTCTTGTTAAATTTGTTTCTGAGCAAAAAGACTAAAGCCAGTCTCTCCTAAATGAAAGACATGAGACAGTTATGGTTGCATTCATTTATTTGTATCTATTTTCTGTATCTAGAGAGCTATTATGCATGCAGTACTAGAAAATAATAATACTAATAAAAAACAATAATTCTCCCTAGGTTTGCTGTCAATAGCAACAGTCTAAAGAGAACTCAAGCCTGGAGAGAGTGTGATATTGTGATGTTTCTGTTCTTCTGCTAAACTTTAATGTTGGTTCTGTTTTGTGTTTTTTTTTTTTTTTTTTTTTGGATGCAAAAGTACATTGAAGAGATGGAGAGCAGGATGGAAGGGACCTGCTCAGTCCATGAAGCCAGGTCTCTTTGTGGCATGAATAGGATCATTCCATTCTTCCTCATATGTTTTCAATAGGGATATACCAATGTTCAAACCAGTGTGATTTAGAGAGCTGCTTTGAAGGTGTGGTACTTCGTGGGAGCTCTACCTCCTCTTGGCCCTCCTGTCTTCTCTTTCCTCTAAAAAACCCTTTCCTGGATCATGGACTTCTACAACAGCTGAAGTTTTAGCTCTCAGTCTTAAAGTGGGGCTGGAACAGGTGTTCAAGAGCTTAGAGAGAAGTTTGACTGAACTTGGTGTGTGAAAGTGTTTGTAAAGCTGCTGTAGGTTTCCCTGTAATGCTGGGGAGTGTGGATTATGCTGTAGGATGGTACTACTGCCTCTATTCCTTCCAGATATCACAGATTTTACTAGCTTCCAAGAGCTGACCTTCTTCTAAGAAGAAATTAAGTCTTGTTGCTGGTACTGAGAATTAGATCATGGTCAGCACTAGTAATGAACTTCATGTTTGTCTAGGCTAGGTGGTTGGCCTGTTTCAGAAAGATTTTTTTTTTCCAACATAGATGAATAAAAACCTACAGAATCCTACGTTCAGTGCAAAGTCTGGTTATTTGAAACCACTACCTCTGTATTATCCTCTTCTGAAAACTGTGTGCGGAAGAGCTGGGCAGGTGGAATTAGTTTTTCTCTGATAAAAGCAGATTAATTTTAACACTGGCTAAAATTGCATCCATTTTTTCTTAGTAAATGAACCATAAGACACATTGTCAGAAGTGAGCCTTCCATAATGACTGTGGTTAATATTTTAGAGCTATTTTCTCTGTGGATCAGAGCTTAGACTCAAGCATGTGAAAATCAGCAATATGTGCTCTACATTAGCTTGATTTCTACTCATTTGCAGTTCAACAGTATTTTTCCCTTCCCCCATGCTAATTTCAAAATACTTCTGAGTTTTGGTCAGACAACAAGAGTTTTGAATCTGATTTCATCCCTAGGTATATTCATGCTTATTTTGGGAGAGCTGCCTTTTAGGCAGAAGAAAGGTAAGACAGTTTATGAGTTTGTGGGTCCAAGCTGAGGCTTGGGATATCTCAATTCAACTATCCTCTTTGTTGCAGAGCTCCCGAGTGCTCCCCAGAAAATTTCTGTGCCTTGTGGTGACTCAGTTTCCTGATTTGTAGCATCTGTGTTTAAATCCTAGTCCTGCTTCCCATGGGATCCTTGAATTTAAATCTCTTCAAAGCCTGCAGTGCACTGAAAGACTTTGCTGATAAGACCTGAAGGTGAAGAGAGGAAGATCTCATAGTACTCAATGGCAAAGTATCTGTTCTATTTATATGTAACTTTTTCCAAAGACTCATTTTAGATGTTACTTCTACTCCCTTGATTTTTTCCTCTAAGCATGACAGTCTGCTTGAATAGAGCTCAGCAAGAAGCATTAATTTTAACTCATTGAGCTGTCCATTGAACTAGATAAGGCCTAATTTCTGCAGCAGGTATTTCCATAAAGTTCATATAAGTGATTGCTCCCACTGTCTTGACCTGTTGTCTTTCCTTGCTGGTGCAAACAAAGGATGAGGCTTGTGAACAAAAGAAAAGGTAGGACTGTGTTGTTTTTAAGGGGTGGTTGAGATTTCCATGCAACTGTGCCTTTGGATTGTTGTGGCTAGATAAGTTCTAGAGCCTGAGCATTGCCTGTGGGAGGGAGAGGAGCTGATTGAACATAACTCTTCCACAGATATTTCTCTTTAGATGTAGATTTTGTGGTGTATTTAATAAAGAAGCATCCTTACTTGCTGAAGGACAGCTAGTTGGGTTTTGCAAATACAAATTCCTGTGGTGCAATACCAAGGTGTGTATTCTGACTGTCTGGATCTACTGGGCTTTGCTTTTTCCTTTACATTTCCAACATACTACATGGTTCATTAGTTTTTCATTTCCCCCATCCAGTCCAAGGAATATCAGGATGAGCTACGAAGTGCTGAATGTATTCTTATTGGGTAGGGAAGACCCAGGGTCTGTATATCTCAAGATTATATCCTTTTCTTAAACAGGCACCAGGTGAGGGATGATTTTGTCATCCCCCTGTGCATTTTCAGTAAGGATGGATGACACCAAAGGGATTTGGCCAAAGGCTACTAGCCCTGCTTTGCCTGGAGAAAATTTGAATGACTAAATGCAGCCTCTAGTTTCTACGTGCTTCATAGTGATATGTTTTGCCTGGATCTTTCTCACTTTCCTGAAGGAAAATACTACACTTCAGGCCTTGGCATCTCTACTATTAAAACCTCATCTGTGTTTGACAGCTGGGGCTTCCCATTACTTTCTTCTCTTAATACATAAACCAGAGCAACCAAGTAAAGTATACAGTTCTTAAAAACGACTTGACCTTGCCATTCTTCCTTAACATCTGCTTCAGCACTGTACAGGGTCTGGAACAACTGAATTAGCCCTTGTTGCTGAAACAGATGTAGCTGAGAAATTACAGCAGGAGTATTAAAGTTGTAAGACAACCACTTGGCAATATAAGTTCAGACAAATTATGCTGTGAATATAGGATAATGGCCTGAGCCTAGTGTGAGAAGTGATCAGTGCAGCAGCCTTAATGTGCTTTAGAAATAAAAATTGGGCACAGCTGAGGTAATAGTTTTCCTAAGAGCTCCTGCAACAAAGTTGTTAATATTGCAATTATTCTCAATAAAGTAGTTTTCTTCTACTTGTACATTTTGTCTTGCTTTTTGCACAAATCAGGAAAATGAATTTCTTTATTATCCAGTTCCTAGACCCTTGTGTAGATTTTTAACACCTTGAAGTATATTTAACCATATTCTTGTTTATTAAATTGAAGAGGAAAAACAATCAGAAAAAGTTGGAAAATAATACCAACGTGAGTGGCAACATGATTGCCAACAGTATACTGTTCTCCTGACTTTTAACCAGAACACTAAGCAACTGTTCTTTCTACAGCTTGAGTTATATTCATTCCAAAAGAGTGGCAGAAGATGAAAACTTTCATTCCTGCTGGTTTTCCTTCTGAAAAATCAGTACTTTTTTTTTTTTTTTTACACCACAAAGCTCTAATACTTTTCATCCTTACACAAGTACAGAAAAAGGTGCTGCAAAGATTCATGTAACATTTCAGGAATGTAACATTTAATGAAATGAGATTAAAAGGCATTGGTAGTGCAGCTGAGGCAAGCCAGAATTCTAATTTCACTTTTTTTTTTTTTTTTAATGGGAATCCCCAGGGTTCCTGCTGGGGCTCTGCTCTTTGCTTTCTCTGCCCTATTTCACCACCCTATCTCACTGCAGCATAGCCACAGAAGAAACCCACCTTGTTTATGAATAGAAAGAAATTATCAGTACTTTTTCTGAAAGAAATTATCAGCACCATCTATTGGGGAAGGAGAGGTATTGTTTTTTTTTTAGATTTGAATATGCAAAACCTTGACTTTTTTTGTTTGGATTTCTATAAATTCACTTTAAGGTGAAAATATGCCTGGACAACCTGCTTGTTTTTAATGTATAGCAGCCTGGAAGCAGTGCTTGGGGGAATGTGACTTGTTATTAAAAGTACATTCAAGAAATGCATTGAACCATTTAAAAGGGGGCAAGCAGACAAAGATTCAAATGTCAAAATGGTGCCTTGGCCATGGCAGGTTCTGTCACATCAATAGGACAAGGGCAACAGTGAAGAAACAATTTACAGCCAAGGAGATAGAGGCACTTCTAATGCCTTGAGTCAATCTAAACTAGTGTGTCTGAGAAATTTGGGTGGAGAATGAGATATTTGACCTTCTTGATTTTTATTTTTATTTTTTTTTTTTTTTTAAGAACAAATGTAACTTTCTAGCTTGAAGAAAATGAAGGGGGATTATTTTTATTACACAGAAGACTAACTGCGAGGCAAAGCTTGTGTTTGGAGAGTATCCATGTTTAAGATCTGAAGTCATTTAAGGACAAGCATGGTTTTGATCAGTAATGACTCCTGCTGATTATATTAGTGGCCTTCCTAGCATGCTTTAGGAAACAGTCAATTAAAATTAGGGAGTTTTAAATTAAAAGTAAATTAGGGAGAAAACATGCGTAGACCCTAGTGAGACATCCAGTATGATGTTATTTCCTAACTCACTTATTCTGCTATATTATGGAATTCTCCCTGTTTCTCTGATGCTCTCAGCCATTGCATTTTTTTCTTGTTCCCATCGTATTATAACACAGGTATTCTTGGTTTTCCTGCCCTCTTCCTTCAATAACAAATAATTTCTTGCTAGGAACACCATGCCCACAGGTCAAGGTTCAAATCCCATTACTGATAAGCAAAGACACAGAAAGAACACAGCAGGTGAAGTTCTCTTAAATCAACAATGTCTGTTTCCTGCTGCAGGGGAAAGCTGTATATAGCCTGATGGATCAAGATCTGTTTTATTGCTGGTTTTAAGTGGGTTGCCCTATAATATTTGTTGGAGAGTGCTTAAATGTTTCTAATCTGTCCATTTAATAACCTTCCCTTAATGCATAGCATAATTATATTTAGATCTTACACACTCATTTGCTGTTCTGCCAACACAATATTTTAATTTTCCCTGTGATGAAGGCAGTGCAAACATCTACTTAGAAACAAAAGTCCTGTACTTTTGTAGTCCCTTGGTAAATAAGCAACAAACTTTTATGTCATGGTCAGATGATTGCTACTTATCGAATCAGTGTTTTACCAAATTGAGATTCTAAAGGTAATTTAATCAGTAAAAGCTTAGCTTATAAAAAATTGGACAATTACTATCTCAGGCTCTCTGGATAGCTGTTGTCTAGCTATTTGAGTGACCTAAATACTTGCTATCATAAATTTTTATTTCATTAGCTTACTCTCAATGATAGGTGATAACTAGATTTGAGATAATTAACTGCCTAATTTTCAGTGACTGTTACACAGCTAGATGAAGGCCATTCTGAGAGAAACAGGTGTCTCAGATACAAGGGAAAGGAGAATACAGCTGTATTACCTTTGGGAATGTGGACTTCTTATAGACATGAAAGGGTTATCAAGGCCTCTGCAGATAGTGTCAGCTGGACAGCTTCAGCTTTGATCCTGCAGGCTACAGGGAATTGCAATGCTGAAATGCAAACTGCAGAATTGCTTATGCAGTGACAACCTCTGGAGCTCTTTCAGTCCAGTTTTAAGCAATCTTAGTGACAGGGCTCCCCACATGCTTCCCTTGAGGTGTGTGCTCAGTCTAATTGATTGACCCATTAGCAAAGCAAATTTCTTTTTGCTATTCAGCCAAAATTTTCCTTCTGCTTAATTTCATCCCATCACTCCTAGTAATGCCCTCTGTGAGGCTGCCTGAGCTGCCTCTGCCACACTATGGCTTTATTGATCTTGGCTCTGTACAAGTAATTCTTAACTGACTGCTGGCAGTGCCAGTGCAGTGATGATGCTGGGCAGAGATCTGTTTTTTGGTTGTCTCTGATTCGTGAGGCTGGAAGAGAGGAATGCAGTGAAAGATGAGTTTGGTGTTGCTTAGTAAACTTTCTTAATAGCCATACATAGCCATGAAAAATGATTTCTAAGTTTTAAGTCCTCAGCTGTTTGAGTCTTCACAGGTCAGTGTGGGGTATACAAATCTCCAGGTTACTGGGTGTCAGAGCAGGTGTCCTGAGATTAGAAGCTGCCTCACAAATACTTGGTTTTTGTGAGGGCTCATTTTTGGCTTTCCGTAAGTCAGTACATCAATGGTTTGTGGGGCCAAGGGAAGAATAATATTTGAGGAAAGCATTTTCTGAAAGTGTTTGGCTGAGGAAATTTGTAGGCATGTGGAGGAGAGGCATTATGAGAATTGACTTCTGAACTTAATAGGCTATCTTGGTTACATATTCCCAAAGCATTGAACTTGTACAGGTTATCATGAACTATTAGGAAGAATAACCCCTGGACTCTCATGTTGTTTAGGCCTGCCTTGTAGATCTAAACCACAAACTGTACTGGTGAGTTTGTCCTGCTTCTTGGGCTATGACTCAGATGTATGGCTGAGCAGGAAAAGGATCAACAGATTCACAAGTTTGTGCGTGTACCCTTTCTGTTCCTCAGTTTATTCCTGGATGCAACAAGACCTATTTCCCAGATGTATTAGGGTGTAACACAAGGAGCAGTGTTCCTTTTGTTGGTATTTAAGATGAAAATGCCTTGCAAACATTTTTAGCTGCTTTCTCATGTTATCATGGAAACTGCTTGTACACATTTTTCATCTATATAGAAAAATAGATCAACAGGGTGTAGAAGGACATTAATAAAAGCTGTAAAACTGAAGCCACTCGTGAAATTATTTCCCGTATACATAAAAATAAAGGAGTATGCAGGGGTTTGTATGCTCTGGGAAATACAGCCATTCTGTGGAAAAAACAGCACTCATCTGTACAGTTACTTCTCCTTTTGAGTCAGAAACACCAGCATAAAACTATAGTTCTCAAGCCTTAGGCACTACACAATTTAAAAGCTGAGATATCAACCTTCCTATTTTAGGACATGAAGCCCATATCCATGCAGAAGGAGCTTAAGCAAGGAGAATAGAAGCACAGAAAATTGCAGCAGCCTACTACTGAAATGCAGAGCTTGCTGGGTGGACGCTGAGCCACCCACATACTGCTTTGTGTTCCTAGAGGCTGGCTGTGCAAGTATGTTAATAAATGAGCTGTACACCTTTACACTGTGATTGCAGAAGCAAAGCTAAACCAATTATTTGCCCATCAGACTGAGGTTACAGTGACCCCACTCCCCTTTTCTCTATTCATTCTTTGTTTTTGTATTGTTTTGCTGAGTGTGTAAATGCAGAGATGATTAATTGCCTTGCTGGCCTGATTCTGTCTCTACGTGGCATCTGCTTATATCAAAATGCTCTGGCCCAAATGACTAAAGTGTGTCAAGTTGTGGTGATTAAAGAATTATAAAATACTTTCTGAGCATCCTATTCTCAACTCATTGGGACTTTGGACAGAAGCCCAGATGAGAGGGGGAGAGAAGGGGAGGGAAAGAAAAAGAAAGAATAAATTCTGTGAGAGGGACTGGGGCAATATTTTGCTCCCATTTTATTGAGAAGAGAAGATTGATGGTAAACATTAGTGAAACAAAATTACAGTGATTTGTATAGATTCCCAGGTGGACAAGTTTAACATTAAAAAATATTATAGCCTATTCTATCACAGAACTATTGTATGAATCATAAAATGAACAGGCTTTATATATATAGGCAGGAGAGTGTGTGCTTATAATATCGATAGAAGCATCTCATTTTCTACTAATAGATTAAAATTCTCTGTTGGGCTGGAATAGTGAAGTGTTTAACTTTCTGCTAATTCTGTGGATGATTGCTTTGGGAAGGGATGCACCTGGCAAGCTTTCATTTTGGATGCCAAAGCAAACCCATTGGGTCTTGCTGAAATGACCCCAAGCCACCAGTGCCTTAAAACCAGCGGCTCAGGTGTCTTGTTTGTTTCTGTTGAGCTTGTCAGCCTAGCTGTGCATGCCCATGGCTCTTGTATGTGTAAGTGTAGCGTGGCACATCAGAGCTGACAGTTTAAGTGCTTTCTCCCTGATGCTCCAGTGTGTGGTGGGAACTGAGCAAAACTGAAAAACAGCTAAATAGAAACAAACACTTCAGGATGAGAGTCTTTTATGTGATGTTTTTAAAATAAGTTTCTTCAGGGTTTCTATAATGACTTTTTTTATTACAGCCAATGCTGAGTGATAGCTTTGGTAATACCACCATTTGCTGTCTTCTTACCAACAGCCATCTCTTCTGGCTGCTGTGGGAGATGTGCTGATGTTCCCTCCCCATCCTGGGGTTTGTTTCTGGTGTTTGCACTGAAATACTGGAATCTGCAACTGTAATAAAAGCACAAAGCTGGGAACTGGGATGCTCTTTTTCTATTAAAGAGAGAACTGCACACGGTGGGTTGTATATACCGTGACACTGGGGACTGACATAGGGACTGCTGAGGAGTTGGATGCACCTGGAGCTCAGGTGTACCCAGTATACTGACACTTTTTGGCTTTCCTAGAAGATTCATCCCCAGCTTGCTTTAGCTTAAAGCAATACCTACTGGTTTTGTCATCCTAAAGTAGTAGAAGAACAGTGATAAACTTCACCAAGATGCAACACCAACCTCTGCTGTGCTAACACACCTTCAACTTTGGCCAAATGGATAGTGAGGCAAATTGGCTTCTGTTCTTAGACCTCCTTTAAACTTCAGTGCAATCCTTAGCTCCTTAGGGTATTGAACTTATCACCAAGGTAAAAGGGAAGGCAAATTTTTGATGGTACATATATTTAGCCATCAGATTCCCACTGGCTTTGTGTGTCATTCTCCAATGTCATACACTGTCATACTGGATATTTGCTTTCCTTTAAACTGTAAAACTGATGAATTGAGGTTTTTTTTTTTTTTTTTTCATAGGGATTTAAAAAGGGATGGATTTTTTTTCCTATATTAATTATTTCAAAGGCTAATGTTTCCTTTTTGGAATTGAAAATAACATTGTGTTTTTTGAAAACACTACATCATTTAATGGAATAAAGAAAACAGTTTAGCCAAAATGAAATTAGGGAGATAAACTGCTAAAACTCCTATTTCTGGTTTTGAATTAAAACAAACAAACAAACTGCCCCCCAAAGTACTCTGAACTGTTATTCTTTCTGGGTATTTGTCCCCTACTCTTTTTCAAGTTTTCTACTCTGTGTTTAAGAAATAGAAAATGCAAAATCAAATCCCTATTCCCTTTCTTCTCTGTGCTCTCCACACTAAATGTTATGAAATGAAGTATGAAGAAGTTTTTAATTTTTCCCTAAATGAACAAGGTCAAAAGAATACTCAGTCTGTAAGTCAAACAAATCAAAACTTAATCATGAAGTTTCAATAAACATTTTAACAGAAGGATTATCTTTGATGTACTTTTCTGGGAAAGGTGGATGTAGGTTTTCTGATCAGTACTCATTAGTGATAATATCACTTTTCCTTCTGATAGTCTGTTTTGTTGATACTTCACTTAATTTCCACATTTTTTTTTTAAAGTGTCCTTTGAATGAAGATTGTCTCCAAGAGCTAGAACTCAGGGTGTCTTGGTTTAATTTTAGGCCATATCTTAGCCTTCACATTTGGAATTAGATGTATTTCTTAAACTGGGATATATTTGAATACAAACTTATATAGTAGACATCACAGTGGAGTTTCTTACCATTCTTCAGGTTAACTGACTCTTATGGAGATTAATGCAGCATCTGGCTGTGCTTGGCAGAATATATTTAACTTTAGTCCTTTCTCATAATCCAGTCATTATTGCTCACCATGTACCTTGAATTCTCATTAATATATAGGTGTCTTTGGCAAGTGTTGGGGACCAAAGTCTGTCAATGGAGAAATGATGCGAAAGGATTGCATGTGTATTATGTGCAGTTTTTCCTGAGCATGAGCTATGGGTGGCAGTGGGGGAGTGGCTGTGGAGGGATGTTCATCCTTGCCAATGCCCAGAGTCTAAGAATCTGTTGAAGTTGCTTAGTGTAATCAGTGTAATTAGAAGTAATCAGTGGCAGAGGGAAATGTGCACAGGTGTTCAGCTTTGAAACAGTAGCTCCTATTACATACTTCATTTTTTTTTTTTTTTCCCTGCCAGGTAATTTCTATTCCAGCAGACCAATTGCTCATGGATTTCATATGTCTGTAAGCTGGGGGAACAGATCTTTCTTGGATAGAAACCAAGACTGGAATTAGGACACCTGGTTTGGTTCATGGTTTGCTGACCACGCTGGGTAATCCCCAGCAAGTTGCTTCACTGGAGTTGTCTATTTGTACTGCTGGTTCTGTGAGGCCATAGCTTTCTGGGGGTTGTAATATTTCATTTGATGTCTCTGGACTGGTGATCTGCATACCTTGCTGATCAGTAAGTAAAAATACTTGTGAGACTCTGGCTGAATCTCTCCCTCCCAGGGAGGGCAAGACTGCTTCACGTGGCTTCAGTCTCATGTGTGACATTTTTCCAAGAGCCAGAAGTTGAGTACCACTGCTTTAGATGCTGCTATTAGGCATCTATCATCCCCAATTTTAAGAGTGCTATCTGTACACTTTTTGGTTTAAAGATCGGGGGGCTGTGGTGGGGGTGAGTTGTAAAAGCTATTATTTCCCCCAGGAAGTAAAGATTAATGTTCCTGCATAACCTGTGTTATTATTCAGGCAGCTTTAGAACAGCTGTGTTAAAAGTGAAACAATGGGTTGTCACTTCTAAAATGCCGGAGCCATAAAGACAAGGGAGGAAAGGAATGGCAGATGTTTATCTCCGTGTTTATACCAAGTTTTAGTACATCAATCACTCACTGCTATCAAGACTTGTGGGGGAAAGATAATAAGATTTATTGGCAGCTGTTGGGATAACCCACACGGTGCATAAATATGTTAGTAAAACTCCGGGGAGTCTTGCTCTATCAGAATGAAATAGACAGAAAGGAGTGTGGGCCTCCTGGCTTAGGAAGCAGCTGAGCTCTTTGCAGGAGGTCAGTTCTCCCTGATCAACATGAATTGCAGAAGGCTTCTGGTGCTTTTTTTCCTTCATATTCAGTGAAGGACTGAGAGGCAGAAATTAATAAAGCAGGGTCTTGCAGTGGAGGAGGAGTAAAAAGCAAGCAGTAGGATGTAGTTTACATGCTTTCCATCCTCTGTTTTTTCTTCTTGGTGTTTTCCATCCTCTGGCTCTGTTCTCAACTTGCTCTAGCTGTATCCTTGAACTAGGACTTCCAAAACTGTGTGTACTATTTAATAGGTGCAGAGCAGAGTGAATGATCACCCTCAGTCACTGTTTGGGCTGTTGTTCCTATGCGTGTTGGCAGCTTTTGCTGCCAGGGTATGGGGCTGGCTTGTGTTCTGATCACTGTCTGCCAGGACCCCTAGGCCTCCTCAGCAAGCTGCTCCCCAGACTCTATAAAGAATTTGTGCTCTTGTTACAAGAAACAGATTATAAACACAGCATAGTTCATGGACTTGCCCAAGTTACACGTGTCCAGGAGATGAGGTTGCCTTCAGGCACTCTGATGCAGAAGATTAGTTTTCTTCAGCATTCCATAACCTGCCACTGTTTGAAGAACAAGCATAGCTTAATAAAAAACAACAGCCTTTTAATAGCCTTGAAAGAAATGTTCTGTGTTCAGGGTCAATTCCAGTCTAGGGAGTTTTTTTTATTTATTCCCTTTCTCCTCTAAGGATGACTTTTTTAAAGGCATTTGATAATCCAGAGGATGTCTCTGAATGTGTTGAATATGTACACCTACTTAATGGAATGGTGTATTTGCTTCAGCATATTATGAAATTCTCCTTTGCATCCAGGTGTTACTGATACTGCTTGGAAGTATGTGCTTCCTTCCTTTTCTCAGATGTTGTAAAATGCTATCTTTTTGGGTTAAGAAACAATCTTCCCATTAGCTTCTGAATGTCTGAGCTAGATGAGGATTAGCTGCAGAGAAACCAGTGATCCTCATGCTTAATTGAACTAATGTATTAGACTGCACAAATTTCACATCCATGGTGTTAAACCTCTATGGCTCCTTTAACAGAAGTTTATCCAATTGGGCCACTATTTTGTTACTTTTATTAGCAATAATAAAAATATTAACTATGTGAGGCTGATGATGGGCTTGATAGATTTTTTTTTCTTCCACATGCTGGCATGCTGCTGTAGCATTGATGATGGGCTTTCTCTATCAAAAGAGCCCCACATGCTGTAATGGGACCAGCTAATAAAGCTGATGTGCTTCGCTTTGCCTTTGGATTAATGGACAAGTCTATCTCCAGAAGAGATCTGTGTGCAGGGTTGGAACCCAGTAGCTCATTTTTCTGGTGCGTGGCAGGAACTGTAGCCTCACAGCACAAATGTCAACGGCTCATCAAATGCCTGTTCTATACTGTCAGTTAACCCATAGTTTTTCTAGTCCTGATACAGATGATTCCATTTTCTTAGTGACAAATTTATGCACTCTAACAGTCAAAATGTTTCTTCACTTGTGTTTTCTGATTTGTTTCATCTTTATCATTTGCCATACTCCTGTAGTTAATCATTACTCTGACCCTTTCCTTCCTTTATGCTTTCATCCCTTAGCTATTTGTATACCATGCTGTCTTCTTCCCTAAAACTATTATTTAACCACAATGATGTTACTAACAGTACTGTTTTAATGAAAAATAGGTTTCATAGCTGGAAGTGTCTTTTGTTTCCTCGTGGGGATTGAAATTTTTCTGTGCAAGACAGATCTGATATCTTCTTTCAGCTATGTGCAGTCCAGATTTCCAGTTGCAAGGAGAGGCAAGTTGTGTGACTAACGCTTTACATCTCCTATAGCACTGGGAGATGTAAGGTTAGGCATGGATCTGTGGGTGTGTTTTTTTCTTATATTTTAATTTTTGTTGTCAAAGGTGCTATTTGCCTACCTCTAGCAGCTGGGAAGCTCTGACTTCAGGTATGTCTCAGATTTGGGAGCTCTGGAGCTCAAGATAAAAAAAAAAATTGTGGGACAGGAAACTGAAAGCAAAGACATCATTTAGCAATAATAGATAAAAATAAGTTCTTATTATCAGTTGATTGAAAGATGGACTAGCTTTTGCTACCACTTCCTGGACATCTGCAGGAGGAACTCCATCTGCTCTAAGTTTTGGGAGAGTGTCCAAGGCTAGACTCTCTTCCCACATACATAGCAAGTCAAAGGCTGGCCAGAGAGGTTGCGTTCCAGTGCCCATGCACCTGGATGCCTGAAACTGATATGCCAGATGCTGGCTTTAGTCAGAGGTGGGTGTGCTGCTGGGTGCCCAGTGTCTACAGCTGCTCTGGCATCCTTCCGTGAAGCCTAACCTAGATGTGGCCATGGTCCTTCATGCATAACCAGAGCAGCAGGACAGCTGAGCAAACTTGCTGTGAAACACAGGAGTCCTCAGGCTGCTTGAGCCAAAGCAGGAAGAGAGATCCAAGACTCAGCAGCTTCATGGCAGTGTGCTGACTGGCTGCCTGTGTAGATGGGGATATCTGGGTTTTGTGCCATAGGACTGCTGTGAAGACCTGCAAGTGTGAAACAAATTGAGTGCCTTAATTAGAGGGCGGAGGGAAAGACCATAAAGGCAGGACTCCTGGGTTCCCATGCCACTGCTCCTGTATGGCCATGGGTAACGCAATTAACTGCTCAGTGCAAGCCATCTGTTACATAAGCATCATGATACTTACCTGCCTCTGAGGGCAATTTACTTAATTAAATTCCTGAGATTTCAGGTAAGAGATACTTTTAAAAAGTAGCTCTGTGTTCAGTGGAAGTAATGGAGCTTGGTTCCCAATGGCTGCTTTGAGTGGTTTGTTGCCAGCTCTGATTGAAACTTTCCCCTGAGCCAATACTTCATGAGGGTTTTTGTTCCTTCTAATTCTCTGTTCAGGACTCAGAGGTACTCAATAAGAGGCAAGTTTGGCCTTTCTTGTAGAAAGGGTACTCCCAGGGGATGTTTTCTGGATGTCTCTTTTCTGCCCAACTGCTTTTTTTTTTTAATTTTTTGTTGTTATTGCTGCTGTGGAACTTGGTCCAAGTCAGCCAGCCGGTTCAAGCAGTGTAGCAGAAGGGGAGGCGTGCAGATCTGTTCACTTGCAAATTCACAGGACAGCTTGCAAAAACCTTGCTTTGGAAACCAGAGCATGGTAGATCTGACCAAATGCCCAGAAGTGATGGAGGAGTTGAGGCCTTACCAGAAGGTGCTGTGGTGCAAGTATCTGGTTACAGTTAAAAAGAGGTGTTGGGGTCAGGGCTCCTAAATCACATGGATGTTTTGCTGCTCCAGTGTAAGACTGTCTTAAGGATATCCACATCTCTTCATCTTGATCATTCTCTTTGCGTCCAGACACATTCCTGTGAAGAAAGTGTGGTTTACTGATTTTTGTCAGTGTTTAAGGCCAAGGAGAGCCTGTCAAAACCTGTTAGCTGATCCCAGGACTCTTGTGCTGATAGCTCTGCTGCAGCTCCCCTTGATGTAACTCCTTTCTGCTGACAGGCTGCCTGGATGGGAAGGACTTGGTAGGATTTTCAGCTGTTCCAGTTTCTGCACACATTGGTTTATAGAACTTCCACAAAAAAGCTGGAGAAATGCAGATATAAATTAAATACAATAAAACAATATGTATAATACAAAACATACAGTAAAAAGACATTTGCCTTTAAATTAGGACAACAAATGCATTCCAAGTTTACAAGAGCAGCTGGGTAATGACTTCCTTGCAAAGGAGTGGCTGAAGAGAGGACTTAAATGGGGACCATATCTGGTGTCCTCCATGTGAATGCAAATGTATTCCTGCTGTGGTCAAGCTTGCTATCGAGTCAGGTCACAATCTTATGCTTTTTCCTATTACAGTCACGCTCTTGGTGAAGGGCAGTGAGAAAACCCTCTGATCTATGTTTCCCTGGGACTGAACTGGCCGTGGGATGTAAATGCATAGTAACATCACTTACTGTTGGAGGAATCTGCTGGTGCAGGAATTACCCTGCAGATGCAGAGTCTGGCTTTTGGGCTTGCAGCTGCAGGGAAAGTGAACTGTGAATAAGCAGTTAATTGAAAGCCAAAGTAGCTGTTTACTGACAGAGTAGAAGGGTGTCTTGCCCTTTCTTATGTGTAATCCATGTGAGATCACTCAGCCTTGTTGACCTAACTTGTTTCCAATATTTGTTTGTTTTCCCTTTTCCAGCTGAATTTATATGCCGTGCTTTTCATTCTTTTTTTTTCTCCACCAAGCCCTGCCAGCTTCCTGTACTGCTGATCCTTACTGTTAAACTGCTGCTGTGCTGTTATCCAGTGGTTGTGCATTGCTGATGGAAATCTGATTCATTTACTGAGCCAGTTAAATTCTTCTAACCTTTGCTCAACAAGTAAATGCAACTTGAAAGAGAAGAGGTGCAAGAAGCACTACTGGGATAAAGAAGGGTTTACAGGTCTGGAGAAAAAAAAAAAAAAGATTTAAAATTCTTTTGGGATAGCTAGAGTACAGGTTTTGAGTCTGGAAAAGAGATGCATATTTGTGGAATCCTACTGATTGAATGGGGCTACTTAAGTCTGCTTAAATTCTTCGCAGGTCTGAGGGGTTCATTGCTTGAAAGAATGATGTGGTTAATAATGCTTTTACTGGCTGAGTTGGTTATAACTGGTTTGTACCTGCTCAGCTTTTTTTCTATTTACATATATATTCTGTTATGAATATGTAGTGTCAACACTTTCATTTAGAAAATCATCTTGGTCAAAAGTATAGAACAGGAAAGTATTTTACCGAGAAGGTAAAGCTTTCTCACTTGGGAGATTACAAAAAACAGAATAATAACAGTTTAATATTCTGATGTGGCTGCAAATGGCCTCTGACTCTAAAAGCTCCCTACAAACTAATGCAGATTGTGATTAACAATAATTCCTGACAATTGGCTTGTGTGTGCGTATAGTATTAAAAATCTAAATGCATCCAATATAGGGATGGCTAGGGATCAGTGACCAGAAGAATTGGCTGGCATTTCTCTCATTAATATTAAAATAATTAGTGTCATGTGAAATGGTTTGAAGGGTTAAAAATGTGGGAAGAACTGAAATGAAATGTCATTCTTTCTGGTTACTTAGAAGGTTCATTCTCCCTTCGCAAACTGCTTGTAGATAGCTTGTAGGAGCTGAGAAGAGCCTTCTGACCAAGCTGCCAGAGACAGAGCTGTCTCCACAGAAGGCCATGACCATGGCTAAAAAAGAAGGTTGTATATCTGAGGAAGATACTGAGGCTACCTACTTCCATCAGTGTGTTTGGATGCCACTTGTCAGCTTCACTAGGCAGATATCAGCATGACTTTTTTTTTTTTTTCCCTGATAGAAAATCCCTTTTAGATGCAGAAAATAGAAGAGGGAAGAGGATTTGAAAGTGATCTATGGAAAACTCACTCTGTTAGGAGTGTTTCCACCTGCAAATTATTCTGACACAATTCCCAACAAGCTATAGTAGTTAATAATTTTCTTTAAATATTTGAAGAGCAGTCAATCACAAACTGGAAAGAAATTTGATTTAAGGATGCTCAAGTTCCTCAGTGAGGAAGGTTAGAACAGCTCTTTATTAACTGCTTAGTATCTGGGTGCTGTGCTAATGAACACTTCAGAAATGTCAGAAGCACAGTGTATATTTGCATAGCTTTTATTGTGAAGAAGTGTCCAGGACTTGAAAGACAGGCCCAGCATTGTAGACAGTAGATAGACAGAGGTGGTTTATTCTTTCAAAGTAACTGTGGATGTAGGTAAAGCCAGGAAGGACATAAAGGGAAATGAGCTGAGAGAGAATGCAGGCAAGGTCAGCGTGGAATGGGAACATGGCCCTGGCTGTCAGTCCTAAGGAATCCTGAGTGATGCCCCAGCTGAGGGGAGAGGTAAGACAAAGCATCAAGATGCTCACAAAATGCCAGAGACATGACAGCAAAACAAGACAGAGATGGGCTATTTGGAGTATTTCTAAAAATGGATGCAGGGATGTTTATGGCAGCAATTCATTGCTTGGAAACAGACATTTAATATCTAAGCTTTGTGTAATATATGCAGTTGTGTCTCCAGGGAATTAAACAGCAAGAATTATTTGGATTGCCTGCATAGATATGTATTGCCGTTCAGAAGCTGAATCTTTTTTTGTGCTGTTTTGATTAATTTCCTGGATTGAAGCTGCACATGAAAAATTTTTCAAGCCACTTAAAACTCAAACTCTTACTTGGTAGAAGCACTTTGCAATTGGTTATCAAAACCCTTTTCTGTCTTTGGCTATGTAGGCTGGACAGCTGGGTGGGAAATCACCAGACTGCCTGCTAAGGATGGAAAGATGAGTTTAATTTTTTTTTCCCTTGCATGCGAACTGAGTAACTTGTTGGTAAAAAGCTTTCTCTTCTGACTTGCTTGCAATGTCCCTGTCCTGGAGGCAGCAGAAACCGTGTTGTATTTGAATTCTGTTATATTCAGAGTAGGAATAGTTGTAATTGGCAGTGCTATTTGTCAGAGAAATGACCAGAAGCTTCAGAACAGGTCTCTGCTGTGCTCAGAGCTGTACATCTACCTATCTACCTGGTAGTTTTTCTCTAAATTCAATAGCCTTTACATTGTCTGGTGGTGTTAATGTAACTGCTGGAATCCACCTTCAGAAATGGGCATCTGAGCTGATGTATCCCCAGTCAGCACTGCGGGGTGAGGCAGGTTATTTGCAGCTAATTTGGCCATTGTGCTTAATCTACTCTGTGCTGCCAATGAGATTGCACTGAGCCTTTTTCTCAGAAGAACTGCATGTTTTCACTGCACAGGAAAGCAAAATGGGAGAGGTGAGATCTCTGCCTGTGACAGCTTCCCATTTAGGCCTCTCTAGATGAGCTAGTTTTTCCCACAAAGTAAAATCTGTCATCTTAATCAAAGGTCATTACCTTATAAGACAGTGGACTTCCAAAAGTGGGAAGCAGACATTTTTTGGTACTTCTGTTCTAAGAAATACTTTGCAGAAAAGAGAGTGCCCAGGCTTACAGGTTTACTGGCTTGGGTCTGCTTGCAGGTCTCATGTCCTGTACCATGTACATGTTTTCCAGTTGCTGTTTGTGGTTTCTTGGTTACTGTGTGACCCAGCACTTTGTGCACCCATTTAGTGGTTGATGTGTGGGGTCTTGCATAGGGAAATACTTCTGAAGGTCTTACACATCTAGTGGAAATATGTTATAGGGTACTTCCAAATGGGGCATTTCTGGCTGCAGTGTACAATAGAATTAAAACCTCAGCCAGTTAAATTAGAAAACAAATTCCTAATTATTCAGTAATGTGCATATAAAGAAAAGGAGGTAAATTGTGAGAAAGTCAAGACCAGCAATGGCAATGCCTGTGGTGCAGCCCTGAGAGATGGAAGAAACGTATCACCTCTCATCCGTCCCAAACAGTTCTGTTATATATTTTCTTAGTGGCTCTAACTGGGTGGAGCTTTATTGTAGTGCCCCAGGACCTGGGTTACAGTATGGTGTGTCTGATAGTGTGGGATGAGCTGTCTGTCTGTATCTGAGTTCCTATCTATGGCAAAGGGCCATGAAGTATGTAGAGACTCCCAGTGAAAAGCTGTTTTAGGAACAGAGCAGGTTCTTAATTACTGTGTGCCCTGTGCCATGTTACTGTTGTGGGACAGGATAGGAAAGATGGCATCTGTGTTTTTGCCTGGATAGACATGCTAATTTAATAGGTGTGAAGACCATCTCTGTCCTGAAGAGCTAGGATCTGGGGTTTTGGTTTGAAAATGTCATGTTCCAGTGGTTCCAGATCAAAACCTTGCTCATTCAGACTAAGCCTTTAAATTGTTGATACTAAGCTGCTACAAATCCCATCTCTGTTGATGTGGAGCTGGCTTGACTCTGGTAGATTCAGCCTTAGTTTTTGATTCTGTTCATGCATGTGCAGCATTAACAGCTCAAATCGATGGAAGAGCTGAGGAGCAGAGGTTACTATTTCAGCTGTCTTTCAAGTCTTGTATCCAAATCATGTAATACGGCGGTACAGCAGCACTTGTGCATGCTTTTTCTACCTGGAAAGTACAACCTACCTCACAAAATGTTACCAACAAAGCAACTGCTGAGAAAATTGGCCTATAAATATCACCTACTGAATGTGACAAGGCATCTGGAGAGGCTGTCTGCAATATGTGCACTTTTCATGTCAGAGATGGGACTTCAGCTTGTTGTAGGTGATCTGCTGGAGTCATCTAAAAGGAAGCCATGGTTGGCAACAAAATGGGAGTGGTCTGTACAGTGGGAGTGCAATCTTCAGAGTCCCATGACCTGGCTATACTTAGCAATTTGCCTTTGGGTTATTAATATCACTGTTCCTGCCCACATACAACCATCAAAATAAGTTTTGAATGTGAAGGAATGTGTGACCTGGTTGTGTAAAAGACAAGGGGACATTCACAGGGGATATCTGCAGAAGGAATGGGGAAGAGGATGCTTGATTAGAGAAAAGAGATCCTAAAGGAGTGGGTGAAATGAAAGAAAGAAAAGAATCCAAATCTTGAGTTTTCCACTGATTAATAGTTTTTTTTTCACTGTAGCACAAGAATTTGCTGGTAGTTCTTAAACACCTTGGGAGAATTGTATTAGGCAACTGGAAAAAAATTCTTTAGGTGTTAAAAATTCACAGACTGGGCAACCTGACCCAGACGACTTGCATTCAGATGAGCCCAAGAAAAGGAGTGCAGTGAGAAAGCAGCATACCTACATCACCAACTGAGTTGTGAGCAATCTCTTACTCTGTGCACCTGCTTGCAAAGCAATTGTTTAAATCCACCACTATGCCACTGGATGTTCTTTATAAATTTGTTTTGCTATTGAAATAAAAAACAATCTTGTTTCCAAGGGTGTTCAAGCATTCGTTCTCTGAAGATGCAAGCAGCATGTGTGCTTAAAAACAGAATAAACCCCCTGCTTTTTCTTTTTCTTTTTTTTTTTTTTTTTGTTTAATCTGGAAAGCCAATAGCTCTGCAGTACAAATCCAGAAGCTTTTATCTTTTTTTTTTTTTAAAAAAAAAAAAAAAAAAAAAAAAGGCCAGTTCAGTATGGGATGCTAGATAATGTTAAAACAACAGATAAGCAAGCTGACAAGAGTAAGCCCAGAGAATGCATCTCATGTTGGATTCTGTCTTACTAGAAAAGGGCTCATTATGTGGGGAAATATGCAAAATGGTGTTTGTGCATATTTTAGGAGTGCTGCTCAGTAAAAGGTTTTGAACCAGGTCTGCTTCACTACTGGAGCTGTAGGAAATTCAGCACAGTGATGGAGGGACCCTGACTGGATGTTTGATGAAGCCATTTTTTAACCGTGGTGTTCTTTTACTGTATGTGGAAAGTGCCAGCTTTCCAAAGAAAAATCTAATGCATTGAATAGGAAGAGTAAGAGGGGGAGACACACCCAGATGTAACTATAAATAAGCAGATGCAAAATTCAAGTGTGTTTGCTGGCAAAAATAGTTCATACTGGAAGGATAACAAAAAAACTCTTGAACTTTGTAGGTCTTGTTCATTAAGGTCTTCTTTTCCTAATGTCTACAGTGCTTACTCCTAAAACAGACTTATGAGCTGAACTGAGTCTGTATTGCACTGTGCATGATTTCACTTATATTTTTTCTACCCACTGTCATATTTTACATCATATTTTACATGGGGCAGGGCTCATTATGGCACTTGGCTATTATCTTTTACAAAGAGAGCAACATTCTTTGAAGCCAGTTACCTATTTCGTTTATGTCCAGTATTACCAAGAGTAGTTTTTCCATTGACATCTGAAGTTCAAGTGAGGACAAACATTCTTTGAAATCCAGCTCTCCCTGAAGAGAATATAAACTTGACTGTTGATGCTGATGTCAACATGCTTTTTCCCTTGCTGGTCTAAAAGTGTGGTACCAAGCGAAATTGTTATATTCTTAAAGAACCTGATACAAAGCTTATTGGAATGCTTCTTGCTTTTCTTGCAGTCTCCTAATGAGCATTAGATCAGGCCTTCATTAGGTTAGAAGACTAAATGAAACATTGCTGAGTCTATTTCTTACTTAAAACTTCCCTGAAATACAATAGAAAGTTCTCTGCACTCCTGTATTTGTCAAGATGATGGACCAACCAAGGCTACTTCCTAAAATTTATCATTGGCAATATGTGCTAAGTTCTCGGTGGAAGGTCTCAATTACCTTTAATTATGGTAAAACTTTTTTTCAGGTTTAATTAAATATAGATGGAAGTTCTTCCTTAGTAATTCTTCCTTGGGAGAATTATTTTGAAGTGGATACATTTCATGAGAAATGTTTCTAAGGGATTCAGCCTTGGCAGAGACAGAAGTTACAGAAGCAAAGTGGGGAAAAAAAGCTATTTTATCACTTGATATCAGAAAGTTTATCTAACATTGAGTTATCTTGCTGTGTTCTTAATTACTGAATGAAATGTTCACAAAGTGCACTTGGGTTTCAAGGAGTTTCTTTGTAAATCATAGTACACAAAGGCACCTATGAGTAAGATTTGGTCTTTGTATTGTGGTTGTGGTCCAGACCCTTTCTAAGGAAGTGTGTTTTTTCTATGCTGGGCTTAAGCAATTACCAGAGTTAGTTCTCTTCTTCCAGGAATGTGCAGTGTGTAGTCTTTTCTGTTTTGCAAAGATGCAGCTTCACTGTAGAGTATAAGAAAATGAGTATCTAAATTCATGTAAATCAGGCTTAATCATCGTCCCCCCCCCAGTACTGCAAAGGCAGTATTGTCCATTTTCCTGGAATGGACAGGGTGGAACAGGAGTCCAGGGAACCTACACGGACAAGCCAAGCTCTGACAGGAAAGTCTGTAGTCAAGTACGGAACTGAGGCAAGTACTCCATAACAGCTGGTCTTTTACTGAGTAACAGGACTAGCTTGTCTTGCTGTTGTTCCTCTGTCTTTTTGTTCTCCTTTTTGTCCTCTGCAAAGGTTTGTTAGTGTGGCACCTCTTTTAGTAGTCTAATGGAAGGGGTTTTTGTTTGTTTCCTTAAATCTCCCCTGGTCAGTTAACACAACTGTGTTAAATCAGGCTTTTTTTTTTTGCTTGGTCTTATGATTGCATTGTAAAATGCTGTAGAACAGTTTTCATCTTCACAGTAAAGAGCAATTAATGACTACACACAGCTCCCTAAAAAGCATAAAGTAAATGTAATTGTCCTCATTATCCTGATTACAAAGCTAAAGGTATACTAAAACTTTCTGGTTGAGATAATGAGGGTTTAATATCACTCTCTGCAATTAAGTGCTGAGGTAAAAGTTAAGCTGGTAAGAGAAGCTTCTTGCTAACATCAATGGGAATTGGGAGTTCTTATCAAACTGAACTCATATATGTTGACATTTTACTGACCTTGCTCTTGCTGCAATGTTGATATTGCAGCAGTCAGAAAGGTAAGCTGAGATCAAATCAAAAAAAAAAAAAAAAAATGTTTCCTTATCTTGTGCTGGGGTCTTGCTCTTTTTTGGTCTGAACAGTTTTTATTGATCTTCAAGTGCTGCTGTTGCTAGACCAAGCTATGAACATAGGCTGCTGTCTTCACTGACATGTGCGACTGGTTTCAAGTTTCATGTAGCGTGAGGGTTGCTGGCTGAAGCAGTAATGCTCCTAGAAAAGGGAAGCCTGTAGAGTGTAGAAATTAGATAAATATACAAAAATGTCTCTACAATGCAAAAGTACTAATGCTTTTTTAGAAATATTGCATTTAATATTTAATGCATGTATGTATTCAACTGGGATGTGTAAGATTTAATGAGCTGCAGTTTGGACAGGGAGTCTGTTACACGCATTATGCAAAAACGTGAAAGCACCCTTTGGACTGGTTTGCCTTTCTGCCTTGGGCATAAGGGGAGCCTATACAATGAACTCAGACTGGGCAGTGAGTGTGGAGAAAAGAAATGATCTTAGATGAATTCTGTCTTAAGTAATAAGTAGCACCTAATGTAGAAAATAAGTAGAGACTTGTACAGTCCAAATTACTTAAGGTCTCTTATAGATTATATCTGTACAGGTCTTCATTTAACTGCTGACACAGTTCTCTGAGATAGGTAGCTACCAGTGATTCTGTCAAATGCTGAATTTTTGCATGCACTGTTTGTTCCCAAATGTATAGAGTAGGGGGAATTCTTACAGTCTACAGGTATGATTACCCTCATGTAGATAACCTTCTGTGCAGCAGTTTGATTTGGAAACTGAGGATAATGTTTTCATACTTACTTTCAAATGCTCACAAGCACTTGAAAGCCTGTGCAGTCTTCAGACCCATTCTTGCTACGTCCGTTTTGACAGATGGGATGTACTTCTTCTTGGACCAACAGTTTCAAGGACTTTTATTCATGCAGTGGATAGCTGATGAAATCAACTGCTTGAAGGAGTTTGACTTCACTCTTTGATCAGGAGAAAGGGTTTACAATCACCATCATATCTAGAACCTTGTATATCTCTGTAACAGAGTCCAGATTTAAATCACCGCCTTATGTGTGAAGCTGGAGGAAAGGTGTCATCATAGATCTTCACCTTACTGAGGTTTTCTGTTCCTACTCATTATCAAGGCTGACAGTGGGGTCCTGAAGCTGGCTCTACATCTTCAGTCTTACAATGGTACCTTTGTAGCATGTAATGCCTTGGTCATGTGAAGGTAAATATTAAAGGTATTTGAAATAGTGAAGTTGGCAATGATTATGAGTAAGTGGTTCTTCTAATTTTTTAAAAGTAAATCCATGCTTGAGCTGTCCTGATAGACTTAATGTTAAATCAAAAAATTCTCTCCCCTGTAGAGGGGCAAAAAAAAAAAAAAAAAAAAAAAGGATGTCTTAAACTTTGTCACATGTCAAAAAAAAAAAAAAAAAAAAAAAAAAACAAAAAACAAACACACACAAAAAAACAGACCTTCTGTGTAAACCCTGCTGTTTACTATATTAGTACTTGCTTACCAAGAATAACTTTAATCAGACTTTAAATATTCATTTTCATTTATATACAGTATTACACAATCAATTATAGTATTACATTAATACATATTCCATATTGATTACATTAATATTAACCATTTTTATAATTTATATCTATTAATTATTATAATTAGTAATATTAAAATAAGTCATGATTATATTATACATCAAATATATTAATGATTATATATAATAGGTATCTAGAACATGCAAGTGTACAGTTAAAAAAAAAAAAAACAACTTATAGAATCTTCTGAGTTATTTTCCTAGAAAAAGAAAACTTCACTTCAATAATAATAATAAAAAAATCTGTTAGTCAAGATTTAAATGGTAAATTAAACCTGGCATTGGGTCAAAGATATCACATTGGGCTGATAAATATTTCAAATTCAGATTCTTCTACTTGCAGGCACCTTTTGAAGACTATCTCTGTAGTAGTCTAGCATAGTTTCATTCATTTATTGCAATAAGATATACAAATAATGTACAATTGCACAGAGTTGTAATGACATCCACAGGGAGCATCTTGCTTTAGATATACTGATCTCTAAAGAATTCTAATGAGATGTAATATATGTAGAGGAGACCTAGGGTTTTTGTTTTGTAGTCAGGCATATGGAAAGATACAACAGGATATATCATCCCAATGAAAAGAGCTTAGACTTTGATTTCAGATAAATCACAAGGTAACAGTTTGCAGGCAAAGGACCCATGGCCACTCAGTGAATATATCACAAACTATAACTGAAAAAGCTAATCTGCTCACAACTGTAGAACAAGTGTGTGGAGATGACCTTGGGAAAGGCCCGTGAGAAGAGTTTTGCTTAGAAAGATTGAATGTGCAAGCTGAGAGCTCCAGACCCCAGTATTGCTCTGTCTGTACTTAGTGCTGAGCCATTCTCTCTAAAGCAGAGACGTACCATGGAGCTTTTGGCAGTGGTGGGAGAGCCATTTTAATCAAAGCAGTCTCTTTCTTTGTGTCAATCTCAATTCAGTTTGAATACCTGGAATAGCAAATTAAATTCACATCAATAAATTCTTGTTTTGTAGCAAGGATAGGGAAGGTTTTGGGGACTTCGTTTGCCAAAATGTTTGTGAGAGATGAGGAAAGGTAAATGAAATAATGATATACACGTGACTTGATCTCCAAAATGTTGCAGCTCCTATTGTCACAAAAGCTTAGTGAAACAGCCATCAGAATCAATGTGACATGTTGAATCAGTTTTTCTAACCTTCATTTTTTTCAAATATGCTGGAAGATTATTACTTTTTCCCTGGTCCTAGTAAAATGTAATTATAACAAAAATAGTCACTTTCACATTAAAATTACAGATGTCTTTTCATCTGATTACAGAAAACTGTTTTCCATGCTGTTCTCTGACCAGGGATAGCACTACTGGGTCACGTATATTGAGCTCAAGGTAATTGCTTTTGTTAGAAGATTCTCTTGAGTGTGCAGAAAATGTTTTTGAAAAGGAAGGCATTGTTTTGGGAAATTGTAGCTGTCTTCTTTCAAGGTATCATCAAAACAAGAATGCCTACATTTGTCATTTCCTATTGAAAAACTCTCAGGTTGTTAATGGGATTTGTTTTCAAATGTTTTAACAGACTTCTGTAAAGCTTCTACTCTCAGCTTAAATGCTGCTCAAAAGCTCTGTTTGCTGTAGTGACGGTAAGCTGACAGGCCAATAGGAAACAACGGGTTTATCTGCTATGTTAAAGTGGCATGGATTATGTGAAGGGCATTTCATATCATGCATAGTTGAGGGTCAGGAGGAAATATATCCTGAATATTCTTCATATTTTCATTGATTATTTTTGTCGGTCTCAAATGCAGGTAGCAACAGGATTGTTATATACTAAAATGCCTGCAGTAGCATTGGACTTTCTAGCAGCACTGACACAGTTCTTATTTTTTTTCTCTCCAGGTTGTGTGTTTTTATTGCAAACTACATTAACCCACCAAAATACTTCCTAGGTGGAGAAATGCTGGGGGGGGGAGGGTTGAAATGATTTCAAATTCTGGCTTAAAAATGCACAACTGCATGTTTTTTTGCAGCAGAGCTTGGGAGCACAGAAGAAAATCTTCAAGTTGTTACTGTCAAGAGGTATGAGCATGTGACCTGTTCAAGCCTCATCCTTTTCAGGTCTTAATAGGTTAGTAGCTAGAATCACTGAAGATTTCTGAAAATTTGGAGCTATGTAAAGTTGCCTTCTATGTTGAAGAGCTCAGGTGACTACTCTAGTTCTCTTCTCCTCCCCTGAGGAGGAAAAAAGGCAAACAGCCCTATTAGTATCAAATGAGGCAATAAAGTTATTGTCAACGCCTCCAAGGTGCTCTAATGTTCTTGGAATACTGGGTTTGAATTCATACCAGCTAAAAGCAGTATTTTTCTTATATTAATATATATATATATATATATATATATATATATATATATATATATATATATATATATATATATATAGCAGTACCACTAGAGCTCTTGAGACTTCTAGAGTTTGACCAGCAGAGTTGATGGGGAAAAGGATAATGTCTGACATACAAGAAATTGAATTGTGAATCAAGTTCTTTACATTGGTATTTTCCAGCCTGAAATGTATGTAGATTCTCCTGAAAACATAAGGTCCAGAGCATTTGTTATCTGAAGTAAGCTACAATTTATCACCTTAGTGAGATCCTGTTAGCCAGATCTCTGTGTAGCTGTGTTTTCTTTCCAATCATTTTCAGCTTTCCCTGTTTTTTCTCAGCTGACAGTTCTGTCCACTGATTCTGTAATTACTGTCTATCATTTTAAGTGACGGGCTAAGGGCCAATATCTAAGGTCAGGGCCATGAACATCTGACTTCCCTTGAGAGTAGAACTGGCTGAGTAGGAAGAATATTGATTCACAGAGTAGCTCAACCAAAAAGAAGGAACATTTTCAAATGCTTTTGACCTAATAGTGTCCAAGCATCTCTACTTGAAGTAAGTTAATGAAGGGGTAAATCATATCTTGTATGAATCATGCATCAAATCACAAAACAAGAGAGACTTTTAAAAAGAAGCCCAGAGGCTAGGTGCTCAGTTCTGGAAGCATGTCTGAAACAGGGTTTAGGTTTAAAGAAATTGCACAAATGTGCCAATTTGACCCCTGTCTGAGTGGAAACTGAACTGCCTTTGTGGCTACTGCAGTGGGTCTGCGCTGTTTTACTTTTCACTTACATGCTCCTATTCAAAATGAAATCTAATTCACACAAAGGGAGAGCCTGAAACTTATTCTTCCCTCAGATGATATAATTTAATTTAGAGAGGAAAATAATTATATTTCATTTCTATTTAATTTTTCTTCCTTTCCCACCCATACTTGTAGACTTGAAACCCTCAGTCGACAACTCTTTTCATCATTGGGTAAGAACCTTGATTACAAAGTACTAAAAACTTCCCAAGCTACTTAAAAACATTGCAGATTATGTAGAAAAAATTACCTCCCTCACATCTCCATTTAAAAAAAAAAAAAAAAAAGGTGAAGATGATTCCATTATATCATTCACGACTTTTAAGAAGCTTCTGAGAACTGAAGTGTCCATCTTCCATCTGATAGAAATGCCACTTCGGAATCTGCTGGTATTTGATTATCTGGAACCCTTGAAATCTGTGTTTGTGTCTGTGGTATGAATGAATGATGTGGAAATGTCAAATCAGCTTTTTATATGATGAACAGTAACAGAGAAGCAGAATAGTGATCTGAAAAGACCTTTAAATGTCTTGGCTGAGTTTAACTTTCTTGGCAAATCTTAGATACAAATAACTAAAACAGACTGTCCTGTAGAAGGGAAAAAGTGCCATGCAAGATGTGTCCTAATCTTCTGTGTTATCCATTCTGATACTTTTATCCTTGAACATGAACAATTTATGTTCAGGAAAACCAGAAATTTTATGTTCAGAAACCCAGGAAGATGGTTTCACTGTGACAGACAAGCATTTTTTTGAAACAGCTCAGTACTGGTTCCTTCAAAAGTATCGAAGTGCTTTCCATTGCCCTTTTTACAAAGAAATAGAAGGGGAATGGAGAAAAGTTCTAGATATTTTTGTATGAAAGTCCAACAGAAATGTTCCTGTCTTCATTTTTTTTTTTTTTTATTTGAACTTGGATAGTAGGAAACTTGTGAAATGCTGCTGACTAGCAGATCACTACTCACATCCACATGATAGTTAACTATTGCAAGGTAGATGAACAGTGAACAAAAATAGTCTGGATGGGTTAGAAATGAATATTAATTTTTTTGCATGCACTGAGCTGTTTTATTTCAAGTTTTATATTTTCTCTTTATTTCCTTCTTTTGTCTATCTGCTCTCCCTGGCATTCACAGCACACCAACCTTTTAATGAGCTGCTGTAGTGCAAAGGGGTCCAAGGGTCTTCATCTTGGGTGGAAAAGGGAATAATTAAATGCTGAAAAGGTGGTGCAGTCAGATGGAGTGGAAATGAGGGCACAAGGAATAATGAACAAAGTGAGGGCAGTTTTGATAAATCTCTTTAGGAGAGGGTTGTGTCGGCCAAAGCCACTCTCTGATGTGGCATGGTTTTGCTGTACTTTTACACACCAATGACTGAGGGGAATGTTCACAAAATCTTGAGGAAGACTGCATACAACTTGCTTTGCCTTCCCAGGTTGGATGTTGCATGGAGAGAAAGTGACCTTATACCTTAAAAGGCAATGTATAAAATGCTGATCCTTTTTTCTGCTTCAGAGGCAGATCAATTAAGGGCTTTTTGTGCTATATTTCGCTTGTGCTCCTAGAGGTTGAGAGCAGCATAAATATTTGAACACTTCTGTTATTATGGTCAAGCAGTACAGGAGGAAGCCAAGCCATGATTAGGATGGGATATTTGGCATCTGTGAACGTATAGGAAAATAAGTGGTCTGTGACATGAAAGAAACTGTTGCAGGTAACTTCTGAAATGATACCAGATCTGGCATAGAAGGCAATAGCTTAAGGGTAGGGCCTACCTTCTCAGGGACCTAGAGAGGTTAGAAGAATGGGCCAACAGCAAACTTAAGAAATTGAGCAAGGGCAAATGTGAAGTTCTGAGTCTGGAATAGAATCAACCCCTGCAGCAATATGGGCTGGGGGCAGGCTGACTGCAGAGTGGGTCTGATGAGAAGGACCTAACAGTTCTGGCAGATAGCAACCTGACTGTAAGCCAGCCATGTGCCTTGGTAATGAAGATGGCTAACAGCATCCTCAGCTGTATTAACAGGAATAGAGCCAGTAGATACAGGGAAGTGGGTATCCTCTGTTCAGAAATCATAAACTGATGTCAGCGAGGGTTCTCAGGAGGGAACTGCTAGAGGAAGAGTTCAGAAGTGATATATATATATATATATATATATTTTTTTTTTTTTTTTAAATTCAACCATGAATTTCTGGAGTGTGAAGGACTACTTCTGCTACCTTGGCTGAAGCACTTTGATAATGGAGATGAAGGACATGTGCAAGATTAGGAACAGCTGCCAAAGGTCATCCTAGAACCTCAGAATGGAGAATTGTCTGGCTGGACTGCAGGGCCATCAATGAAAGGAAGAGGACCTGCTATGGGAAGGATCAGGCATTTTAACTGAGTCACTTTTGCAGGTACCTGTAGCCACAGTAGTCATCTGACAGCTGTGACACTCCCACCTATCCCCTGCATCTGGCTAGATATGGGGACCCTACTGTATCCAGATTGAAGCTAAGGACAGCTTTTATCAAAAACAGGAGTTTCCACTTGAATTCAAATTTCTGTTGAAAGATATTCCTAATTAACTGAACTGTGCATAGGGAGTCAAAGGCATTTTAGAGCAAAGCTGGCACCTTGCTGTCTGTGCTGGCAGCTTTTGAGACCATATGTTAATCGAGACTGCCTGGAGATGTAGTGAGGTTGAGGATGTATCTGGCTTGATGGAGGTGGATGTTCAGCCCCAGATCTATCACTTGTCACCACTCCTTGGTGATGAGCACTGGCCAATCTGTGAGCATGTGTCAGTAATGCAGCCATGGTTTTGCCTGTGGTTCTGGACTTGTGTAACCCTTCATTCTCTTGGGTGGAAGATACAAGAGGTAACCTTTGTTCTAAAACTAAATACTTTCACCAAGGACACTTTACAGAGGAAAAAGAACAAGGCTTGCTTTTTCTGTCTCCTTTAAAGGATGCCAAACATATCGTTGAAGATCTCCAAGAAATTCAATCTTCCATCCCCATTTTATATATCCGCATCTGCTGATGTGCAAATGTGGAATGTGAGGCTTGGGGTTCTAATGACTATTTTCTGACTTTTTATTCTGAGTAAACACAATAGGAGCTGTACATACTGATTCAGGGAAAGAAAACCAGCTCAGGCATCTTCTTGGGACTGACCATGTTGGTTTGAGGGTTATGTGGACACTGACTCCCCACAGCATTTCTGAGCAGCAGGGAAAATGCTTAGAAGAGAAGACAGAATCCTACGCCTTGCTTCATTAGGTTTGTCTCTGTCTCTTTGTAGGGAACAGAAGGGGGGAGATCTTCAACTGCCTAAAAAACTGAAGAGTTTAGATTAGGGCATGCTAGTGTTTATGACCAACCTAAGGACCACAGTAGCTAATACTTGATAACCACCCATTCCTGACTCACTGGCATAATATAGATCACTTTACAGATAGATCTGAGCAGGAAGATTTTGTCATGCATGTTGGAAATAGTCAAAATTAATCTTTCTAGATCCATGGTAGGATGCTGTGACATCCCAATTTTTATTACTTTATGTTGTCAGCATGAGTGTTGAAAATAAAAACCAGCCAAAGGCCTAAGATATACATTTTTAAACAGTTAATCTATTTAAGAGATCAAATGGGGAAAGATCAACAAAAAAACAAGGAAACTTAAATTTCTGAAAGACCCAGCAATTTGCCAGGATTTGTTGCAGACATCTCCAGGAAGAACACAGCTATCTAAATCTCAAGGTATGACTACTGTAGAGCCAAGAAGAGGTATTTGGAAAGACTGTGCCCTATACTAACATACTGAAATGATTCTAATTATTTCTGCTTCTCATAAGAGCTAATTAACTGAAGAATAGGGTCACATGGTGAAGTGGCTACCTACTTTCCAGGTTTACCAGTTACCTTCTTTCACCTGAGGCTGTTAGGAAATATTGGTGAAATCAGGCAGAGTGGGTTCAGATACCTTCTATGTTACTGTTTATTGCCTGCAACAATTTTCAGCTTTCAGGAAAAGAACAAGCAATGTGTAATTAGCTCAATTTTTCTAGTCTGACTTTACTAGCCGTTGTTGTAAGGGAACTAAATAGGATGGTCTCTTGCCTCTTTAAATTCAGGACAGCTAGCTGCATCTTTACTGGGAGATATTTTGTCTCTGCCAATTAGTTCCCAGCTGGAAAGAATATTCAGCAAATAGTTACCTTTTTTTTTTTTTTTTTTTGCATATTATTGAGTGTTTGTTTATGCCACTTTTGTGGCAAAAGCCTGTTTCTGCATGGAGTAGTGAGGTTTTCTGTGAAAATTATATTGACCATTCAGATAGCAATATTAAGTTCATTTCTAATTTAGCTAAGTAGGGATTGGGGAAAAAAATATTTAATGACGTGGTAGATTCAGTATCTCATGAAACCTTTGTCAAGATTGGCACTTTTCTGCAAGAGATTTTCCAGGCCAAATGAGCTTGGGTTTAATGTGAGAGTCTAAAGGATGTATTACAGAAAAAGGGAGATAACACCATTACAATGTCCTTAAAACCTGTGGATCTGGTTAAATTACAGTGGTTCAGTAGACAGTGAGAGTCTCTTTTGTGTGTCTAGCACTGATACAACTGAAAGTTTGAATAAGGAGCTATAGAACTTTATAGAACAATTAGCTCTTTATAAAAAAAAAAAAAAAAAAAAAAAAAAACAAACAACGACAAAGTAAAGAGCTAAAAGTTCCAGTATTTTCAGCTCTTTTTCTTATGTCTCTAGTGTAAATTCTTATGTTTTTCCTTCTATACCTTTACTTTGGTGGTCTCTTCCTTGTGGATTCATCTTTATTCCCTGAGTGGCTCTTGTTGGCTTGCTACATCACCAACTTGTCATGATGTCATGTATTAACATCATATGTGAAGTTGGGAAGGATGTAGTAGGTTAGGGAAAAGCAGGGTGGGGGAGAGAAATGTAACCAAATATGAGACTTCAAAGCGATTGTTTTCTGCCTTCAGGTTTGGCCTGTGCTTGAGCCATATGCTTAGTGATTCTTGTTACCTTATGTGTTTCACATAGTGATTCTTAAAGGGAATATAGAATGCAGAAAGAGCTGAATTGGTGGCCTTTAAGCTCTAGGACTGCCGAATACTGAACAGTTGCTTCACTCCCTATTTTTATTACTTACTATAATCCTTTGAAATCTTACCTCATGTTTTAAGTGACAGCCAAAATAAATAAATCAGTTCTTTGGGCTGATGTTTCTCCTGTAACTTCTGATTGTACTAACAAGAAAGCAAGAGTAGTGTTGCACAAATTTTTTTAGGTTATGACTTTAATTAAGAAAAGTATAGATATTTTCACGAGTGGAAATGGTGAAGAACTCAGTGCTTTGAAAAAGATACGACAACTAAAATTTTAAAATTATCTTTTAAAATGTGGAATCATTGAAAAATAGGGCTGGAAGAGATCACAAAAGATCATGTAGCTCATGTCTCTGCCCTGTGGCAAGAGCACCTCAACATGAACTGCTTCTGACAGAAGTGTGTTCAGCCTCATCTTCAAGGTGTCCAGGCTTCTTAAAACAGACACTCCACAGAAAGTCTCAGTAACCTATTCCTATGCTTCACTTTTACTTTGTTGTAAGCAAAGTTTCTCTTAATATCTAGCCTATATTTTCCTTGTAGGCACTTCAGATTGTGACTCCTAACCTGTATACTGCAAAACTGAACAGTTTGTGCTCTTTGAAAAAAATGCTCCAACCTAGTTTAGATAGGATTAGGATAATGAATTAGGATGATTTTAAACATCCTGATTGTTCCTCATCAGTTCTGCCTTTTTTCTTTTTGGTAATTTATTAATCCATTAAAAGTTCCTGTTCCTCTGACAACATGTTTAATGAGAATCAGCTTTTCTTCATCTCAATCTCTTTCAGTGAAATGGATAAATAGTAACCCTAGCATAATAACATTTGTATTACTATGGAATATGGAAGGAGGAACATGTCATAAATATGGTGAAGAGATGAAGAGAAGTCCTGAAAAGAGATGCTGGGAATAAAAAGAAAAGCCACCTAAAACCTGTCTCTGAAACTCTATCATTTTTATTGCATAATTGGGCATTATTGCTGACAACTCCTCCCTTATGATTCCCTTTAAGTTTGAGCATCTGGATGGGTGTTGCACAAGAGCCCAGTTTTCTTCTCCCTATACAACAGAGTTTTGATTAATTAATCATTACTTCAGTTTGAATAATACATTAAAGATGCACTTGAATCTGCTTAGAAAAAGTACTAAAAAAATAAATCAACGAAAGGAAATATTGCTCTGGCTTCTGAAAGGATGTGCTTATCAAATGGTAAGGTAGTTGTAAAAGGTAAATGCGTCGTTGGTCAGTCTGTGCTTCTTTTCCTGCTTGTTTATGTAATTTCTGTACATTGAGTGTGTTGACAGGCATTTCCTCAGTAATTAAAGTCTTAGCAGCATTAAGAGCAGAAGAAATAACCAGGTGTTGAGTGCTGAAATGAGGACTGGTGCCTGGGTCATTCTGATTCCTGAAGCATCTCTGGGGGTGGAAGAGCTTGGCCATGCCAAGCCAAGGGGCATCTGTACCTAAGCTCAAGAGAAAGTACTCTCTTCTCCCTAAGGAAAGAACTGTGGAGAAATCCAGACCCAATGTAAAACTAATGTTGCTAGTCTTGTGTGGCAAGAGCTGCAAGGCACAGAATGTACCTGTGGGTGCTGATTCAGATCTGCCTTCCCAGGTGACCAAACAGAAGACCTTTCCAGTCTTTGCATAGACCAATACCTGATATCAGATGTGACACTTTGCCAAAAGCCCCTAGCCTGAAAGCCTGCAAAGATGAGCCTGATCCTACTGTGATCTCACTAGTGTGAAGGTACTGCTAGTTTTTAACCACAAAAGCTCTTACTAGAGCTTTCCTCCCCCCACACTCCTTTAATCCATTTTCAAGCCTAGCAATGCCTCATGTTTACCCAGCAGGCCCATGTGAAAAGGTCAGTTTTATTTCTTTGACCTTTTTCATCTTGGTAAACATTGGCAGCTGGAGGTCCTCACTGCAGACATGTCAGCTGCAATGAAATGGTGTTACAGGTAATGACATGCATACAGAGCATCTCTGACCTCTCTGCTGTTTGCCCATCACCTCAGAAGTCATCCTGAAATCTTAGCCACTGCAGAAGCAAGGAGACTGATTTGCTTTCAAGAAACATACAGGTGGACTCTATTTCCCTTTCTCCTTTCACTTCGGAAATGGGGGGTATTATTTGTGTTTTTTCCCTTTATGAATATTTAAGATCTTAATTCAAAATCATAGAGGTATAGGTGTACTTACTACTAGTGTGTAGCCATGTGTTTTGTTATTGATGTCTTAGTCCCCCTTTTGTTAGCTTATGAGGATTTTTTCTTTACTAGATAATTATGCTTTCCTAGTTTAATTTGTTTTCTGAACTGGGATTCCATGTCTGAAACTTATGTGGACTGAAGTTTTGGTAAGGATGGAGGGGAAATAAAGAACAAGGTACCCACTGAGATTTGGATTGTGGCATTATATCAGAATCAACCATAACAAATTCACTAAAATAAATGCTGTTGCTGTGGAAGCAAAGAAACAGCATGAACGCCATGAGAAGCAGAGTTTTGTACCACTTCAGTTTTAGATTTATTCCCTATAATCTCCTGGTCCTTCTTTGTATTTCTGAAGACTGACATTAAATAGGTACCAGTGTCTTTGATGCCAATGTTAATCTGTGGCTATGTATTACCTTCAGCCACTGCTCCAAATCCTGTAGTTCCCCTCTGTGGGAATATGCATGGGTATGGAGAAAACATAAGTTGTCATATGTTAGGGCTGCAAGTTCTCCTAGGTTCAGTGGTAGTCACCCAATCCCCATCAGAAAACTGATGTTCTTCTGCCTATCCAGTGCAAAGCAAAAGCTCTTTTACTACCTTTGGTTTCTCATGTATCTGAGTATCTTCACTCAGTCAATTACCTTCAATGTTCAATGTGCAGAGTGTTTTTCACCTTCTGCAATGTAGTGAAGAACTTGTTGATAAATTTTGATAAAATTTTGACAAATTTTGTGGTTAGATTATTACGATTATTACCATGCAAAATGTAGGTTTCTATGTGTGAAAGCTTTGGCTTAGTGTCATATTAATGATCTGGTACTAAACTTTCAAAAAGCAAAATCTTTTTTTTTTTTTTTAATAAATTTCTGGGTAATGATTGGAACACTCCTGGAAACTTTAAGTCCTTTTGTCCCTTGGTAATACTTCATTGTGGTTGTTGCATTTTTAATATTTGGTTTAAGATAGTGACATGTTCTGATCATTTCTTTTGAATGCATGAACATCTGTTTTTTGTTGTGGTTTAGTGTTGTTTGCTGTTGGCTGGGGATGAAAGGAGAGATCAAATGGTTTGAAGTTGGCTTTTTTGTTTTTTTCAAAGTTGCCTTTGTTCATAAGCTACAGCCCAGGAACTATGCAGCAATTCTAATTGTGACTGACAAGCATTGATAGGAGGAAAATGTGGCTGAAGATATATTCACTGTGCTAACTCAGCAGTGCGAGAAAAATCTTAAAATTGCACCATAAAATTGTGCAAGCCTTACCTAATGGAGAGATGAGGTTGTAGAAAGAAAGCGCTTCATTGTGCAATCTGTGCACACTGCATGGTAATTAGAGACCTGCCACTTTGCCCAGGAGCTGAAAAGAATTTGTTATTCTCTGCCTGGTGACCCAAGGGTGAGGATGTAGGTCCCTGGACCTGTGACAGTTCTAAGTGAGGGGGGGAGGAAGTGAAACCACTCTGCCTATAGCTTATTGTAACCTAAATTGAAGCCAACATCCTCTTAGCAGGTCATGGTTTATGGGCTTTCTGCTTTGTCCCTCCTCTCTTTGAATATTTTTGTATTTCATACAGTAACTTGATGGTGGTTACCTCATGTCATTAAACAAAAATGTCAAAGAAAGGCCATTCCACCCTGTGCCTTGAATGATATATCTTTGAAGATGAATAGATGACGAGCTTCAATGTCTAGCAAGAAATTGGAGAACTTTGGATGCTGAAATGGATGATTAATGCATCTGAAAGTATGAACAATTGCTTGCTTGCTCTGAGTGATGTACTCTTGCAAGCCTGATGAATATCATTTCATGATTTGTATTGTATGTGTCTGGCTAAAGCTTTCTTTAAATATCTGCCACATCTCTCTGTTTTGGAGAGAATGTGCTGTCAGCTCTGGCAAACGGAGAGATCACTTTGCTAGACTTGTACTGAACAAATACTTCTTTTAAATGAAGACACCTCTTCTATGTTTAAAGTTAAGCAAGAAATATCTGTCCTACTGAAGCTAGTGTCTGAGCTCCCACTGGGCAGAGAGGAGATGATATCACTCCCAAAGGATGAGTCATAAAACATGTTGGGTGAGTCAGAAAATGTCATAGAAGTTTTTATAAGTATATATGACTTTTTCCTCCAGAAGAGACTCTTACTGTTGTGAAGAAGTGTCAGGACAATCACTTTAGACTCCTAAAGTCTACCTTAATTTCTAAGAGTTGTAGTCTACCCTTAGTTAATAACTTCACTTAAAAGCTAAATTTTGGGGTGAGGGGGTTGTAAGTACACCATCCCATCTCTTTAAGTTTTGAAGCTGGGGATTTGGCGCCAGAGTTTTGGGCAGCACAAAGTCTGGTGTCTGCATGCTCAGCCTACCAGTCGCTCCCCATCAGTGAGGTTGCTTCCATGGCCTGTTTGCTAAAAGTTGCACTTTTTCCCAACTGTTATGCTTAAGAATATTCTAAGTTGATTTTGAATAAAGTTTAAATTGCAGGAATTCTTATAACTAAGAATTAGTTACTCATTTTATTAGATATTCAGTCTTGGTGTTCACAAACCCTTTTGATTGTGTCACTGCACCCTCCACTGCAGCGGGATGTTTGAGGGTGGGAAGAAAAAAGAAAAGCACAACCATGCTATGCAGCACTGCAAGAAGCAGAGAACCTGGAAGCAAAATGGGATCAACAATAATGGTAGTGTTACTAAGGGATGGATCTGGTCTGTTTAGTCTCTGTTAAAACGAAGGGATGAATTTTCAGAGGCAAACAGTAATTACCTCAATGGGAACGTGGTCAGGGTATTGAATTAACATTATTGGGGGTGGGGGGGTGGGGGGGGGGAAGGCAATAGTCTGGATCTTTAATGATTCTTGGGGTTAGGATCTTCACTTTCACATCTGCTCTGAAAGATTACAATTTCTGAAGCACTGCGGAAGATAACTTTGATTCTGTATTGACTTAAATGGGAAAAAATGCTGCCCTGATATTTCAAAAATAAAAACAAAAGTTATATTGGTTGTCACAATACTGCAGAATAGGGTGAGGTGTACAGAGATATGGATGGGACTGATCCTTTGCTTCCTGCTAGTCCCAGCTGAGTGCCAGACATGGCACCTTTTTGCTCTGTGCATTGTTGCACTGAGTTCTTATGACAAGAACTACTGTAAGGGGCTATTTCTACATATTAAGACAGCTGAATGTGGTCAGACTTGCTAATGTGCGATTCATTTGACTTTGTATCTCCAACTTAGTGGCTGTAGAGATTTTCTATCACCATATCATCAGTATAAAACCTGTTTTGCTCCTATTGTCCACAAGTTAAAGATGCACCAATTATTTTGTATGGTACTGGAACCCCACTATTTCCACATTTACAGCCCTCTGTGGGGGGGAAAAGCAAATTTGCTAAGCAGCTTATTTTTCACACAGGGAAGTTCTAATTTAATATCCTTGGGAAGTTAATGTGTAGAAGAGTCTCAGCTTCTCTAAGCATTGGACTGCAAAACCTTCTCTATTAAAAGCTTCCTTGGACTTGATCAATTCATTTGTAACCTCTCTAAGTATGAATATAAATGCTGCCCACCTGATTAGCTTGCTTTACAGTACTTCAAAAGCTTTGCTAAAACTGTTCAAGGTAATAAATACCTAATGAGCACTGAGCCTCCTTCCTTGACAAATAAATAAATAAAGCTTAGCACAAACTCTAGGTAATGCTTTCAATCAATCAGTGTAAATTCTTCTTTGGCTGCAAAAGTGAAACCTGAGATGATAAAAATGCAGTTGCTTTGGATGTGCTACACTGATTATATTATTTCTTTCCTCACCCTGTAATAAGGACAAACACAAGTCATTTTCTTTCCTATACTAGTTCAAATACATTCTACTGGTAGTCTCATATCCTCTTCTGGTCTGTAGTAATTGCAACATTGTTATATTAATATTTAAAATCATGTGGCCTGTTGGTATTAAGTTTATTGGACTGTAATACTTCCATGAGAATAAGTCAAGACTTCAGAAAGAAAACCTTTTACTTGCTTGTGGTCCTATTGCCATTCTTTAATTCTCTCACACGTTACTGCTTGAGCAAGTGATCTTGTTGGTACTAGGTCTATTTTTGAAATATTCTTATAGAAGAATAAGATACCTAAATGGTCATGATAGTAGGTAATGAAAACAATGGCTTAATGTTCATCATTCCTCTCATCTTTTCTTAATATGGCTAGACAAGACCGCTATGGTGGAGGCGACCTGTAAGCATTAAAGGGATGGAATTTCACCGATCTCAGCAGGGTCCATCATAGGTGATCCATGTTACTTCTTGTTCTTTATGTTGATCAGCCCTGGTCTTTCATATTTTGTTCTTTCATAAAAGCTCAGGTTTTTGAGTGATTTATTGAAATCCTGTGACTAGCAAAGCTTTTCTTTTTTTTTTTTTTTTTTTTTTTTTTTTTTTTTTTTTTTTAAAGCAGTGTGACCACTGCTGCTGGCAGATCTAAGAGGTCTGCTGACTTGTTCTAGCCATTTAGGGACTCTATCAGTAAGAAAAAAACAAAACACTTGTTATTCCTTGTTTCTTGTGACACCAGCAAAAACATGGTAGATAGTGGGTGCGTTTATCTCAGGTTAGAAAAGGAATGCAACCTCTGCTCATTGCACTGCAGCCACCCATACATTCATGGTAGCTCAAGAAATAAAAGCATCTGTAGTTCTGATGAATGTGGCCGTTTTTGCAGGGATTTCACTCAATGAAATCACTTTTTCTGATGAAAACAATGATGAGGTTTTTTTTGTTTTCACTGAATCGCTTCCTTCTCATAAGCACACATTTTGCTCATATTTGTTTCTTCAGATTCTGCTGAAAAATCACTTCTTACATCCCTCTTTGATAAATCCAGTTGAAAACAAATATTTTCTAAAGTAGGCCCTGGTTCAGGTATAGAATCTTTTTAATAATCTCAGGTGATGTCTTGAGTTTTATCCAGCATTTTTGATATATGGATTACGAATGTCAAATTGCTCTAATCTTTTTAGAGCATATGTGTATTATCTATTATCACTAGCAAATTTTCAAAATATTTTCTGGCAGCTCTTAGTCATATTGAAGAAGGTTGGTTTAGTCATACTAATTTGAAAAATTAATTATCAAACTTCCAAGTAAAGTTAGGAGAAAATATGCCTTGTCCTTTCTCTTCAGAATTGTGTTGATCTGACAACATCAGTGGTTTCCCCAGTTCACTTGTTTCACCAAATCGATATAAACCCCTCCACCTCTGCAAAACAACAACAAAAAAGCATCTTTAAAAACAAAACATGGGGGAACATGTTTGAACATGGGGGAAGAAGGAACAGTACTGTTCCATGTGGGCACGTTACTTTTTTTTCCTATGTATTTTGTGTCAGTAAAATTCATGGGGGAGAGAAATGAGGGCATCTCTATGTGTTTTGCGTTGATCTAACAATCACTGTGAATACTAGTATTTTGAAATAGATATTTGAATTTTGAAATAGATATCTTTATATATGTATATACATGCATAATCATTTAGAATATCTAACAGTTTTGCGGGTTGAAGGTTTCTGTTTCTAAGAAAAAGATTTGTTCATAGCCTTGACTCTTTACTTATCCTTATTGCACTGAAGATAGTAGTAAGAAACGTGATTTTGCTTGTTGTGTCCTTTTCCTGGGAAATCATTCTGGTTAATAGCCTGCCCTTAGATGGGATGAAACAAGTGCAAAGATGTTCTTTGACTAAGAGAGAAAGTAAATGGAAAATAAAACTTGTCAAATAATATGTAATGGTGAAGCTGATTCTATGTGCTGTATGACAGCATCTTTCTGTTCTGGCAAATTGCACCTTTAGGCAACCTTTTCTGTAGCAGGGGCAATCTGCTTGTCTGGATCTGTAGTGCAAAGATTGTCATCATTTATGTCTTCATGTCACCTCAAACAGGCTCTAAAATTCCTGTGCTAATCTTTAATACTGTAGAGGAAAGAGAAAACTTAGTTTTTGAAACATAGTATGCATTTTGTGTCTTTTTGCTTATTTTTGTGCCAGTCTGGCAAACACGGGAGATGTTTGAGTAACTGTTTCCCTGTTGCATAACACATTTTTCTTGCTATATTAATATTATGACACCTATTATCTTTGTGATTAAAACCCATGGCAAACTGCAAAGCAGTGCATTGTATATATTAAAAGTATTTTCACAGTAGATGTAAAAGTAGTCACCAATTATTTTTTTTTTAACGCAAGTAATAGCTTTCAGGCCCAGTGACTTGGCCTATTAAAGAAATATAAATCCTTCCCAACTTGATTGTCTGCATCAATGATGCATTCCATCTTGCAACAATTAACTTTTGGGATTCATGTGGGCCTTCATTCTGCTGAAGGCCACCATCTGCTAATGACTGAATGTTCAGGGCAGTTCTTGCTTGATGAGCATACTCTTTAGTCTCAAAGTTATATTCTGGATTTACTGAAGACTTCCTTAAAAAAAAAAAAAAAAAAAAAGCCTAGCTATTTTAGGAGATTTAAGACCCCTGTTCCCAAAACCAGGGAAAATGTGTCAAGAGTTGAGTTCAGTTTTCATAATAGGTAAAGGGTAACAAAAATTTGTGACAATTGTCCATGCATGCTTGCTGGGATTTGATTAAACAAACTTGAAAGAATATATTTATTTTTTTTTTTCTGGTAAGCTCTTGGAAGACATGACAAGAGATGGAGAAGAGGTCTCTGTCTCACTGCTGGAGGATTCTGTTTTGAACAAGACAATGTCTTGGTCAAATCTAATGTGATTTTGGGGAGGGATTTATAATGTTGTGGAGTGTCTGGACTCAATGGATGGACAGCTGAGGGTTAGGTGGAAAAGCGAGCAGCCTAACATTGAAGGAACATTGAAAGAAGATCACAGTTAGTGGTAGACTCAGCTGGGAATGAAAACTGAGATAAGGGTGGAAGTAGTACTGATCCAATGTTTCTAGTATATGAGGTCAAAGAGGCATCTTGGCCACCTTATCGCACTTCTGAGTGGTCAAAGTGCAGTGATTTATAACCACCTTTAACCCAGAACTGCCAACTCAAGCCTGCTGTCTGGAAAAAAACAGTTCAATCTTAGGGGATTTACTAGTGAACAAATTACTGAGTTATGGATTTTTGCATCTCTGGCAGAGGTAGAGTCCTAGGGCACCTGTCTTGTTATCTGAACTCTGTTCAGAATCTTGACCAGCTTCTATTAATGTTACAGGCAACTCTAGCAAGCCAATGCCCACCAGCCCAATGTGAGCAACTACTTTAAGAAAAAAAAAAAAAGAAAAAAGCACAGTTGTAGCCACAGTGGAAAGAACTGCAGTGCTAGTAAACACTTGGATAACTTACATCAAAGGGTTTGGGACATTGAACTGAACTTTCTGGGTGGGGCATAAGTAGGAAAAAATAAAACCCCATACTGATGAAAATCTCCTTGACAGCCAGTTGACTGCAGATGGTCTGATGCCCGGTACTAGGCAGTGCAGGTAACAGCACCACACCACCTACTGAAAGGGTTAACACGGGGTAGGATTTCCTGCTGCAGATGATAATCTAATGCCCTTGATGTTCTTGTTAATAAATCAGGTTTGAGCTGCTGTTCCTGATTTTGATGCTGTCCTTGGGAGAGGTTGTCACACGGTTGCTTAAGAGGGAGCATAATGGTTTATGACTACAGCACCTGAAGTCCCCTCATGGAATGTGTTCCCAGGAGATCCTAATCATACAAAACTAATATTGCTTGGCTAGTGATAATGTCATGCTGCCGAGCTAAGTTACATGGCTTGCTGTGGCAAACATCTGACTGATTAATTTTAATTCAACATAAATAGAGTGTCAAGGAAATATCGTAAATAAAAAATGGCTCTACATGTGAAGCTATTAGTTGGAGGACTGATGAGCCAGAATGGCATTGCCACGTTTCTCAGTAACCTCTGACAGTACTGGTGAGGTAACAAGTGATCGTTGGCTCAGCTGTGGAAAAAGTGCACTGAGGACTGAGAAGCCCTGAACAGAAGGAATTTCTCTGAGAGACAATAAAAAGAGAGAAAACATAAGGAAGGAGTAAAATGTGGATACAGGGTCATGAAGTGAGGTTCCCAAGGCTGCTGGAAAAACTTTGTGGCAGAGTAAGCACTGCAAGCTCTACCTTCCTCTGGTGATTTCAGAGAGTTCAGTGCAGTTTTTATCCTTATACCACCCAGAGCTATAAAAGAAAGTTTACTGCTTTCTGCTTTAACTGATGAAGGAGCTGAGACGGGCTGAAGGGAAACACCACTGTGAAGGGAATAGGGTGAAGTATTGTCTGCTTCATTCCCACAGTTTGCGCTCATCTCCCTTACTGAGGTGACTCCTTGTTGATGGAGGCAGTATGTGGTACGCCTCTGCTGGGTGCACTCTGCTATGATCAGCTGCAGGTTGATATTACTGATGAAATTAGCTAACAGACTACTATTCCTGTAGCAAGGCTTTTTTATAATTTCAGCCTGAAAATAAGGTGTGTGTGTGTCAAAATATATGTGAATGAAATGAATCATTTAAGCTCCACTCAAGTAGCCAGTTCAAATATATTCACTCTGGCCAGATCTTTTTATATTCATAATCTGGTTGCTCACTTTGGACTCAATCCACAGCCTTTCCTTTTTGTCTTTTTGGGTGTTATATGTAAGCAGCTAATCATATTACAGTCAATAAATGACTTGGAGTTGCAGTAGGTCATTAGATTTCATTATTATCATTATTATTATTTTCTCTGGAGTGTTCTGAGAGAAACTGACTTGAATATTCTGAGATCATGATGGAAGAAACTGGAGCCTTGCTTTCATTGTATGGGCTTCTGCTAGTCATTTGCATGGTGGGCTACGGTGATTTAATTACACAGGGTATATGAAGAAAAGAATGGCTTTCTGTCTGGAGTACTCCTTTCTGTCCAGAGTGCTGGACTGGAGTTATGAGCACTGTTATGTGCTGTATACCTTGCTTGACTTCGGCAAATCATTCTCGTTCAGTTTTTTCTCTTATGCTAAATGGGGACAGTAATTACCCACTTCAGAGGAGGGTGTGTGGCTGAAATTAATGTTTATCATGTACTCAATTTCCCTGATGAAGTTTGTAGCTCTGCTGAGTGCAGTTATTTCTGGATTTTGACTTTTGTTCGTGAAGCATGAAAAGGTTGACTCCAGAAGAAAGGGGGTAGTAGGACGTAGTCTGAAGAAGAGAAAAATAATAATTATAATAATTTGTATTTATATAAATGCAATTAATTGCTAAATATTTTAAAGCATTAACATAGCTAATACTGCCTTTGCTACTGAAATGAAACTGCTCTCTGGAACACAAGGAGGTAAATAGCAAGGCAGAAGGCTTTTATTTTATTTTATTTTTTTATTTTGTGGTAGAAGAAGTGAAAATGTAAACCTTTGAGGATAGCCCTTGGTGGAAAGACATCTTTAGGATTCTAAACACAGTTCACCTTGTGGATGTGACTGAAAAATTTGGTCCCCGTTATTGGCTTCGGTTAACTTTTTTAAAGAAATTGAAATCCTGATTCAGCACAAAGTGCTTATTTTACAGTATGTTATTAATTGGAATATGTTTTCAATCCTATCAGTAGATATGTAACAATGCAAGTTTTGGTATAATGACCCAAATGTTTTTTTTTTTTAACTGGATTTTGTGTACCATCTGCAATTTCTACAAAACTATTTTCTGTCAGTTTCTCAAATGCAGTGAAACCTAATACGCTCCAGCCTTCATACTGTTTGCTGGAAAACAAATTTATGCAAAGCTGGTCAACACTGAGGTCTTGGTGGTAAATTACATTGTGGTAAATGAGTTGCCTTGTCATGTTGAACAAAAATCTTCAGTGTGAGGGGTCCATTGACAACGATCTTGCTTGTGCAATCATGTATTGCATCCAGAGGTACTCAGTTTTTACAGCAGATCAGGTTAAGTAGAGGCTTAGCTCTTGTCAGCACAAGGGAAATTACCCTCAAAATTAAGCAATTTATGCAGCTTTCAAATTGGGATGACATCAAGGATATGTCCAATGTAAAGAATGTTTTTAAGTGCTTTGCTGAATTCAGGCCATAATGGCGAAGTTCTTCACCTTTCATTGATGTGATGAGTAGCATCTACCAGGTGAATTACTACTCCTCTCCTTGAAATGCTGAGCTTTTGAGCCAGACTTAACTGTAACATAGATTTTCAGGTGGGTACTCTAGCATTTTCTGTAGAGTCCCTTTGATGCTCTCAGTGAATCCTGCTTAATTCATCTACCCATGGAAGGCCTCCAGAGAACTCTTGTTTTCTTATCCTGGAGTGGATTTTTATTTTCTAATAACTTCTCCCTGAATTTTGACTCTGATTAGCAGTGTGCCTGCATTTTAATAAATGTTCTTAAAGAGCTCCCTTCCGTCTTCCCCCAGCACTTAATTACAATGTGTAAATATGCACACAACCCTATTATTGATGTTAATCCCAATGCTGATAAAACCGGATAGGAGAGAATAGAAATGAATTGGAATACGGATAAGCAGAGGTCTTTCATTAGCCCAACTAAAAGTAATCACAGATCTCTTGCTGGTAATATACATCTTGCAGATACAGAGTACTAATTACTTCTGGCAGTGCTATGCTCCATCACACAGATAACTTTATTGTAATCCTGTGGTGATATAATGCTTTCACATACCAGTTGCTTCTTTGCTTCTTTCCTTCTTCCTCTCCTTGATGATATGACCTTACAGATCTTGACTCTTCAAACTATACCTTGTAGTGTCAAGGTTAAAGAAATCTGTCAATACCTTATTTGTTTTTGCTCAAAGTTTTCTCCAATGTTTGCTATAAAGTTTTACAGAAATCAGGGAAAAATCTTGTACATTAAATGTACCCAGGGTAATGTTTTATACAGCATCCAGTATGGTTGCAAATGTGTAATTGACAGATATATCAATTACCCCTTTCTTCTCAAGGAACCTGAAGTACTTCTGTATGTTATTTTTATAAACGATCTGGATGTAGGAACAGAGGGTATTTTGAGTAAGTTTGCTGATGACACCAAACTTGGAGGAGTTGTGGACTCAAATGAGGGCGTAAAGGCCTTGCAGAGGGATCTGGACAGGTTGGAGAGCTGGGCGATCACCAACCGCATGAAGTTCAATAAGAGCAAGTGCTGGGTCCTGCACCTGGGACGGGGAAACCCTGGCTGCATGTACAGACTGGGCGATGAGACGCTGGAGAGCAGCCTAGAAGAGAGGGATCTGGGGGTCGTGGTAGACAGCAAGTTGAATATGAGCCAGCAATGTGCCCTGGCAGCCAGGAGGGCCAATCGTGTCCTGGGGTGCATCAAGCACGGCATCGCTAGTAGGTCAAGGGAGGTGATTGTCCCGCTCTACTCTGCGCTGGTGCGGCCTCACCTCGAGTACTGTGTGCAGTTCTGGGCACCACAGTATAAAAAGGACATGAAACTGTTGGAGAGTGTCCAGAGGAGGGCTACAAAGATGGTGAAAGGCCTGGAGGGGAAGACGTACGAGGAACGGCTGAGGTCACTGGGCCTGTTCAGCCTGGAGAAGAGGAGGCTGAGGGGAGACCTCATCACAGTCTACAACTTCCTCGTAAAGGGGTGTCGAGAGGCAGGAGACCTTTTCTCCATTAACACCAGTGACAGGACCCACGGGAACGGGGTTAAGCTGAGGCAGGGGAAATTTAGGCTGGACGTCAGGAGGGGGTTCTTCACAGAGAGGGTGGTTGCACACTGGAACAGGCTCCCCAGGGAAGTGGTCACTGCACCGAGCCTGTCTGAATTTAAGAAGAGATTGGACTGTGCACTTAGGCACATGGTCTGAACTTTTGGGTAGACCTGTGCGGTGTCAAGAGTTGGACTTGATGATCCTTAAGGGTCCCTTCCAACTCAGGATATTCTATGATTCTATGATTCTATGTTTTGCATTGCATATATTATGTCTGTTTTTTTTTTTTTTTTTTTTTTTTTTTTCAAATTGGAGTACCTGAAGTTCAGCTCTGAAATCAAATATTAGGGACAAACTCTTATAGCCTTAATTTCTTTTCAAAGTATACTAAATTTCATAAAAGCCTTTGTGTTTCTTACAAGAGGAAGGCAATTATTTGAAATGATTCAGGTTGCTGCTAGAGCATGGCCCACTGGAACGTGTGGAAGCTGCTCGTTTTATTTTCAGAAACACTGAGTGTGAACCTAAAGTGCTGTATACATAACTGATATTTTCCAGTAGTTCAGACAAATGAAAAGGAAAAGGGCATTGTCTGGGCTGACTGAGAAGAGTAATTAAAGATGTTAAAAGGCTGAAATATCTTTCCCTCAAAATGCTTGATAACAAGATGATATTTTCTGTCCGAGATGGATCACCAGACTCTGCATGAAGTATTCCTAATTGTTGCTAATTAGCAAAAATGAAGTTTTCAAGACAAACAATTTATAGAAAAAAAAAACATGCCATTAACATGGAGTCTTCACTATATTTTGGTATTATTTTTGAATACAAAGGGAGCAATGGTTCAACTGAAAATTAATCAATGAAATCATTTGTCATTATTATAAGTTATATCACTTTGATTATATTTGGTCAGAAAACGTTACTGATGAAAAATTTCTCAGCTTGCACTGAGAGTTCTGTTCAGAGTCCTTTAGAATATGTCTCCTAAGCAAAACTAGCTTAGAAATATCTGAGTCAACTGGGAGGGCAAGTATAAGTGTATGGCATCAAGCTGCAAGTCCTGTGGATGTGCTCATGCAATACCATACTGTGTGTTTGCCTCATCCCCTCGCCTCTAGCCAGTCACTGTCATATGTCACTGGTTTCTTATTAGGGAGATACTGTGGGCTTTGAGAATATGAATAGTCAACTTGGCTTTGATATTGTTGTGTTTTGGCAGGTAAGCACAATCCTCTTTTTCAATGGGGAATATTTGTGATCATTTAATGCTTCCTTCTTGATGTTAATTCCCATCTCTACTAATAAAACTTTTTTTTTTTTTTTTTTTTTTTAAGTAATGTGTTTTTGCTTGGAGATAAAAGCCCTTTCTGTGAGTTTGTGAATGTCTTTTGTAAGTACCTGTGTATGTGCTAACAGTTGCCAGAAACCACGAGGCAGAGTGTGCTGAGTTGTAGTGTATGAAAATTTCTGGACTTTGTTGGTCCCTGGAAAAGTGGTCTGTCCTTATTAGAGCTTACTAAAAGGTGGTGTTAGTAAATACTGGTTGTGACCCACCTTGACGATGTATCAGAGGAAAAAATCTATTTTTTTATAACAGCTTGACCAATTTTTTTTGAAATCCACAAACTCTTTAGCCATTCCTCCTGCTTATTTGTTATCCCATGTGCTTGCTTGTTGACTCTTAATTTTATGGGCTTGTCTTTCTCTTCTGGCTGAAAAAAAAACAAAAACAAAAACAAACAAACAACAAAAACAACAAAAAAAAAACAGCTTGTGGTTTCATGAATGCATAGCAGGGTTTGGTTGCGTGACAACTCTTTGGTTGTGATGTGGAAAAACATCACACTGGGTTTTGGCTGCTTTCTCTGTTTAAAGTGATGCCTGGTATTTTATTCTTGTTCTAGATCAAAACAGACAACATGGAAGGATTGCTCCTACTTTGTAAACAATTTACTTCAATTACTGTTTATCATAACATTTACAAAACTGTCACATTTAAATGCAATTTAATGAATTATTAAACATGTCAATCTTATTCAATGATAAACATGCATACATTTCAAGAAGTGGAAGAAAAATTATAGAAGAGAATTGTATGTTACCTAATATATAAAATTTAATATTACTTTTTTCCAAGTAATTTCTGTATATCATCTGCAAAAAGTCCAGGAGGAAATATTTCTTAAATCATGTAGGAATTTAAGCTTGTTTACGTAGAACCATATTGAAATTTATAGAAATCATCCATTTTGATTTCATGAAAGACTACAGGACTTTTATAATGTGTACTTGCAAACTGTGCTGCGACTTTTCTGACAAGGAGGGTGCAGGAAATAATAACATCAGTAGCTAAGGTGTGAGCTTGCTACAGATGAGCATGAAATGAAAAACTGTTTTGTAAGAGGCACCTGTTCAACAGAACTATGTAACTGTAGAAATGTAGCTTCCCAAATAGAGGATCCATATGTAAAACAGGGGATTGAAACAGCTAGCCTGAGATTTCCAGTTCATAGGGAAGTTTCTGAGCTACTTGCTAGACCTAATAATTACAGTCAGTTTTTTGTTTTTTTTTTTTTTTTTTTCCTGCTTTGCATTGTGGTGTGTAAAAAGAAACCTGGGCACTCTTCATAGGTGGGAGCTGCCCATGTCTCTGCTCATGTCTCTCTAAGCAGCAGACAGAACAGGTTCTAGCAATGATGTCCCTTCCTGCTTCTTTCCATGTCATGCAACGCCCCAAAACCTGTACTATTTCCGTACACCTTTTACATTAAAAAGCTTGAGTAAGGCAAAAAGTTGGGAACTGCTCAGGAGCTGCTGCGTCTTTAAAGTACCCTTGGAACATGCATGACAGTCATTGTAAAGGATCTGCAACTTCTCTCTTACAGCTGCTCAAAGGAAAAACAGTGAGGTTAATTTCCAACACAGCTTGCCAGAGCCTATAACCCTGCAAGAATAAATACAGGCTTATTCCAATAGACAAAATAATGTTGGCTATTTTATCTCTTTGTGAACAGTGATTTTTTCATTGTTTGAGATCGCTCTGGTGGTCATCCGTATCTGGGATGGGCCCTGAAAAAGGAGGCTAAGATTTTCAAGCAGCAAAATTTTGCCTGCACCAAAGAAGAGACTTTCTACTGCTCAGTGCATTTAAGACTACAATTTATGAAGTAAAAGCCAGGCTAAGCATTGTTAATGTGCACTTGAAAATATGTTTGGCAATAAAGATGATGCAGACATGTCTCTCTTTTTCTATGACTGAGGTATAAAGCCCCCTCTGAGAACTGTAGGCTTTTAACCACTAGTGCATCTCAAACTAAGGATTCAGCAGAATCTCCCTATGAAACACTGCTTTGCTGACTAATGGAAATAATTCAACTATCCATCTTGATGTGCAAATGATGAGGCTCAGGTAATGACAGCAGATGCATATGAGCATCCTGAGAGGGTGGCAGAAAATGTGGATTTGGAGTGCAAGCTGATGATGCTGACCATTGATTTTGTATGGCTGACTTTATTTCCATTACTTAATATTTTAAACTTCAAGGTTGTATTAAAATGAGACAAGAGATGACTAGCATTCTTGTGTTGCATTACTTCAACAGCCCTGTGAAAGATGCTGCAGGTCTGAAAACAGTTTGCTTTCTACACACAGTTGCAGTTTTAAAACTTGTTTTTGGATGAAGAGGGGGATCTGGATAGGCTGCACCGATGGGCTGAGGTCAACTGCATGAAGTTCAACAAGGCCAAGTGCCGGGTCCTGCACCTGGGGCGCAATAACCCCAAGCAGAGCTACAGACTGGGAGAGGAATGGTTGGAGAGCTGCCAGGCAGAGAAGGACCTGGGAGTGATGGTGGATAGTCAGCTGAATATGAGCCAGCAGTGTGCTCAGGTGGCCAAGAAGGCCAACGGCATCCTGGCTTGTATCAGGAACAGCGTGACCAGCAGGGCGAGGGAGGTGATCGTCCCCCTGTACTCAGCTCTGGTGAGGCCGCACCTCGAGTACTGTGTTCAGTTTTGGGCCCCTCGCTACAAGAAGGACATCGAGGTGCTTGAGCGGGTGCAGAGAAGGGCGACGAAGCTGGTGAGGGGCCTGGAGAACAAGTCCTACGAGGAGCGGCTGAGGGAGCTGGGCTTGTTCAGCCTGGAGAAGAGGAGGCTCAGGGGTGACCTTATCGCTCTTTTTAGGTACCTCAAGGGAGGCTGTAGCGAGGTGGGGGTTGGCCTGTTCTCCCACGTGCCTGGTGACAGGACGAGGGGGAATGGGCTTAAGTTGAGCCAGGGGAGTTTTAGGTTAGATGTTAGGAAGAACTTCTTCACTGAAAGGGTTGTTAGACATTGGAACAGGCTGCCCAGGGAAGTGGTGGAGTCACCATCCCTGGAAGTCTTCAAAAGACGTTTAGATGTAGAGCTTAGGGATATGGTTTAGTGGAGGGCTGTTAGCGTTAGGTTGGAGGTTGGACTCGATGACCTTGAGGTCTCTTCCAACCTAGAAATTCTGTGAATTCTGTGACTCTGGCACTGCTGTACAGACTCACAGGTGATTTCAGTCTAAACTAAGGAGCAAAACCATTTTAGATATCTGATTTTTAGAATGATTGTGTCTGTTTTACAGGCCTAGAGCTAATAAATGTCAGTGTTATAGCCAGTATCATGAAATGAAACACAGAGAAAAACAGTCCACAAACACAGTTTAATTTTCTGCATGACGTTGCTGCCCTGTTTTCCTTGAACACTAACACTTAAGGTCTTCATCTCGCCTTCTTTTGCATGATGCCTGAAGGATTCGAAGTCACTTAGGAGATGAGATATGCCCAGTTCTTATTCATTTTGCATTTTTTTTAGACATCTCCTTCTTTTTGTTTCTAGATGTTTAATGCTCTATATACTTTCAAAAAAAGGGAGAGAGAAAAGACTGATTGTTTGACTAGTTAGTGTTTTTTTTGTTGTTGTTTCTCTTCTCTGAGAAATGAATTTCTGGGACCTCATTCCTTCAGAGGAAGATAACAGCTGCCAATACAAGGTGACTTGTAAATGCAAGTGACAGACTTGCAAAGGCTGAATTTGGGCAGGAAAAAAAAAAAGACACTGTCTCATTATAGTGGGAATGATTTGTTTATGTAATTTTTTTAGTACCCTGCATAAAAGCAGATGACTTATCCTGTAAGTAGAAAACAAAAGAGAATAACATCACTTCCGATTTAACACATTAGAGTGAGGTGTAAAAAAACTCAGTTCGCTAGTTGCAAATGTTTTTAGTTGTCTAAATCACTATAACTCCAGCAAGAACCAGGGACCAAAATTCTACTGAGGGTCAGGTTCTCTGTTATCGAACTGGTGGGAATACCTAAAAATACTTTGGAATAGACAATTGTTTGAAATACTAAGAATTAGACAGCTAACAGGAGAATCGATTGTGAACCCCTTGCTGCAGGGGATTCTGTGTGTTTTCACATTTTATTGGTTTGGGGTTTTATCTGGAGGGGGAGGAAGGAAAAAATGGAGCAAAGATGGAAAGAAAATGGGTAAGTGATGAAAACAGCTGTTTGGAGACTTTTAAAGCTGTTGAATAATTCAATTTTCTTTGGGACTATTGAATGAGACCATACCTTTTTAATGCAAAACCAGACAAGTTCAGTTGAGCTTGATCGGTGCATTTTTGAATTGAGTTTAGATTGCTTAATTGTATTCTAGCCAAATCATCAGCATTAAAAGCATTTTAAGAACCTGCAATTGTAAACTGTTTACTTAAGATTAAAAAAAAAAAAAAAAAAGAAACAAAATGGCATTGTTTAATAAGTAGAAAGTATTTAATTACATAGCAGATGACCTCAATCTAGGAAACTATCTACAGAATGTTGATAGGAAGCCCATATAACTGAATTTATAAGTCTATACTAAAGGTCCTTTGCATATGTAGATATATTTATATATTGTACTGCTAAAGCACTTCATACCCATGGCTGTGCTGACAAGACAGGGATTTGGACTGCTGGGATGAAAGCAGTGCTGCTGTCCCTTGCCTGAGTTCTACCAGTGCCATCAATATAGCTGTTAAGTGCTTCCTTGTACTTCAGTACATTCAGGGTCATGTCACTTGTCAGTGCAGACTGGCAAGCAGGAACTTAAATATAATTGAGACTCTGGGTCACAGCTCAAGCTAAACTGAGAAAAATACTTCCACTGATAATTTTTTCCATCAAAATTATTTTTACCATCATTCAGAAGGTGTTTTGAATTGCATTAAAAAAAAGCAATAAAACAATTCTGAGTAATAACATTTTTTTAAAAAAAGCTTTTCTCCTGTTGTCCTGTTGTATGATTTTTATTTTTTGTTTTCATATGGAGGCTTCTCCTCTTTTTCCTACTCTATTTCCCTACATCTACCTCCTCTTCTTGTCTACCAATTAATATAGGAAAGAGTTTTAGAAGGGCAAATCACAGTGAATATTTCTATTTCCTATAAATAATGAGGTTGTCACTTGATATGAGGTAGAGATATTTGTTTCATACCATCTTGCTTTTCTACCTCCCTTGCATGAAAAAACAAACAAGAACAAAACACAACAAAAAACAAACAAAAAACACAACAAACAACAAAAAAAATAAACTCTGAAATCTTTACTGTGAATTGTTGTTTTTACCTATGGAAGGAGGAACTGTATTAATCAACTTAGATCAGAAGCAATAGTTCGCACATGTTTTAATGCAAGGTGCCTAGCACCATAAAGCTAGGACCTACTGAAAAAAGTTGTACATTGATAGCAAAATACTTCAAGGCAGAAATCGGTACTTGAGTCCTCAGAAATCAAAAAAGAAGTAGGTGATTTTTTTTTTTTTTAACCCAGTAAGGGTGTAGTAAACATGTAGTAGGTATTAAACATGCATCTACAGGAAAAAAAAAAAAAAAAAGGTCTACTGCCCTTTCTGTCTGTCTTTCAATATCAGCCCCTAAAAGATCTAGGGTAAGATTAAAAACATAATAATAATTGAAAGTGCAGATCACTGTGTAAACAACATGCTCATATGGTGCCATGTCTAATTCGTGCTTGGAATTACTGTAATTGCCTGTGCAAGCTGGGTAATTGAGTGTGGAAATTATGACCATGATTTCCCCATTTACCTAAGCTGCAATGAAAGTCAGTTGTGCTTTATTTACATAGTGGCCTTTTCCACTAGGTCCTTTGGTGCAGATGGTTGCAGTGGGACTGATCACTCTGTGGCAGCACATTTTTTTGGAGGTCCAAGGATAGTGAACAGAGTGGGGCTGGAAAAGAGAGATGGATATGGGAGAGATTATCACCTAAACAACCTGTGCTGTTCAACCAGGAGCTGCTTTATCACCTTCCCCCCCACCCCCCAACTAAGAAAGAAAAGCATTTTCTCAAGCAGCTCCAGCTCTTATAACTTGTAACCCATGAGTGATACTGGTATTTTAGTACTTTGCGTTGAATTGGTATGAAGACAAACATCAACATGGTGCAGTGCTAGCAGGGAATAACTCATCCTCTGGTGAGGGGACAGTGTGTGCGTGTGTTCTCAAGGTGCTGTGGGAGATGAGGGCTCCCAGGTGCAGTGACATCGAGCTGTCATTTGCACCATCCAGCATTTCCAGTGCTGCTGTGTCTGGCTGGGCCAAGCTGTGCTCCATGCTGCTGATAGAAAGTGTTGCACTCATACCTTTCTTTCCATTTCTCTCTGTCAGACAAAGAGTTCTTCTCACTTTACTAGTTTGATGTGAGCAATCACTTTGTTTTCTACATACAGAGGTAGAAAGAAAAAGGGAAAAATGGAAGAGAAGGAAAAAAAAACACCACACCACAACAAACAACAAAACACTTTGGCTCTGTTTGACTCCAGGGTGTCTGCCTTTTCCTATTGAGATCAGTATCAGTGAACCAGAGTTATTGCCTCTTCATCTGCTTCTTTTCGAGTTAAATGTTCTGGTTCATTTTGTGCTGATATTTCCTGTGCCTTTTCAAACTCTGTTAGAAATTTTTAATGTGGAGCTAGCACTAAATAATGTGTTTCCTCTCAGGAGGAAATTAAAGCCAAAGGACCTGAGAATATTCTTTGGGAAATATGACGCTTTTGCTTTTGGCCTGATATTGCTTTAATCATCTGCTAAAATGTTAAAGCTTTTTTTTTTTTTTTTTTTCTTTCTATTGAAGAATAAATTGATTTAGAAAGAGTAAGGATAAGACAGTTTTTATAGAAAGATATTACTGGTTTAACGACATGTCAATCACAGTTACAACTGGGTAGTCTTTAATCTTTAGATGCATTTATGCTGTGGTAATCCCCTTTAAATGGTAGGAAGCTTACATAGAGCTGAATTTTATGTTGGGTTGTCACAAGTAAATCTGGAGAGTGGAAACCTTTTCATACTGGCTGTAACTTACCCTAGGAAAAGGAGAGGCTGCTGTCTGATAAAACTATAACTTAATATTGCATCTTCACTGTTGGAAAGAAAATCATAATGAAATCTTTAGGTTCGCGAGACTTTTTCAAAATAGAAGTATATTTATTTGTCTCTGCTTTATGAGCTTTTTGAAGTAATATTTTCTATCTTTTTTTTTTTTTTTTTTTTTTTTAAACAAATGGGAAATCCAAGTTTTTTTTCATATTTCAGAAAATTGCACTTAAGCCCCTGCTGTAGTGTCAGACAATTCTTTTTGGCACAACAGGTATTACAAAATCTGTGATAAAACTGAGGGAGCTTTTTACAGTAAAGGTATATATAGTATTACTTCCTACATCCCCCATCATCTCCCACTATCAGAAATATTTTCTGTGAGCATGTTGTGAATAGCATCAGTGTTCTCTGTAAAATAGGATGTAGCTTTCATTATTTTTTTATTTTTTTTTTGGGGGGTGGGAGGGAGATTTTCATTTTGTCAAGTTCAGTATTAATTATTGGGTGGGGTAGCCTTCAAATGTATTCTTCGAGATTCCTCTGTAGTGAAGAATAAAAAAAGAAAAAAAAATCCCTTGGAAAGCTGAGCCTGCTGCAGCTTCTGAGTTTCTTTTGGGTCTGTGTTTAGTGCCGTTTGTGGGTTGGAAGAGTGCAGCCCCTGGGTTACATCATTCTTTTCACTAGGGCTTTCCCTATTGTTTCTTACTGAGGCACATCTTTAAATGAAGGAAATTGTAGGCAATAATTCATGATGTTCTGTTGCTTTCTGCTGGGTAAAGATCTGGCCCTTGGAGTGTATTACCCCAACTGCAGGAATTTCTCAACATGTATTGCCTTCCCTGAATGATAACCCCAGCAGGTGGAAATTACCACTGCTCCACTGGAAACCTATAGTATAGATACCATTTCCTATGTCTTTAATCTCTTTGGGGAATACATACTGCTAGTGGTGCTTATGGTACAACACTGAGCTAATTGATTAACAGCAAGACAAGGGTAAAGGCTAATAACCTACTTTCCTTACTGGGCTTTATGGAACAAGCAGCTTGAGGATAAAGGTGGTAGGTGACATGATGAGAATATTTTTCTTCTGTGAGACCTATTTATTCACTTGGTTAGGTAGCTCAAAGGCAAAAATACAGAAATATCATTCTCCCTGAGAACAGGTGTTGAGCAAGCAGAAGAGATGGTGGGAAAAATGGTATGTACTTCCCTGGAGGCACACATGTCAAATGTAAAACATAAGTCAAAGGGAATGGAATATAAAGTTTCATTCCATACCCGTGTCTTGATAAATGGCTGACTGTAAGTGTAAGTTAAATTAGTTTAGCAGATAGGTCAGTGAAGTGGTGACATGGCTGCAAGTTTCTGTTAGAAATGGTTCAGAGGGATTCTCTGTCATAATAAATGAATCCATTATATTTGGGGGGGGGGGGGGGGGGTGAGTGTTGGTGGGGGCAGAAGGTGGGTGGGTAATGGTTTGTAGTTAGGAGTGGAAACAATGTCTAGCTTTGGGCCAAAATTCCTCTCTGAAATCCTATCTTAATTAAGGTCAAGGTCAGATTGTTTGCTATAGGATGAGGTTTAATGAAGTTAAGTGAATAAACTAAGGAGCAAATAGACTAAAATTTGGGAATGCAAAGTTGGAAAAATCAGAAAAGTGGGAGAGAGATACTTAATTGACCACAGGTTTACACTTTGGAATTAAAGTGTTCCTTTTGTACAAAAGGAGCGTCTGAAAGTGAAGAAATAATTTTCAAGCCACTGAGAGCTTTTGAAATGAATTCTCTAAACTGATTCTCTAGTGTTCCCAGATTCTCTGCAACTTGCCAGAGCTTCAAGTGTTTGGATTCTGCATCAGATTTCTAAGGGATGAATCTTATCCCGAGAGCTTGGAAATCAGTACTTCTGGATTTGTAGGTAGGGAGTTCGTATGTTGTTAACATCCTGTGGAAGGACAACTGATAGAATTCTGAAATTCTCAGAAGAGTTCAAAACAGTCTTTTTCCTCTAGCTTTCAGTGTTGCATTCGTTCAGCTGATAAAACCACTTTTCTTCAGTGTGGTGAGAGGAACTGGCCACTTGACAATGCTACACTGTTCTGACAGGGTGGTTAATTTTGCTGATGAGCACCAAAAGTAATTCTTATTAAGCTTATAATAATTTTGAAAGTGGCAGTTAATACTTTTTTGTTTATTTTCTGTTCTAACAACCTTAAGGGCTATGGCAAAACAGAGTTTGAGATGTGTAGGCTAGTTCCAGTACCAGTACCAAGATAATATCCTATAAGGAAATCCTCCCTGTACCTGTGTTAGTTTTTACTTAGCATAAGAGATGGAGGTTTGGTTCAAAGCACAGCTAAAGAAGTTGAAGAAAGTGATAGCAAGGGAGTTTATGTATCTTTTTTTTTTTTTTTTTTTTTTTTTTAGGAACAGAGACAATCTCACTAATGGAAATGACTAAACCAATGCTGTTTCTCGTCATGTCCAAAAGGACATCTGATTCCACAATATTTCAATATTTTCTTAATCATCATTGTTCCATCTGGAAAACAGCACTAATCAGTTGTCATTTAAAAAAAAAAATAAATAAAAAGGAAAAGTTAGTGATTTGGTTCTACTCAGCAGACTTTTTTTCTTGATTTTGCTCTCTGCTGGCAGGAAGTCAGGAACTGACTTGGATTTCCACTCCAAAAAGACATCCCCACATCCCAAATTTGAAATTCTGTATGTGTGTATGAGAATGCATGAGACTGTGAGAATATCTCCCACTGCATCCCACTTAACATTAATTGAGGAGGAGGAGAAATGGAGACAAAGGTAATTAATCACTTGGGACTACCATGCTTCTCCTACGTTTTCTTCCAAAGCCTTGAGGATATTGGCAGAAGGCAGCTCAGGTCTGTTATCCTTGAGATAATAGGATCATGTTGCACAGCTTAATGGGTTAATAAGATTTGAATTGTTGTGTATTGGTTTGTAAGGTGAGTTGAACTGCCCGATCTCTTTGAGTTGGCTTCCTAATAAAATGTGTGCTGGGGAAAGATGAGATGAGAAAAGATGAGAAGTTCTCCTGACAGATAGAAAGGATCCCAGGTCAGAATGTCTTGTCTTGATTATTTCTTCTGTCTAGTCTTGATTGTTTCTTGACTGTTTCTACCTTTCTATTATCCTATCCTTCTATTTGTCCCCTTCCTCCTTATCCTTTTCATCCTTCCTTACCTTGCTCAGGATTTGTAATGAGTGCAGTTCCTGTCCCTCATTCCTTGATGGAAAACCTCTACCTGTTCCTGATCCTGTTCCTCTCTCCCCTCTAGCATGATTGAAAAATACAGCAAGAGAAATATGAGATTGGTATGCACAGGGGAGGGAGGCTTTTTAATTCTTTTTTTTTTTTTTTTTTTTAATTTAAAACTGGATTAATTTTTTAAATCTTAAGGGGACTCATTTTGACCGCATTGCTGCTGAAAGTATCTCAGGTCTAATACTTTCCTTGAAGATATTTGATGCTAATACGTCTTTACTTATACAGGAGTTATAACAGTGTGTCCTGGTCAAAGATGGAATTACTGGCTTCTGCCAGGCTCTATCTAAAAGTCACAGGAATGGAGCTGAATGTGTTCTGAATCCTGTGGAAGTAAATATTGGATATGCTGTTCGTAAAGGGAAATATTGGATATGCTGTTCAATTGTTTAATACGAACAGCTGTCTTCGTGCCTCAGTCAGCGGTGGAATCTGTAGCTCATGTTGGTCATAACTCGTTAGCTCTTGTACAGCTTTTTTTTTTTTTTTTTTTTTTTTCCTGATACTGGGGATTAGTGACAGACTTTCTGTTCCACCTGGTACTATCTTTTTCCGATCCTGTTTTACCCTTCAGCTTTGTGTGGTTGTGCTTTAGGAATAGCAGTAAGAGGGTGACCTGGCAATTTCATATGGAGGAAGTTTCACTAATCAGGATGTGTCTGTATCAGAATATTAAAAAAGCCAATAATTCATGTTTTAATTATGCTTGTTTCTAAAAGAACTGGAAATGAGGAGTCTTTATTTGAATACATCTTGCTTCCTTGAATAAGTTGTTTTTGAATAAATCCTCTTTGCTGAAATACAGCAGTTTTCATTCTGATAGCATCAACCTGTTCTATAGAATATAAAGCAGAACTCCAGTGAGAATAGACCTTTAACAGGAATTTATATCCCAAGTCTGAAATGTGCACTTTATATCTGTTATCATCCCTGGGTGCCTGTTAAGGGATTACTTACATCTTACCATCCTAAGTTTCTTTCCATAAACAAATGAAACCTTTGAGTCTGAGGTTCAAGGAATATGCTAAAATGAAACATGTTTTAACAGCTCTTTGGGGAGAAAGAGATAAGGTATAAAAGTGAAGAATTGATGACCTATTAACTGTTGCAATTTCCCACCATGAATTATTGACAACATGTGACATTACAACCTTACAAATTACTGTCCATAAACAGCTTGGAAAATATGACCTTTGCATTACAATTGGTCTCAAGATGCCTTCCAACTTATTGCATACAGCTGCTGCTGGCATATTTTGTTGCAGCTGGAGTGGGTGAGAGAATGTAAGGAACTGAAGAACTTTGACTGTATAATCAGGAAAATATCACACCCCAAAAAGACTTGATAATGGCTGAAATGTCTCTTTTTAAGACTGGGCTCAATACTCTGGAGTTTTGGGGGCATCAAATTTTCGTTAATGAACTGAAGAAAGCCAACTAATTAAGTTTATTTGTCCTTATATTCTGTCTTGTCCCTTTTTAAAGCAAATGACTCTGTTCATAGATACTGTAAAATAATGTTATTCTTATTTTTCATACTTGTTTGATTGTGATGACCAGTGGGTGAAAGCTGAATGAATGGTTTGTTTCAGTTTTATTATGGCGAAATGAGTGCACTAAATTCTTTTTGTTGCTCATATGATTAGCACAAGCTAAAATGTGCTGAATTTCACCCTGAGAATTCTGCTGATTTAGGATAAGCTGAGAACACAATGACTTGATTTTCCATCTTTTCTTTTTAGCATTATTTAACAACTAAATGAATATTGGCAGCCGGAGAGCTCATAAGGTGGCTTTTGAATCTTAGGCCTGAGACACATTAAATTCTAATTTAACTCCTTTAACAAAGGGTTGCCATAAGGAAGTGAGACCTCCCACATTTCTGCTAGAGCAAACCAAAACCAGGACAGGGGTGATGCAGTTTGTTATTTTAGGGTAAGATGCATAGGAAATGCTAGAACAGTGTTTGCAGGGTATCCCCACCACAGTATAATAAGACTAACAAATCAAAAGTGTCTCTGCATGAAGCTTTTTTGTTTTCTCAGCATCTGGGAAACATTACTTGTGTCTATTAGTATACTGTTCATCACTGACAGAAGACCAGTAGAAGCAGTGTACGTTCCCAACTGTATTGATGGGGAAACTAGGATTATGGGGTGGGAGGGAGTGTGTGTGCACGTGTGTGGAATAGAAAGCTTGGATTTGACTCCTGCTCTCTTAGAGCTAGGCAAGGTGGAAGCCGTGATTTAAAGTTAGAGCAGATCAGAATGTTATTAAGTCCATCTCCGTGTGCAGTAGAGGACAGGGTAGAATATCAAGAATGAAGAGCCAGAAGTTCATCAAACTAAGTATTCCCTTCCTGCCTTCCATAACTCTTAAGCATTGCATGCTTGATATGTATAATAAAACCAACTTACATGACAGAACTGTTGTTAGGAGTTATCAATTAATGTTTTCAGGGCACTTTTGGGACCTAAAGATGAAATTCACTTATGGTCATAAGTTTCACTACCCCTGTTGCCCCAGGATGAAAGTTTTACTTTAAAGATTCAGTTTCTTCCCTGGGGTAAGAGGGAAGCAGTCTATTCAAGAGCATCATCCTTATCTCTGTAGTTGCCTTGTGGCTATACAACATCATTCAATAATTCTGTCAAGTAGTATCTTTTGCTTGTGACAGAGTGCTAAACAGTGATTTATTGCTTGAATACACATTGCTTTCATGAAAGTGATTTGTTTAAACAACAGTAGCATTAAATAAATTATTCACTGCATACTAATGTTTCACTTTTATATGATGTAGTGAGCTCCTAAACAAGCAATCTGGGTATTGTGTATACCACATTAATCCTACTCTTTTTTCCTTGTATCCCCTCACCCCTGGTCTTCTACCAGGACATAGTTTCTTACTCAAGGAAAGACCTTTAGTAGCCTTTCTCTACTTTGTTACCTTTTTTGAGATCTTTCCACTTTGTTCTTTCCTCAGACAGAGTTGGGTGAATTATGTTCAAGTGGAGGCTTGGATTAGTGGTTTGGGAAATACTGTGTGTGTTTGGAGTTTATAGGTGTTTCTGAATCCTCCAGAAAGTCCTGTCTTAACCAGGAAGACACAACCATAAATAAAACTGGGAAAGTAGGATCCCAATGGTGGTATGTGGTATGTTTTCATGAAGTCTCTTCTCACACGTTTCCTCAGTTTCTGAGCGCGCTATATGCTGTTCTCTTTTAACTGCCTGTGGCTATGCTCAAGCACTAGTTTGCACATAAGTTCAAGTCTTTAAGAAACTCCTGAGAAGTAAGTTTTCATTTGTAGATGCAGGCTTTCCAAATGTGCGTTTCAGAAATGGCTTCTCAGCACTTAAAATCTTTGTCCCTTTGGCAAAGCCCAGAGCATCCTGAATAGCTCTGAGTCTTTCAATAGCAAGCTCAAGAGCAGGCCAGGCACAGAACAGCGTAGTGCTTTTATCCAATTGACCCTTTCACCATTGCTGGATGTCCACTCTAAATCACTGGCAGGAACTGCATGTTTAAGCAAGAGCTGATGATTGACGGTGAATATAATAAGGTGTAAGAGAATAAATTTCCTTCCAAGTGGTTTAGGGCTTCACCCTGCTCTGTCCTTAATTCTGAAATAATTCCCCAAAGGTCTATGTGGGTATTCAGTAAAATGAATAAACAGAAGACTGCATTTCTCTCTTGAAACATGCACAGAGGACTTCTGCTAAAGGTTTTTAAACATCAATGCAATTAGTGTGTAATCGATTCTCTTCGTACAGACTTTTGTCTTCTGAAATGAAACCTTGTGTCTTTCTTAACTATTTGCCTTTGTATTAAAACATTTCAAGATGACAGGCAGCTTTTTTTTCTCTTGTTTTTGTCCTCCTTTCCCTCTTCTTTGTCTCCTTCTGACTGGAAGAAAATCTATTACTACATTTACTGGGAACTTGAATATCTCTGCTTTTGCTCCTACAGCAGTTTATTCCCTCAATTTTTAGCTCCTTTTCATTACTGTATTTTTGTATTTTTTTTTTTTTAGTTTATTAATCACATGTGGAGATGATCAGATATTTTCAAGAAAAAGAATCTTATTGAATGAAAGGAGAATTTGTAAGAATAGATTTCAATGTTGAGGCGAAGACTCAAAGTGGGGAATTAAGTCTCCATTACCAGCACCAGTTATTCAGAACATTTTTTAATATTTTAAAAATTATTTTTATTTTTTAAATTTGAAATTATATTTATTCTTTTAAATTATTTAAAAAATATTTTTTTTAAATTACTTTTAGACCATTAAAAATTAGTTTCATCCAAATGACAACCATGAAGACTGTAACTATCTTTAAAAGATTTGTGGAACGGTGTGGTGGTTTTACCGTGCTAGGCAGCTAAACACCACAACCGCTCTCTCATTCCCCCTCTTTAGATGAGGAAGGGAAGAAGTAAAGTAAAGAACAACTCATGGGTTGAGATAAGGATAATTTATTTAAAGGGAAAAAAATAATTAAGGAAAAAATTATTATAAACTAAACAATTTAAAAAGGAGAAAAAGGGAAAGGGGAAAAGGAAAAAAAAAAAGGAAAAACAAACAAAACAAAGGCTATGTGGAAGTGCAGAGGAAAGAAATTACTCTCTACTTCCCACAAATGAATGATGCTTGACCACGTCCTTGAAGCAGGGCCTCAACGCACGTAGCCAGTGTTTGGGAGGAGGACCGATGTTTTCACAAGAGCCCACCCTTCCCCTCTTCTTCCTGTTTCCACCTTTTATTGCTGAGTGTGACATCGTATGGTATGGAATATCCCTTTGGTTTAGGTCAGCTGACCTGGTGATGTTTCTCTTCTCACTTTTTTGCCCACCCCCTAGGAGGGTTAGAGAGAGTCCTGCTGCTGTGCCAGCACTGCTCAGCGGTAGACAACACTGGTGTGATAACACTGCTGTTCCAGCTACAAGTGCAGAGCACAGCACTGTATGGGCTGCCACAGGGAAAGTTAACGTCCCAGCCAGACTCAGTACAAAGAGATGCCTCATTTTACTTCTTTATTATAACACGTATCATGGTCTCCTCTAAAAGCTGTCAGCATGACAGATCCCTGTAAGATGAGTGTAATAGAAACTGCCATATATCTTGCTCTACTGATTGTTTTTCATATTTTTCTTTATAACTCAATGTGATACAACTAGGGGGAATGGTTTTAAACTAAAAGAGGGGAGATTTAGATTAGATGTTGGGAGGAAATTCTTTACTTACAGTGAAGCACTGGAACAGGCTTGCCAGAGCAACTGTGGATGGAGCAGCTGTAGGTATTCAATGCCAGGTTGGGTGGGGCCCTGGGCAACCTGATCTAGTAGGAAGTATCCACAACATAAAATGTGAAGAAACTTCCCAACTCATTTACATTTAGTATTCTGAACCCACTAGGTCCTTTTGATCTCCTAGGTCTTGTGAACTGAGAAGAAGAAAACAGTTCAGGACATTCATGACTTTACGGCTGTCTTTCACATCTCCTTCATTGTCTCCTTCTCAGATTCAGTTTGAGAAAATTCTCATTAAAAAAAAAAATAAAGCCATTCCACATCCTTGATCATTCTTGCTGGCTTTATCTGATCCTTATATTATTACGCACAATAGCCACCATGGCTTTTGAATTAGGATGAGTGTAATCTGCTGACTGCTGAAAGTTAATAAGGTGAAGCATCATCCTCTGCAAGGCCAATTTTAATGTTTTCTCTCTAAAATTCTGCTATCACCTCCTGTCACAGATATGGTTGTGGGTAATATCAGAGTGTTTTTTGTCCCTTATAAAAATATTTTTTCATTACAGGTTCTTTATAATACAGAATGTGGTGAAATCAGGAGTTGGTAGTCTGGGTACATAATCACATGGCTCTCCTTCTCTGTCATCATGCTTTTCCTATCTTCCTTTGCCTGCAGATCTACAGTCCATGTGAAAAACAAATTAACAAGTATTCACATCTCCATAGTTCTTGGAACTGGCCTAGTTTTTACAGTCCCTGATACTTGCTAACAGGTAAAAAAAAAATAAAATAAAATAAAATAAAATAAAATAAAATAAAAACAAAAAAACCCTTAATGGTAATAATATGAAGAACAAGATTTGTACTGATAATTTGCCCCAAATAATGAGTTCTAGATTTCTCTTTATTCATGAGCAGTCTGTAAAATTCTTATTCGTGAATTATTCAGACTTGCTTGTGAATTTCTTTGAAAAATTTCCTTACACAGCTGCCACACCAAAGAGCTTATTGAGAATATTCTTTTGTTTTGGTGGCTTCCTTCTTTTTCCCAACTGTAAAGTTCTATGTTGCACTAGAGAGGTAGAGAGGAAGAAAGAAAAAGTTGTTCAATTATTTGCAGTCTTGGATTAAATGCTGCATACGTTTGTACACTGCAGCCTAGCCAGAAAAAATATGGATTATTAACAGATAATGCAGAAGAAAGCTTCAAGTCCTTTTGCTTTCTGCTCAATTATAGCAGACCAACAAGCTTGTGAAAACTTAATTTAGTGCTTCTTTCTCATTGACTTATGTTCTTGCTAAGTAGGTGATAGAAAGGATCTCTAGAGTTTAATAAGGGTTTCATGGATCACGACACATTGAGGTATGCTTATCCAGCCACAATCAAGACAGTTTTTTTTTAATTTTTTCCCCAGGAGAGTCTTATTAAGGGTAGCTAACAGCACTGTCATTTTTACACAGTTACATGTATTACAGTATCTCATTACAAAAATATTGAGGCCTGGTTGTGCTGTGTGGGATAGTTCCTATACCTAAACATTTACAGTCCAGACAAATAGAGCAAGCAAACTGTACACCAGCACTATTGTTTATTCCAGAAACTCTAGATGTGTTACATATTCCTTGCATGGGTGAAGAGCACCAGAGAGGGTCAAGACTGATGAGACTGGGAGGTGTTACAATATGAGGAAACAGCAAAAATCAACCTGTGAGGTGGAGCGTTTAGCTGGCATATGATTGAAACTAGAAGTAGAAGGCAGAGCTAAGAAGAGCACAATATCACTGGTATACGTTATGGGCAAAACATAGTCTCTATCAGGTTATTAATCCTAGCACAGAATTAATGTTCATGAAGGCCATCTGCAGTTATTCATTCCATGCTGGAAATTGGTAGTCCTAAGGCTGTTGCTTGAAGAAGAAAAACAAACAAACAAAACACACACACACACACACACAAAAAGAAAAAAACAACATGACCACTCAACAGTGGTGCTGGTCAAGAAGACAGAATAGATATTAAAAATCAATTATCAAGTATATTGTTTTCTAACGCATTCAACAAAGAGTTGAGAAAAGAACAGTATGTACACAAATAATGCTGAGAGTTGATGGTGCACCAGTGAGAAAAATGGGCAATTATTGGCTTAAATCTTTTTCAGTTCTGTGACTTAACCTGGGACAGCTACACTCTCAACTGAAACAGATGCAAATTTACATACAGAGCATAGATGTCTGAAACATTAAAGGAGAGGTGCTGTTTTGCCTCCATTAGCAACGGCCTGTTGTGATTTTTGAAAACAGCACTTAAATCCTATAGGACCAATCCTTCTGGCACAGTTTCAGGTCAATCTAGAGGTAGCATTGTAAAATTCAGACCCCAGGAAGTTATAGCGAACAACTTTAAAAATTTGATTGCATTCTTCTGTTTGAAGAATCTCTATCACCGTGGAGCTGTAAAAGTTGTTTGTTTGAATTTAGTACCCTGTTGTGCTGTGTCAAGTGGAAAGCATTCCCAGAGAAGACCTAGGGGTGATGAGAATACAGCTGATAAAATGTATCCAAGATGAGAGCACTGTTGATGTAAAAGAGAATGAGTTGGAATACCAGGCACATCGTTTTGCACGGTGGGTCTTTAATAATGATGATTAGACATTAGGCACAATGATTTTTCTGGTCTGCATCCATGTTTAGTCTAGCTTGAATAAGTACAGCAATGTTTTAACATCATGTTCACATAGTGTTCCTAGGACTAAATTTGCAATAGTGAGTAGTGCAAAACATAGATCCGTGTCTTAGTTACGTGGCCACAGACAGCATCTGTTGCTTTCTTCCTGTTGTGTTATGAACCTGATCACCCGTGTGCAGACTCTCTCAGCACCATGCTGCCCAGCTAGTTCAGCATTGTTTTTAATGAGACTAAATATTTTTTTTTGCCTAGGGAGAAAAGACAGGTTAAACGTAATCCTTGCATTAAGTTTGGAACTAGCACTGAAGTAAAGCATGAACTTGGGTCAGTACCCTGTGCAGTACCATATAGCCTTTCTAGATGCATTTGTGTAGCAGATGAAAACAAGGTCAAAACAAAGATTTAACCTAGTACTAAAAGTGGGTTGGTAGTAGAGGAAAGGGGTGTGTGTGTGTGTTGGGGGGGTGAGATGGTGTGGACCAGCTGAAGATACGTTTGAGAAAAATGAAGCTATGCTTACTCTACAGCTCCTCCCAAAGTTGCAGAGATCTTTCACGGGCCTGAACTGGATACTTCAAAGAGCAATAGTTTTGGTCCAGCCACTGATTTTCATCTTAAACCTATAGGCAGGCCTTTACAACCTGGATCTTAAAAGGTAGTTATGGGTCAGGAGTTCTTATCAAACTGAAAAACTTTTGGTTTCAATTAAGACATCATGGCTTGCAAGGTATGAACTACCTGTCTTTCCTAGAATAGCTACTGGGAGCTGGTTTCATCCGGGAGATGTGTAAAACAGGTTTAAATACCTCTTCTGTCAGTCTGTTGTTTCCCAGGTGAGTGTACTAACTCACCTTTCCTTCTGTCCTTTTTTCTTCTGGGGCTTTTCAACTTTATATAAAGTAATTCAAACAAGCAAACACTTTTAGGGCTATACCATGGCTAGTGCTCACCAAGCATGCAATAGAGCCAAGAAGTTTTGCTCTTGGCTGTAATCACAAAGCGATGAAGACTTTTCTCTCCACTTCTATACGTGTTATGGCAGAAAAAAACTACTTCAAATGCTGTTCCTGCTGAAGAACAGAGGTCTTGCATTTCTCTGGAATAGGAAGAGCCATCTGTATTCAGACAAAAACTGGCATAAGACTGGATTTTCAACTTTTTTATTGTCTCTAATTTGCTTGTTGTTTTCTTCTTGCCCTTGTTGGGTTGTATTGATTGGTAAGCAGTAAAGAAGGGGGAAAAATACAGTCCCAGGGGAAGAAAAAAAAAAACAAAGAAAATAAAAAAGGCGAGACAGTATTTTTCATTTCATTACTGTGTTCCTTCACAGCTGTATTCTGACATTTAGAACAACATAATATGCATGTCTCTGTTCATTAGGTTTCTCAGCACTACATAGTGACAGCCACAGAGAAGGGGGAGGGGGGCAAAGAAAGGAAAGAAAGAAATGATCTTAAACATGAAGTAACCTTTGCAGGCTAAACAACAAAGAAATGAGAACAGCGAAGGAGAAATACATTTTCTGAAAGAGTAAACATAACCAAAATCATGGCCTTGAATTAGGTTATTCAAATAACATTATGAAGGGGAAAAGAGAATACTGAACTCAAGGCAGAAATAACTAATTTTCTGCCCAATGACTTGTTTTGTATGCATATCTTTGAGCAGATCTATTACTAGTGTTTGAACCAGAGTAAATGACACAAGGAGAAGACTGCTGAAACTAAGGATTGCCTTAAAGCTGGGTCAGGAGCTGATACATGCCCAGGAAAATGGGAAATTTGTTCTAGCAATAAGTATCTACACCATGTGCAGGTATCTAAGCTATTACATAACGAACACCTTCATGTATATGATACAAGGTGTTGTCAAATACAAATACTAGCTTTGAAATGTTAAATGTTATTTAATCATAATTTTACTCAGAAGCTAGTATATAACAATGTTACTTCAGATTTTAAAGGTCTAAGTTGCAACAACCATGCATATTTTAATGGGTCCTGGAATACCTCTGATTGTAGAAGAATTGTTAGATACACACACACACACACACACAAACAAACCAAAAACAAACAAACAAAAAAAACCAATATGACTTTCACCACGTTAGTTCAAAGTTCAAAACCAAGACATTTCAGCTCTCTGGACGTGGGAGAAAAAAAAAAAAGGAAAACAAAAAACACAACTCATTGGCAGTTTTGTTTACTTTTGCAATGTCATTATTTCTGAGATGTCAATTACAATTTCTTTTTTTAAATTAAGAAATTAAAGTTCTCAATGGAGTTTTCTTTTGTAGAAATGTGGAATCATAGAATCATCTAATCATTAAGGTTGGAAGAGACCTACATGATCATTTGGCCCAACCAGCACCCTACTACCACTATCACCCAATAAAGTTTGTCTCTAAGCACCACATCCAATCTCTCCTTGATCAACCTCAGGGACAGTGATGCCACCACTTCCCTGGATTTATGATCTCTCCTCAAAGTTGGGAGGGGGAGAGAGAAGTCAAAACAATGAGAAACTCGTGAAAAATAATTGTTTAATTCTAGCAGTTGCAAGTTGCTAATTTTAGTAATCCAGAAAATTAGGCCTGACTTTAATTCCTAGGTTTTACAGACGGGGGAAGTGGGCTTCATAAGATCTTTCTATGACTTTCCCCATGTCAGCTCAAGGCAAAGAATGTGGGAAAACCCTACTGTGTTTCTTACTTATTCTTCCTAGTTTCTATGCCTGCTATTTTCTGGTCTACCTCTAAAACTACCAGATGTCAAAATATTTGTTAGGGGAATATTTATTAGTCATTTATGTCTCTAGTTCCTCTGGAAAGCAGAGGAGGATGGTGCCAAGAAAAGATAACAAGGCTTGCAAAAAGATATAAGCAGCTTCCCTGCAACTGTCCAGCTGCTTTGCAGATCAAGGGAGGCTGGAAGCTGAAAGCATGTGCAGCTCCCACATCATATGGAAGGTCTCTACGCAAGCTGGTGCTGAACCTTGTTACTGATTTTACCATTGTTTCATCAGAAGAGCGGTTATTTGGAAAGGCTTTACATACTCCCATGTGCTCATACCTCCTTCCTCTTCTGTTTCCCTTTTACCCCTTTAAGTTTCATTCACTTGTGAAGTAGGGGATTTAAAGAATTGTTCAAAGGGGTGAGGGATAGCAGTGACATAGTCTGGACCCAGACACACAGCTGCCTGTCTGTCACCAATTAACATTCCTAGGAAAGAGGAGATTGAAATTTTAGCACTTTATAAAGCCTTAATTGGTTTGCAAATCATATGTGCCCACTGCTGCTCTGCCATCTGGGGGCTAACAATGTGCGTGGTGGCCATCTCTTCAAAGAGAACCTGCTGGTTGGAGGGAGGCTAGATGGCACTGAGGTCAGTATGTTTTTGGGAGAGTGTGGGGGGGTGGTATCCGTGTCAGGATGCCCTTGGGAGTCAGCAGGCATAAGGAAGCGGTGTGTGTGCATGTGAAAACAATTGACATAAACTGCTCTCTGTCATAGCTGTTGTCCTTGGGGTCCCTGGCTAGGGCAGGAGTTAACCAAGAGGCTGTTTCAGGGGGACATGGATCATTTCCCAGTTTTCTGCAGGGTGGCTGTCACTGGAGTGTCATGCTGGGATCCATGGCCGATGGTCAGGGCATCTGGAGGGATCTGGAGGCAGCTTGCTGTAGTGGGGTAGGACTGGTGGGGAGCCATGTGAGGGAGGCACTGAGGAAATTAGGCCTGGAGACAGACTAGGAGTCACACGGGCTCAGTACTGAGCTGTACCTGGAGTTGCAGGGAGCCCTAGGGCAGGCCCATGGACTCAGCTCTTGGAGCTGCAGGGCTGCCCTCTGTGCCACCCTGGGCAGGCCTCATCTGCCCATTGGTAAAGGATGGAGTAGGCTGGTGGCTCCTGAGGGCTGTGAGGTGTCCCCACAGTGTGTTGGGGACTACCACTCATAGCTTTGGTGTGGGGAAGCCTTGGGCATCAGGTACCTAAATGGAGACCGTAGAAGAGCATCCCCATTGATTTCTGGAACCATTTGTGCAATGTCACCAAATTATAAAACTGGGGTTCCTGCCCTTGTCTTCTGCCTGGTGGGGTTTGCACTTTAACAGCTAGAGTTTCCAGCCAGTCTTTAGTGCACAGCAGGATGAGGCTCTTGTTTTGGATGCAAAGCAGTAAGTGGATGTAGATGAAGATGGGAAGCAGGAGGTTAAAATGGGAGTGAGCAGGTAGGAAGGGAGGCTTCTTCCAGTAGATGTCATAGAAGATGGTTGGTTCTGGTCGACTGCTGTTTTTTCAAGTGCTTCTCCTGTTTTCCCCATCAGCTGCATGTGACTTGTGTTCATTCAGATCACAAATGTTTTGGACTGACCTTGTTTGTGCTATGAGGAATTTAACTTGTGCTGTAGAAATGAATAAATCTGTTTCTTAAATGCATATAACCTGTTCCCTTTGCTTTCCTTTTCCAATAGCTATATGCTTATGTCCTCAGCTCCCACATTACCATGCTTTTTCTGGTCCTTATATACTGAGCATATCAGAAAAGATTCTGTTGCTGCTGTGGTGGGTTCAGGGCTATTTGCTTGTAGGAGGCAGGATGGCTTTTGCCTTTGGAAAATGGTAATGGCAAGTTCTGTTCCTTTCTCTCAGTGCAAGCAGTGACTTGGATAATCCTCTGCCATACTGCTGCTAGCTTCCACAGAGCTTATAGGGACTGAATTTTCTCCAGTCCTTGGCTTCTCTGCCAAATTGTTAGAAACTAGCTGATGAAAATTAAAGTTATCAAGGGAATAGAGGGGTGCATATCTGTAAACCTAATTTCTTAGGAACCCAGGTTGAAGATGATAATGTATATAGATCAGGGTTTTTGTCAGATGAGAAGTGTTGTGCCTCTTCAATTTACTGCAGTCTTAATGGGATAGGAAGGAGGAGATGTATGGTGATCTGGTAGGGAAAAATACAAAATAAATTAGTAGCAATAATAATAGTCTCATAGTTTGTCCCAAATGTAGGTCTTGTTAAAGGAGCTTATCATCTTGAATGCCAGTTGTTATTATTATTATTATTATTAAGCTTTAACAAAAGAGCAGACAAATATTTTACTGGAAATTCTTTTTGATAAAATTACCCTCCTCCCCGGCAAGGTAATTTTATTCTAGAAGTGTCTGTTTTGACAGGAGGGAAGAGCTGTTTATCAAAAGAGCCAATAAAACTAAATGTGGAAACATTTCCATTCTGGCTAAATCTAAAGCTTCTCACTGAAGTTATAGAAGTGTCAGTTATTGGAGATATTTGGAGGTCCCTAGTTCAACCTCCTGCTCAAAACAGAGTTATCACCAGCTTTAATAAGGTCGGCCCTATTTTTATCTAGTCAGGTCTTGAGAACCTCCAACAATGGAGGGCTCTGCAGGTGTTCTGGGTAGCCTGTCCCAGTGTTGAAGAATTTTTTTTCATGGATATTCTTTGCTGATATCCAGGCAAAGTCTCCCAGGCCACAGTGGGTGATCATTTGCCAGTTTTTTTTTTAATCTTTAATCATCTGCCACAAATGGAAAATTTGGCTGAACACAGGCTAGTGGGTTATCCATGCATTGCAGCTGTGAAAAATATCAACAATTTCAGTGCTTGTGAAACAGAGCAGAAAGTAACCTACCACAGAGCAGATCTTATCTGGTATCCTAAAACAGTATGTCTAGCACGTTAACTCCTTCCCATGCATTCTTCTTCCTAGGGTTAAGGGAAGAACCTGTTCACAAATGGAGAGCAGTTGAGCAGAAAAAGGTCTGACTGGCTCAAGATAGACCTCTGCAAATACTCCCCATGTCAGTTTAGGCAAATACTTTTAAGAATTCATTCAATTATGTTAAGCACCCATTAAAGGAATCCTAAGTCCTCCCTGGGGTCATTTCAGTTCTATAAGATTGTAATTGTTTGAGACTAATCATGATTTCTTCTTTTGCCTTCAGGTGATTCTAATTCTGACAAAGCTGTACGACTACAACCTGGGAAGCATCACAGAAAGCTCTCTTTGGAGGTATGAAGATAATTTGAGCTAATAATTACCACCTTACTTAAATAGGAGCATCCTGATTCGATTCTTTTATTGAATTTAATTGGATTTTTTAAAAATATGCTGGAAGGTTTGTAGCTTACCCATCTCTCTTGTTTCTATTCTTTCGTACTTAAGGATGAAGAGGCTGAAGTCTTGATTGTTTTGTTTCAGCTAGATAACACTTCACGAACCTGCTGTCATTTGATTTCCCCTTTTCTATCTTATTCAGAATCAAATCAACCAACGGGTTTATTTTTAGAACTCAACAGCCTCAGGTCCTTGTTTATAATGAAGAATCTCATGGCTGTCTACTGCCCAAATGATAGTTATGAAAAGTCAGTGCTGTTAAGACTGGGAGCATGTTTGCATTTAAAGTTTGCTCAAATGAGTATTCCAGGTCTGTTTTTTCAGAACTCATAGTTTTAGTACCAGATTATGGATTTCTACTCGTGTGGTGATATCTGCTGTAGTAATTTATAGGGGATGCCTTGTGACTTTTGATTTCAAAAGCATATCATGCACATTTGCATTCAAGGAGAGCAGGTAGTACTTTTTTTTTTTATTATTATATATATATTTATTTTATTTTAAATAAATCTCAAAAATGGATCTAAGGGGTGTTTACTTCATATTTTTTTAGTGGTAGCATCAGGAGCTGTAATGGATGAAAGGGGAGTTTCTCATACTTCCATTTACAAAGCTTTGGTGGGCAGACTAGGGCTTTGTTTGCAGGTTTGATAGAGGTGGACAGACTACTGTATTGATACAAGAAAACTACAGTTATTTTAAAACTAAAACTTCATGTGAGATTGAACTTGTTTTGATAAACTTGTTTAGGAAAGGATTTTCAGCTCCCAGGAAGAATTTTGTGTCAGAAGTAGAAAAAATAACCTTTCTGTCCAAGGAACTGAGTAGGGATTTAAGAGAAAAACAGAAGAGGGATGTGGTCTGGAGTGTGTTGTAAACTCAGTGTAAGTGCTCTGCCACACTAGTGTGCAGAAGAAAAGTGCATTATTTCTCTCTGCCCAAAATAAATCTAAAAAGAATTAAGAAAAAAAAAAGAAAAAAGAGGGAGGAACCACCCCCAAACTAAAGACATATCAAAACTTCAAGAATTTTCGTTCTAGCAATAGGAACACACAAAATTATGATTTTGAGGCGTTAAATAAATAGTCTCTTATCTTACTGCATGGATAGTTTAATTTTTCTATTTCATATACATCACTGCTGGGGCTTGAGATCAAAAATGGTCTTATTGTCTCTACTATCCTTTTCCTGTTATGATATGCGCATTGAGGAGCTCGACCTAGGATCTCTCAGGATTGATGCTTTTGCAGAATTTTTCTAAAGGGGCTATGGAATAAATTGGTTCCACAGTGGTTTCAAGAAATAATATTCATAAATGCAAAATCTGTTATTTTTATTTTCTCTTACTAACCTCACTTGTTTCTCTCTGAAAAATCTCCATCTGTTCTATTAGTCATTGAGAAAGGCATGGTGTTTCACCATGTGGAGAAACCTCCTTCCCTGGTGCTGAAGAACTACTTGTGATGCAGTACAGGATTGAGTTGAGATACTAATTTAGGACTAAATATAGTATAGCCACATAGGAGAAGAGAAAATACCTCTTATTGAGGTGTATGAACTTGGGCACAAATGTACTGATGAGTTTATGCTGTTGCCTGTTCCAGAACAGGGTTCTGTGGAGTCTGAATTTTACCCTTATTAAAAGAGAAGAGACTGTGAATATCACTGGAAGGTTGTACGAGAATCTGGGACTTTGGTGGTATACCAGGCCTAGATCTAGTGAGTGTTGTGCACTTGTCTATACTTCAGACTGTCCTAATGTTAGAATGTGACATAACATCAGAAAAGCTATATTATTTCCTCTAATCCTATTGCCAAAAAGTAGTATAGGAGAGACTATATGAACAGGAGCTTCATATCTGACACTTCCTTGTAACATTCTTCCAGCCTTCATTCTTTAGGTTGACATTTAGGGTCCTTCCTCACCCTTCAGTTTAAGGTCTGAGTCTGAAATTTTTTTTGCTTTTAGTATGTCAGGGGTTTTTACTAATATATAAAATGTTTCAATTCTCAGTGGTTTCAAGAAAGAATATTCACAAAAGTAGAATTTTACTAGATATAAGCTAAATTAGTATTGTCTAGAGTGTTTTAATATTAATACCCTTGACATCTTGGAGCAAAGAGTACCATAGATTTGAGAAACCTCTTGGCTTGTTTTGAACATGTCAGCTCTAGTTTCACTTGACACATGTCACTTGTCAGGACTTGGTTACAGCTGCATGGCCAACCATCCAGTATCCCAGGGATAATGTTTTTGATTAGGAGATATTAGAGGGGATCCAGGACAGCTAAAATGAACATATGTATCTTTGCAGTGCTCTGCTATTATTCTTGATTGGCTCTTTGGTGTTCGTGACTTCTCTGTCACCAGTGCATTTCTCTCACCTTGTTCCTGTTGCCTTAATTCAGGCCCAGGTGGTTACACTGTGTTCTATCCCGAATCTGGCTCTGCTGTTAGATCCATGCTCACCATGCAGGCATGTGTTTGGTTCTCTAATAAATATCCCTCTCAAGATCCCATGACAGCTTCTCTGTTCTTTCTGTAATGGAAAGAAATGACAAAATGGGCATATCTTATTATTTAATGTACCTGACAGGGAGGTTAGTAGCTGTCGCACCTCCTGGCTACTTAAGTGACATGTTAATTTACATCTCATTGATTGTTTCAAAAAGATACAAAAATGGGCTTGAGTGATGGGAAGAAACATATCTTGCACTTCAATTTATTTCTTGCCTCTAGGTTTGATGCTAGGGAATGGAAGAAATCATGATCTCATGTCTAGTTTGATTTCTGATGTCAAGAGTTCTGTTTCTGAAGGATAGAGGAGAAAGACAGGTAATTCTGCAGGTACCCACAACTGAAGAGGAATCTTTGCCTTGAGAACGTGACAAAGAAATACCACCGTTGCCTCCTGTGCAGAGTGCGTTCTGAAAAGGTTGATGAATGATGAGAGGCGATTTAGAATCATGTCACAGACACGAGTCATTTGTGCTATAGCTGGTTATAAGCACATCTGTCAGTGGAAGGTATAGTTGGGTGATTTAAGCAGTTTTGTGACTGATGGGACTGTAACCATCTATAACACAACTATGCCATTGCCTACAACATATGAATCTGTCTTCTTTATAAACACACTGCTACCTACTAGGATGACATTTCTTTGTAATTTTTCAGCCAGTTTAACTACAGCTGGCTGCAGTACTAATGGATGGAGATTGCCCTTCTGAAACGACCGATGAATTAAGACACTACTGGTGACAGACACAAAAGGACAAAATACAGTAAAAGGAAAAGAAATAAATTCTATACAATCTTCTAAAGTACTGAAGTTCAGAAGCTCACCAAGCTTTAGATGCCAAGTGAACTGCTGATTCTGTATATGGTAAATTAAATTCTGTATCAGGCTGGGCTTGACTTTAATTATGTTATCATCTCAGCATACTTTTTCCACTGTTTTAGTTGAGGTGATTTTATTTATTTACTTATTTATTTATTTTTATATAGAAGAGAAAGAAAACAGGGAGGAGAAAAGACTATCTTTCACTGAGCAATTAACTGAGTGTACTGGGTTTATTTCTCTTCCTGTCTTGGGTATCTCTCCGATCACAAAGAGGATTAAGCAGTGAGTGTTAGGAGAAGATGTTTTCTTCACTGGAATAAGATAAGCTTATGTTTGCAGTAAATAAAAATGTCAGAATAGTCACTATGGTATGCATGAGCTGCAGACAGTGGAAGGGGAGGACTAATCTTTTTTTTTCCTGTTTGCATAAATATGATACTCTGGAGAGATGTACAGGACGCCTTCCAACAGGACCTTGAGAGGCTGACGACCAATGAATGTTGCCATTAACCTCTTTCTTTTCTTATAGTTCCGTATTTGGTTAGAAATTACTAATTTCTTAGAATTTCCTGTAAATGTAGCAGTAATTAAACTTTACTTTTCAGTCAGTAAGTAGGAAGATGTAGGGTTTATTTGGCTTGAGAATGTTTATGTCTGAACAGATATTTTTTGCTCTGTTAGTTCTAGCAGTTACTGATGATGCTTCTGTACTTGGATGCTGTACTTGAACTCTCAGCTTCCAGTTCAGGCCTGCTGGTAGCTTCCAGCCTGTACTCCACAGTTCTTAGTTTCTGCTATAGGGAAGCTTGTACGTATGCTGTAAATGAATCTCAAGAACTATGGAAAAGACTCATGCGTCACATAGGTCTAGTTTTAACTTAACCATATGTAAAGTAGGGGATAATAAAAGTTACTTTTTTTGAGAGAAGTGAATATTGGATGCATTTAGCTAACTAGTGTCTTCAATATTTTGAGGATCACATGGTGATAAATACTAGATAAAATGTCACAGGTCTCAGAACTCTAGGGCTCTGTTTCTAGATTTGTCATGGCCTTCTTTTTTTTTTTTTTTTTTTTACCCTTGAGCCACAGTCTTTTAGCCTATCTATCAGTTTACTAATCCCCAACTTCTGGCACCACCGACACACGTTATCTTGCAATTCTGTCCCTTCAATAAGAGAAACTGTGTATTTACAACATTAAACTAATAATAATAAAGAGAAATAATAACAAAAAAAATCCTTAGAGCATCTCCACTTCTAGGTATAGGAGTAGCTTTCATTTCTTCCATAGTGCTACTTCATAAAATAATGAATTCACTGGGAGTTGAGTGTAAGATGACATCTCTTGCTCAAGGAACTGTAAGAAACATGCTTTTAAAGAATTACTGCTATGTCCTAATTTTGTTCCTGTTCTCTTCTGCTATTAGCCACTTCAGAAGACAAGATACTGGGCAAAGGCAGACTTGAAGTCTAAGTACCATCAGTATTGTGTATGTATGATGAGTAATCTTGCAGTCATCATCATGAAGGGAAGTGATATGGTGAAAACGCTTGTTGATGGAAATAGGTTTGTGTTAGTATGTCAGATCATGAAAAGGAGCAATGGAGTAACAGAAATCATTTCCTCTTACAGCTGCTATAGGGATAGGAGTTATAGGGAGAGAGGTAGATAAAGACTGAAGAGCCTTTCTGGGTACAACCTTGCATTATTAGCCAAATGATGCCTGACAACTTCATCTTGAATCTTGTTTGAAAAGTCTCCTTGTTTTGACTGTATGTTTACATCTAAAAAATATTTCTAAATAATATAGATGCTTTGAAGCCTCATGTATTGTTGTTTCTCCATGAAATTTTCTGACTCCTTGCAACGTGTGTAAGAATGCCCTCTTTTCAGACCAGAGCTATGGCCATCCATGTCATCTTCAGTACTGTTGACATGTTTGTGAAGATTTTCTTCCTCTTTACTATAAAGTCCTTACAGCAGGAGACTCCAAATTTTGGCAGTATTTTCTTCCTTTGAGGGGAATTTCCAGTAAATGTCTGTTGCTCTATTGTCTTGCTGCACATTGTATGCTGGTTCCTTACTTCTGTTTTGCAGATGGGCTGTTCTCCACGCACATTTTTCTACGTGCTGAGCTGCATTAGTAAGGTCATAACCTGTGGTTTAGTGACACAGTGTGCTCTGCAACAGCAGATTAGGGTCTTTTAGATGGAGTAGATAGGAGAAGCAAATCCACATGAGAAAGGAACTGACAAAAGGGGGGAGGGGAAGTCAGTAAGTACATTTTAACCAGCAGTTCTGTGGGAAAGGGGAATGCAAAAAGGACTATTTGAAATGCTTTTATCTATAAATATGATGCTTCAGTTGCTCAGTGTGACTGAATCACTTTCCTTAACTGAATATCAGAGCTTGATAAATGCTGCTGTATTATCTCCCACAGGTATTTAGTGAAATTGTAACAATAACACTTCCTCATGTCTTTTTATTTTATTTTCGTTTTTGCTTCTGGAAACGTGAACTGCTGGATGCTCTGTGTATAGATGCTGGAGAGCATCTGTAAGGAAAGGAAAATATCTACATGCTCAGCTATTTTTGTAGGAAGAATTATATTTTATAGTTTGATAGCAGCAGGAGATCTGATTCTGCTGGAAGCAGGCTTAGAACATGGATTTCATGTACTGACTGAATGTGAAGCTGAGTGTAACCTTTTTCTTGGTTGATGGGACTGTTCAACCATCAGGACCCCTAGGGACTTTGTAGTCTCTACAGCTATCAGTTTTTCACATGAATGCTTATTTTATTCTGGTGACTTACAATAAAAATTTCTATCACAGTCAACTCTTCCAGTTGGTTGTCAGAGTTTTCTGGGATGTCTTGTCTGCTGTCAAAAAGAGTTCCAATAAAACTGGAGAGAGGGAGAAACAAACAATAACAACAAAAACAACCAGGAAGTTTTTTTTTTTTTTTTTTTTTAATTTATTTATTTAAGATACAGCCCACAGCAGATGCTTTAACTGATCCTAAGTTAGTAGGATGTGAAAATCTTATTGAATTTTACCATATTCTTACCTTCCCTGAAGCGTGAGGGCCAGGATAGCTCTTGCATTTTGTGACCTGACTTCTACCTTGATTTAATCAACGGCAAATAAGTTGTGCCTTGGCAGCATGAGGAGTCATACTCTGATATTTTGAAGGATCAGATTTGGCTGAGGATTTAGTGATATGCTCCTCATTGCCTGGTCTGTATTGATAAAAACTTTCAGCACTAATGACAATAGAAATTTATTAAGAATATTAAAAATATGTTCTCTGTAGCAGCCAGTTGTGAAATGTAGGAGTGCTATCAAGTAAATAAATAAAAAAACACCAATCCATTTTCTGCATGAAAAAGCATGTAAATCAGCATTATGAATATTAATGCTGACATATATTATAAATATACTGTAAATAACAGGTGCATAGTGTTCATGCTGCTTTACAGACGTATAATGTTTAAGTGCAGTTTGTCATTCTTCTGTAGATTAGAAAATGAACTTTTACACCTGTGTTTCCCAGACTGTATCTGTTTGTGTAAATGAGACTTCAAAAAAAAAAAAAAAAAAGTAAACTGAATTATGGGATGTATCTATTTGTTCTGTCTGTGTAATAAATGCAAACAAGCTAGACTTGATATGCAAGAAGAAACAAACAATGCTGGAGTTACCAGTTCATAAACAGAAAGCAAAACACTCTTAATGTTCTTATTTTTTTCCCCACTGCACATACTTTTCCTTTTGCAAGGATGTGTAAAGATGTACCTGTCTTTTCAGAGGGATATATACTCATCTAGTTGCAAAAAATGTATTTGAGTCCGAGCTTGAGTAAACCAAAACTACTCCAGTTTATACTAGCTTGAGCTCTGAGGTCTTCAGATCCAGGTACCATATTTCTGTATCTGTGCCTTGGGAATTGCACAGGCAAACAACTCAAAGTTTATTATTACTACAGAAAGAGCCAGATGTATCTTTTGGTGTCTCTTGAAGGATATAATGAAACAACTGTACATGATATGCTGTAAAAACGCATATTTAAATTGACACCAAATATTTATTGCATAGTATAAACTGACTACTCTTTACACAAGAGCACAATAGCTTGCTTGGAACTGACCTTTTTTTCTGATTTCTCTAATCTACCAGGTAAGAAATGGACAACAGAGAACAGGAGGAATAAAGCCCACAATTAATCAGCTTGTATCTTCAATATTGATAGCAAAGAGGAAATAAATACTGTGCTTTGCAGGGAGCTGGAGCAATTAGGGTGAGGAAGGTTTATTTTGCCTCTTGTCATTCAGCTATCCTGGTGGGAGCAGGCAGGTTCCACGGAGCAGACAAACCTCGTACCCTTGATGGCTTCTGTGTACTCAGTGCTGAGAAGGTTTGTGCATGTCTGACAGGGACAGATAAAAGAAGTTTGATTCCCAGTGAGCAAGGAGGTAATTCACTGCTACAATTCCCCTTACAAAGGCTTGGAGAAAGTGTATGGGGATTCAGGAACTTTTTTTTTTTTCCTAGCTGACGGCCTCTTCCTGCTACAGTAGAGAGTAATTTTACTGGTAAGATTCATTAAAATGATGTGTGAAAATATGCCTTTTCGATTATCAAAGTCAATTGTCATGCATTCTAAGATGATACAGTGCTTTACCAACAGAAAGTAAAAACCCTTTTCTGTCACCCCTTATTTTCCTGCTGCCCCCTAAATAAGTTTGTTTCATAAAGGAGTGGCATTGAATTTTCCTAGCATGCATTTTACTGTGTGCTTCATTTTGAATCTATGAGAGGCTAAATTGAAAAGAAGAAACTCAAAGAGGTCATATTGTGTATTAAATGACTTATAAGGAAAGAGAGCAACTTTGATATCAGATCTTCCCTCGAGGCAAAATTATTGTACCATGTTGTTAATTCTACTAACTTGCTTTTACTTCTGTATTTTCGTGTCCACATCTGTATGTGTGTTCCCATTTGTTTCCTTCTGTTCTTTCTTAAAGCCTGAGCTCCTAGACTCAGGCAACTGTTCGCAGTCACAGCCTGGTGGTGGTGATGGGAGAAAGCCCAACTTCCTGGTTTTCACATGGTGAAGGGAAAATTAAAGGACTTAATCTCCTGTACTGACAGGAAAGCCCAAATATATTTTTAAAGTTTGATTACATTTTTTATTTATTTTTTTTCTTAAAGTGATGTCTTGACTAGGAAGGCAAACCAGGGTGGGCTGGAAGGAGGATCAGAATGAGGTGGATTCCTCCATGATCTGGGCATCTGGATTCTTACTGGAGGCTGAGATGTCAAATTATGACATTTTTTGCTTGGATTCTGCCTTAACACATGTTAATCCTTGCAAAAGAGTAAGAAAAGATGAGATTTAAAACCATTCATTTTAAATAGTCTCTCTTTCTGAACATCAACACAGAAGAGCTTTTATGAGTATAGACTCTGTAGAGTTGCTGGAAAGAGCTGCTAGATAGGAGAAACATTAAAAGCAGCAACAAAATGAAGACTTTGTGAACCACATTTATAATCTTTTCTTCCTTATCTTTCTAATTGTGTTTGTGTGTTTGCTCTTCTCTTCTTGTGGCTTCTGGGAGGTGAGGGAGGAAAAATCACAACTTTTTTTTTTTTTTTTTGGTCACTCTCTGTGGTAGCATTATTTAAGTGGAAGCAATATTTTTTAAACTACAGAATAGATATGATTTTTTTTTTTTTTTTTTTTTTTTTTGTGTGTGTGTGTGTGTGTGTGTGGAGTTATTCCTCATAATGAATTTTCCTTGCTAGAGTCTTCAGGAGGTGGTCGGCTATTTTTCCTAGCCTGCCTCCAGCAGTGCCCAATAAATGCCAGCTATTATCAATGTTAAACTCTCAATATGTAACCCACTACCTTTGGGATAATGTTTTTTCTTGCCCTGCTACAGAAATCAGCTTATGCTCTTAAGCATGAGTTTTGATGACTTGCAATATTAACATAAGCAACTATTTAAAAATACATATTATAGGCTATTGAATTATTGGCCCTTTCCAGTGAGCACATCTGTGGCTTGTAAGACTCTGACCTCCTTTTGTTGTGAGCAGTGTCTGCTGACTATACGCATTGTGAAAATATCATTTCTCTTTGCTTCCCTGCCAAGGCTCGAGTGACGATGTGCTCTCTTGTTATGAGGCAGCATAAAATTTAGAGGCTAGTCACGGTGAAGGTAGTAAGAAAGAAACTTAAAGACCTCAGTAAATTTCCCTTCTAAGTGTTCCCTTTTCAAAGGTAAATGGTCTTATTCTTTGTAATCTCTGATTGTGTGTTAACAGCTTTCACAATGCTAACTTTTTTTTTGTAAAAAAAAAAAAAAAAAAAAAAAGTACATTACAGTTGCAGTGCTTTATGTCCCTTAAAGGAGTCAAAGGAGGAAGAAGCCAATACATTTTTTTTCTATTTTTCTTTAAAATCCACTACCTACTCAGCAGATATATACTGTAAATTCAAGATGTGGATGTTACACGAAGCAAGTGTGATGACACAAGTGTTTTAATAGTCTTTGATTTATTTCCCTAAGTGCTTTATTAAGATGATGCACAACAGCATTTGGAAGCCAAAAGCAGTCTTAGGAGAGACTTAGATGAGTTATTTTCAATCTCTTGACTTTTCTTCCTCAACACAGTAATTTGTTTGATTGGGGAAGAAGGGCCCTGGATTCAGAACAGGGATTCTACTTCTTATTTAATGTTTCTTTGTGAGTTAATCAGCCCAGTTTGTGGTCTGAGTCGGTAGGAATATGAATGAACTCACTGTGATACAAGAGAGCTTCATGGTTCAGAGAAAGGATACTGCCTGGGTTTAGGAGATTTGTTCTGTTACTGGATGGGTTTGTGGCAATCAAATGGAGAAATATTTGGTTAGGCATAATCAAGAATCAGCAAATTCACATGTATCAGTAGTCAGCTGTGAGGTATCCTCTCCTGGCAAGATACTTATAATGATGTTCTGCAAGGTTAGTTCCAGGTACAGTGATATCAGGCACTTTTGCCATTAGTCTGATAATAAATCTGATATTTTTAAGACAGGCAGTGTAGTGAATTACTGAGACTTGAGAAAGTCACAGTGATCAAATGGATTGCTTAGTAAGCTGGCCTGACTTGGAGAAATATATTTTAGTCCAACAAAGCAGACTAGTAGGATAAGGGCTAAAGGTTTTACTTAATAGTACTATGTACAGCACAGTGAGGTGCTGTGATCAAATGATCTGTAGGAGATGGAACAGGGAACTGAACATCATGTCCCATTGTGAAGAGGCTGAATCAGACCATTTTGGTCATTGTATATACAAATTAAGGAGCCAGAATTTGAATTAATAAAGAAATGAAAAGTAGAAAACAATATTTATTGCATGATACTGATTTGACATGACAACCTTTGTGGCATTGTACAATTTTCAGCAAAACCCTGTGCTCAATTATGAGATTTCTGGACAGAGCTGAAAGAGAAATGGAGGTGCAAAAGTGTGTCATGCTGTTTAGAGTATTTCTGTGCACTAGAAATAATCTAAATATGGCTAGCTAGAATGCCATCTTTGGCTCAGGAAGTCAAAGAATCCCATCTGTTGGAGACTTTGAGAGTGTTTAGGGGAAATACGGATTCGTACTTCCTGAGCTCTTATGCTGATATCTGTTGTTAACCATCACAGACAAGGTACTGTGCTGAATGGACTTCTGCTCTGACGTGAGTTGCCCACCCTGATATTGTTATGGTAGCACAGAACTGTGTAGGTGAATTTACACATTGGAGGTGTTATTGTGGTGTAGTTTCATACCTAAATTTGCTCATTTCCACTGTCCCAAAGTAATTGTATATTATTAACGTAATTGTTTTACATTTTTCCGTTCCAAGTTATTTGATTCAGCACAAGGTTAACTTGGTGAAATGTTGATATAAAATATATACATAAATATATACATGTTGACATAAAATAATACAACGGATACGAAGTTCCTAATTTTAAACTGTATCAATGCTATGTAATCTCAGTGAATATCCTGGAAATTTATGGCATGTATCCTCCTTAAGTGATGAATATAGGAAATGCTTGAAATTTCAGGTGAACTGTTTGCTGTATATTTGTTTGGTGTATATTTACATGAATGGTGCCTTTCTAAGTGAAATAAAAGAAAATATATGATGACTAGTGGAATAAGGCGGGCAAAAGATTGCACACGCCAAGTACAAGATGACATGTGTCATAGAGGAGGGAAAAACCTAGTTTTTGATGTGAAGAAGACATGGCTAAGCTTGAAAAAGATGCATGTGGTGTCAGCTCTTCTGCCAGTAGAAACTGGTATTAGTTTACTGACTTGAGTCATGCGCTACTCTCCACTAACTGTTGACCTGCTCCAGAAGTTAATTTTATGTCAACAGACACAAGTCATATCACCCGTGTCGTTAGGCTTCTCTTCCTATTGATATTACTTTTTTTTTTTTTTCACAGCTGCTGTTACTGTTTAGCTTTTTAGCATTATCAAAATTTAAAGTAAACAGAAAAAGTGGTTGAAAACACAATAAGTGAAGCAATAAAATCTATTCAATCTATGTCCCATTAGAAAATAATGGTCAGTCTTGTAATCAGCATAATTTCATTGACCAGCCCCTCTATTAACATCATTAAAAAGCCATTGGGTTTGGCAGTTGGCTTCTCTTACATTCAGATGCTCCTTATTGTTTCAGAAGAAACCTGCTGAGTCAATTTCTTTAGAAAGAAGATGGAACAGGATCTCGGAGTAAACAAGGTTTCTCAATTTTCAGAATTTCTATTGAAATTGCTTTTTTTTAAAAAAAAAACAAAAAACAAAAAACACAAAAAAAAAAATTACTTGTAAAAAGATATAGCCTAGTTTTATATGCATGGATTATCTGTGGTGTGCTGTAACTCCTGGAATGCTGGTTAGGATGCTAGTCCCTCACTGGCAGTATCTTCACCACAGATGATGCACCAGCTGTGCTGAGCTCAACTGACCTCTCTGCAAAGAAAGCTGAACTCCACTGAGACATGAGTGTCTGCTATAGAAGTTATCGTGGCACGTTCATGATCCTGTGACTTCTGACCTAGTCTTCAGCTTGGTTACTAGTGCCTCTGAATTAACCTGTTTGAGAGTATTTTGGGAGGAGGTAGGGCAGGGAAAGATGTCAATTTGCTGTGACTGATTTGTGTGTGTACATGTGCAGTCTAAAATTTCTTTATTTTGAATCAGAATAGTTTTTTAACTGATCCAAAATGTTTCTTGGCTTCTATGCTCTGGGGAAGAAAAAAAGGGGGGAAAATGTTTGATATAGGAAAAAAAACAAACTACAAATCCAGGTGTCACACAGCTGTGAGAAGATCTGAGGCTATTTACTTCTGTCATGGTAGCTATCAGTCTAGCCTTATTTGTTTATAAATAATCCTGTTGTGTCGGTAAGAATTGATCATTGAATAAGGGAGGTCCATTTCCTTTTACAAAGGACTATTTTGAATGAAACTCAACATCCCCATGAACCAATATCTCACCTCTAGTGTGAGCTTGCAGCACATAAAGAAGAAAGGATATAATAAGGCAAGCATGTGATGATATTTTCCTGATTCCACCTGATAGTGATTTCTGGCTTCAGAACTTCATAAAACAATAGTGGTCTAGTAGAGGTGTTTAATAACCCTTTGTGATACATTTTATTTTATTTTATTTTATTTTATTTTAATGTGGGGGTTGTTCTTCCTTCTCTGTAAGTATCCATTGTTTGAACCAATACAAACTTTTAACATCAGAGTAGTGGACAGCTGAAAAGCACCAAGTGGTTGTTGGATGTCAGCTGCAGTAGGAGCTGAATTAATGCTTGAGAAGTGAGTAGTTTTCTGTGCCTTTTAGCCATCCAGTTTATTTTCCCTACACCTCTTTATTTATGTGAAGTCCTGCTGTGTGATGAAAGCCAATTCCCTCAGCTGTATTTTATCTTATAAAATGAACTTGCCACTTGCCATGTTGGATAAAATGCCCTACAGAAGTTAAAAAAAAATAAATAAATGACAAAAAAATAACATTTGTTTGTAGCCTTTAGGGCAAGGGGCTCCATATGGAGAGCAGAGTGTCTTTGAGTTTTACTGATTTGCTCCTTAAGCATTGCATTAGCTGTTTAAGGGATGAAGAAATTTAAAAGGGGTGTCTTTGGAAAGCTCCATTAACTAGTAAAGAAAAATTTGGGTTCTTTAGTAAACTTGCACTGTATAGATTTTGTAACATGCTGCATACGAGGAAGTGTGTTTTACTATGGAAGAGTAAAGTGATGGTGGTCCTGAATATCTTCATCTCTGTTTTGTTTCTAGGCTGGCCACATTGTTCCTACCAACCCACAATTTTTTTTTCTTTTCAGAGAGGTAGCAATGACCTTGTTTCTGAAGCCCCAGCTGTTTGGGACATGTCTCAACACAGCAGTGACTCCTATTTAATTTGTGTGCCTGAACTTCTGAATAGGGTCCTTGTTGGCTAGTTGATTAGCTTAAATTTCTGAATGTACCTAGTGATGCCCTCACCCTGCCATTTTTTGGTTTAATGTGATTCAGAGAGAATTGAATCTACCTCCTCCTCCCTGGTTTGATAAATTTGATTTTGCATAAGAAATATCCCCCCAGAAGTACCTGTAGGAAATCTTGGTCAGAAAGGCAAAAGCAGAGGGAGTTGAATTCTAGCAAGCTGTTCTGAGAATATCTGAGTCAGCCACAGCTTCTGCAAGGCAAGTTCATAGGATGTCAGCTTCCACCGGCAGCAAAATCTCTTTTCAGTGGTGAAGAAAGCTGAGGAAAAGGGGACTCATGTAGTTATTAGTAGTCCCTCTCAGTGGCTCCAGGCGATGTTACACACGGAACGATACCAACTCTCATGCTGCTTACTTGCTGTTATGCAGGAATCCCACCCCCTTCTTAAAGCACTGGCACTTCTATTAAAAGCTTTAGAGATCTGCTCTTGATGGAAGGATTTCTATTAGTTTGGATAACACACACACACAAAAAAAACATAGCTCAGTCAGGCACATAGGGAAAATACATGAAGTGTGGTTTAATTCTGGTCGCATAATTCTGTTAATGTTGGCAGCTGATAATGGAGCTGATGTCTTCCAGCTGTACTTAATGAGCTCAGGTCCATCCAGAAAGTGTGGTGAGGATAGTGAGTGCATCAACAACTCTGTCTTAGAGCGTGTGTATGTATTTGTATGTATGTATGTATTTGGTCTACACTTGACAGTTGTCTTGTACATGCCTCTACAACAACCCACTGGGCATTGTCATTCTGTCCTCCCACGTGGGTTTGTCCCTTCCTTTCCTCTCAAATTACTGCTTCTCTGGCCTCCCTGCTTCTGTCCATTCCTTTGTTAGCTTCAAGAGTTTAAATATAAATTATAAAATATAAATATATAGAAATATATAAATATAAATATTTCTATTTATAGAACTATAAATATATAGAAAGCTATATATGTTCTTATATATATGTTCTTATGTAACACCACATAAGAGCCTAGAACTTTGAATGCAGATGTCATAAATATTAGTCTTCTCAATTCCAGAGCCCCTAGCACACTTTCAGGTAATTATATTTGTGACAATTAGACTCTCCTGTAAACTGTAATTAAATTAGAGGAAAGGCTTATGTGGAATTTGGTAAGCTTTGGACCAGGCTTGTTACCAGTTTTTCTTATCCTAAGAGAAGGATATGTATGTTTTTTTTAAACCATGCATAAATACATAAAATTCTTACAGATAATTGGTACAAATTGAATCAATATTTGTAAAATAGTATTTTTTTTTTTTTTGGTTGGGCACTTATGAGTTATGCAGCTACTATGAAAACAGACCTTGCACTGGGGCAGGGCTGTTGCATCTGATCATGTAGCAAGTCAGATGGATACCACAAACAAGTGAGCCCAACGGAGCAGGGAGACATTGCTGGCACATCAGGCAATGGCTCAGTGTGCTGCCAGGGCAGAGTTCACTCCATCTGCTGTTGTTACCTGATTTAAGAGAGGTTTGAAGTGTATGAATAGGGGCTAAAGTTAATAAAAGAGATTAGTTAATCCAGAGAGCTTTTTGGATTGTCAAGCTCAGATACCTCAATAGTATGTATTGGCTTATTGTCCAAGAGATTGGGGATACTAGGGCAGAGGTAAACTCTAGCCTGAGTCAAATTCTTCCTCAAAGGACTTTTTCAATATCTGTCAGCTGATGTGCTGTATTAGAGAGAAATGAAATGGGTGCAAGTGGGAAAGTTTGTTCAATGGTTCAACAATAAAGCTGTTATCCTTGCTGATGTGTTACTGGGATAACTGTGCCCTCTCTGAGGACAAAAGAGGAAAAAATTATCAGGCATCATACATTAACTGTTAGACCCTCCTGATCAAGCCCAGTTCCAGACCCACTGCAACAGGGTGCCATGGACTCTCCATTGCTCCATGGTTTGCATAGTGGGTGCAGGTTGTTGCCCTGTTTTTTAAGTCACCAGCTACACCAGTACATGGTGTCTAGAGGCAGAAGCTGTAACATTGCAGTACAGCTGTGGAAGAGACTTCTGAGAGATTAATCTTATCTGCCCAGATCTTGAGCTGGTAGCAGTCCTGCTATTAAAGGTCCAAGTTTGCTCTTACTAATTCACTGAATTCAGTTCCATTTGCTCATGAACTCAGAGAGTTATTTGAAATATAGTTGTAACATCTAGATGCAAAAAAAAATGCGGAGGCCTAGATTCTTGGTAGGAACACGTCTAGCAGCAGACCACTCTCAGGAGCCTGTGAAAGTATGGTACTTCCATGCAAATAACTGAACTTGCTAGCCTCTGAATTGGACAGAACATGACAGCACTGTCAGCTGAGTGGTACAATAATGAAGCTGCACTGTTAGCATTGTCTTTCTGCCAGAGTCACAGAGAAGACGAGTAACAATGCCTTAATTCTGCATAAAATAACTGTTCCATTAGTTGAAATAGGCTTGGAGTGGGCTAGTCTGGAGATGAAGAACAGAGATCTCGCCCCTGTCCCTCAGGCAGGGTCTGCATGTGATTTACTTACTGTTTGTCTTCCAGTGCTGTCATTTGCTGCACTCTAGGCTGACTTTCTGGAATTTATACTTTTAGTTACCAGTGCTTCCCCTAAAGCTGGCTTTACTGAGTTGCCTACCAGGGCTACAGGTCAGGTTGTCTATTAATTGCAACAAGAATGACTTTTGTCAATCTTCATTCACAACTTTTCAAAGTAAACTTTACTTTCAGCTTCTGCTTCATTTCCTGTATCTTGTTTGCTCTGTCAGCCAAAGATTTCTATTCCAGCATGTCCCAAAGGTGTGCTTTCTTAGTCCCTCAGTTCATTTTGGAATAATTCCCCAGCTGGTACAATCATTGGGATAAATGCAGGTATGTTGATTAACAGCTATGACAGCTACGTCTAATTAGCTGAACTGGTATCTCCCTTCCTGAATACCCAAAGGAGGCTTTTTTATTTGAAGGTTTTATTTAGATGAGGTAGAAGTTGATCATTACACACAAGTCCAGTGGGTGAAGGCTATTCAGCCTCTGATTTAGCTCAGTAGCCTTAATACAAGGAGGCAAAAGAGATCTCATATTTCAAAGGTGATAACACAATCACCAGCATTTCCTTTATCTTTCTCTACTGTTTCCCAATAGAATAAAATTCGCTTTCTGTCATTTTGTCACAACCCTGAGCAGACTGGGGCCCTTCAAACTCAATCATACAGGTAGAACAGACTTAGGCATTTTACTCTGTCTGTTTCTTGTGGATAGATTTGGCCTAAATACTATTTGTATTCTTCCATGTTGTCAATGTAGCTGAAGAAATTTAGTAATGCATGCTCTTTTCTTTGAATTTCTTTTCTTTTAATATCAGTGAATCAATGGTGAACACAGAGGTCCTTAAACTAACAGTTTTTGTTTAAACAGTAAGAAGAAACGTTTAGAAAAATACTGTAAATCTCCAGGTGATTACCATTTCATGTCTCAGACATACTGTAAAGTAGTTCAGGGTAATTTTTTAGCATGTGTTTTTATATCTGGTGTTGCAATGAGAAATTTTGAACCGTGCAAACTTTCTGGGCTCACAGCAATCTCATGCAGTGTTGATACTTCATAGAACCGCTACTGTGCTATGTGTGGGCGAGTCAGCTTTACATTTGCAAAGTAGCCTTTCTTTTTCTCTTGGAACCACACATTTCACATAGAAACCCTATCTCTTTTTCTGAGACTTGTCATGGCCCTCCCTTAGAGCTGTTGTTGGCTCCATTGCTACCAAACCTTTGCTGTCTTCAGCTATAGTTTACAATTATATAGTTCTTCAGGCACAAGGGCTTTCCACGCAGAGCCTCTTCTTTGCAGATTTTCTTTACCTATCCTATGAAGCTAACCTGGAAGAGCCTGTCCAAGCTTAGCTTCATCCTTTAACTGATTTTTATTATCTATATCTTACTCATAGGTGAACTTTTTCAGGCTGTTCCCTTCACTTTTATGGACCATTACATCATTTTTGATACACTGGAAAAGTGCAGTTTCATTTTTATTTTAATGAGCTGCTCCTGGGAGAGCCCATCCCCTTTTGAACCCAATCACTTTGTCAGCTTTATTAGTCAAATTGCCAGTGGGTCTACTGCTCTCTTCCATAATCATGAATGTAGTTGCGTTATTAAACATCTTATTCTATCCTACCCAGAAGCAGAGTTTGAAGGGCTGAAGTAGCATCATCCCACAACGGTAAGAAATATGTGGCTCATAGAGCGCAGGGAGCTCTCCTCAGGTGGAGGAGGCCCCTAAGTTGAAGTTTTGTATCATTTGAGAATGTCTGTATCTGTGCTTGCTTGGTTGTGAAAGAGGTTTACATTTCAGATTATTGGTGGTCACAGCAGTAGCAGCCCCAGATTATGTTTTGATGCTCAGACAGCCACAAAAACATCAGTACTTCATCTGACTATTTTGCTATAGGCTGCCCTTTCCTTCCACCAAAACCTGGGCCTCTTACATCTCAGGTGGTTATCTTCACAGAACTAACTAATCTGCTCCTTCTGATAAGCTGCCAGGAAAACTCCATTCAGGAGTTTCTTCCTGAAAAGTTTTGCTTTGGCAGGTTGGCATTTTCTAAGGTGATAACATGTGTCTGGAACATTTCCAAGTGACCCTGCAGATGACTGAATTTCAGTTTTATCCCTGAACTTTTTATGGTGTTTTCCCCCCTAACTGCTCCTTTTAGGCAAAAGCACAAGTCTGTAAAATAATCAAGATTGTGCAGGCAATGACAATGCAGGTGTCAAAGATGCTCTTTGAGGCCTTTCCAGGACTTTTGGAGAACTTGATAGTTGAAACTTGCACCATGATGGAGCTACTCAGCTAGCTGGAGAAACAGAATTCATGTTTGGTGATGAATTTCTGAAAGTGTATTTACTCATAAATACATAAAGGTTCAAACTAAAACTTGTCACCAAATTGATATAGATCAGAGAGCCAACTGGCTAGGAAGTTTGGATATGTCCTTGTAGAAAGCTGTTTCCAGGAACTATTCCGATGTAACACATAATTAGTGAAAACTTTATTTTTCCATGGAAAAGGTCTGCTAGGACACATTATTTTATGGATAGGGAAGTAACAGATGATCTGAATCTTGGTGACTGTCAACATCTCCATCAATGACATGGAGATGCTGCAAGATCTTGTGTTACCATGTGTTTCCTTCAGGTTCTGGTTCAAAGATCCAAATGCTACTGCTTATGTCTTGTTTTTTATTTGAAACGATGCCAGGAGTTCCCAGATGCTAGTTTCAGAAGGGGAACAGTAAAGGGGAAGCTTTTCTCCCCTTTTTGTCTTGACTTTACTTTGTGCTCCCACGGAATATTTTTCTGCCTCCCAGGAGGATAAGTGTTGCTGCCTCCTAGCAGGTGTGAATACATGGGCTTTTAGAATAATAATAAAAAAAAAGTATCCTGAATCCATGGTAGTAGGCATCTTCTGTGTCTGATCAATTTCAAAGCTCGAATGTGTGAACCACATCAATTAAGTGGCTATGTACCACTTTTCCCATGACAATACGTTAATTTTGAAGCTCTTGTAAGTACTGAAACACTTAAGAACTAGGATTTTGATTCTCTAAATGGGTCTGTAATTCTAGGGCATTACAGATCCTGCAACACCATACACTAGTAACATGAACACTGATTTGTGTCCAGTTTAGATCAATCTTATTTCAAAAAGAATTTGCTAAAACTGAAGAAGGTTTAAAGAAGACCGATAAAGATGGGCCAAGGTAAGGAGAGATTTATGTAGAAGGAAGGATTGAGATAAGCAGGATTCTTTGGTCTGAAAAGTGACAATTAATGGGGATATGTCAGAAACCCATAACAGTATAAAAGTCTCAAAGAAGAAAGGAGGTGATTGTTTCCTCTTTTTTTTTTTTTTTTTTTTTTTTTTTTTTTTTTTTGTGCTACAGCAATTAGGAGCCATTGAATAAATGTATTGGCAAATTCAGTGCAGAGGAGGTGGGTGTGCGCTAATTGCCTGTGCTATTGTCAATTTAAACTCTCAGCGGTAAAGTAAGATCAGAGCTTGGAAAATGTATCCACTTTGATCCTACGCTTTTATACATTGTTGTAGCATAAACCTGGGAACCTGTGACCTTATGAGGTGTTCCTCTGACAAAAACTATATGAAACTGAGGCACTGCACTGCTGAGGTTGGCTCTGCTAATGCTAAAACATTTTCTTGCATCCTTATAGTATTTTTATCAGCGCTTTGGGAAAGCGCTTTTCCCCAGTGTCCTGGGGAAAGCTAAACAAATGATCTGGGTACTGGTTTTCTGTCTCACCTGAAGCAGGGAGACAGGACTTACTACTTGCAGTCCACTCAGGATTTGTAGTAGCGTCACAGTGAAGCCTTGTAAATAAAATAAAAAGTGGAAGAGATGTCTGGGTAACTGTAGCAGGGTACTTGTCTTTGCCTAGGTATGGGGGAGTTGGGCCACTGGTTAGGATGCCACTGCAATGGATTACATGTATTGCTTCAGCTTACCTTGCAACTCTTCTGGAAAGCTGAACTGCTGCTGTCAGAGACAGAGGAGCAATAGTAATTCTTCATGGGGGACACATAATAACCCCTGTCAGTAGTGCAGAAGGTTGTTCAGACAAGGTTCAGTTCTGTCCACGCTGCTGAGCAGCCTTTGGGCTGGCTGTGGTTGGGGGGCATAAACAAACCTTCCCCTTTGGGTGCCTGACACTTTTCTCTTTTGATTGACTTGCCTCCACTGAAGCTGGCATGAAGTGTTTGCACTCGAAACAAGTGGAGCAAATTCTAATTTGTCTGAAATTGGCCCTCCTGTTAAATGTTAAACTGACCTTTTCAAAAGAAATTTACTTGATAGTTTTAAGTGAAGACCTGCTTTAAGCTAAACCTGTCACTACAACATGATTAAATTCACTTAAATGTACATCAGTTGCACATATTAATGGAAATTGAAATCAGACTAAATGGTAACCATAAATTTTAAAATGGGGAAGATGATAGGGATAGGAGGGGAGAGGAAAAAAAAAAAAAAACCACGATGTGAAAGTTAAGGTGCCAAAGAGTAGGTGGGCTGAACAGGAAACTTTGTTCTGAAGCACTGAAAAAGTACCAACTAGTTTCTCTGTATTTATGATGTTCCTATTCCAATCCAGTGAAAAAGGGGGATTCATTGCATTTTTGGCAGGGTTTTGATCTGTGGAGACCTAGAAGAATTGGTCACAGTTATCTGGTCTTATTTCACTGGCTGCTGGACCTTTAAGCAACAAATTACCTGTTTTTTTGGCAACCTGTGTGACAGATGGAGACCTGTGTGTGTAGACGGTGCTGAAAGTGGGTTTCTGGGGATACCTGTGATACAGGAATTTCTGCTCCTCAGAAGAACTTCACATTTTAAACTTCCATATTCTTGCCTCTTTCCCTTCCCTGCCATCCAACACGACAGTTGCAGTGCTTGGCTGTTGTGACAGGTGTTACCCAAAGTATCTATCCTAAGTAGGTCCTAATAAATCAAAACTAAATTGAAGACCTTCCACTTTATGGACATTTATCAGTGACTTTCCATCAAGCAGAAGGACAGGACTTGGCAAGCATCTCCCAGGCAATTGCCCAGGGACTTATGAAGGTTCTTTTTTGAGGGTGTTATCTTCATGTAGCTCTGTGACCTTTGTAATCAGAGCACAAATTGGAACCTTTTGTAATTACTAATCCTTGTTCTACAAGATTTGGCTACCACACAGGTGAAATTAGCGTGGTTTTTGCAAGATGTTTTGGAACATAGAGTACTTCCATGTGGCACTGGATAATACTTCATAGGCATAATGAGAAGTTCTATTTAGCACCTAGCCCAAACAAGGATACATTACTCACAGCCTGGAAGTAAACACTAATATCTTGTCTATCAAACATATGAAAGATCATTTTCTTTTCCACTGATGCCACCTCTACTTCCTACAATAGAAATATAAGTGGGTGCATATAATATATACCACCACCTGCCCAGTAGGACATATATCAGTATGAACATATGCTGCCTGATCGAGTCTATTGCACTAGTCATCACACAATTGTGTTAGCAGAGAGCAGCATGCCTGGAAGCGATGGACTTTGTTGGAGGTAGCATGTGTGGCACTGCAGGCAAATTTAGGTGTTTCCATGGCTTTTGTGGTTGTGTGAGAGATCTAGGGGGAGTAAATTTTTTTTAGGGGACAGATGGCGTACCATGAAGGGAAAAAATCTAAAATTGGTTAGGGGGCTGGCTGTGGAGGATGCTAGGCGAGGGGGAAGTTGGTGCTCGGTGCAGACATGGTAATCATAACTACTGTACTGTTTTTAGACCCATTGCTGTATGAAATTTACATATTTAACTATTTTAAGTAAATTCTAATTTAACCAATGGAGATGGGACTACTGGACTTTTCACTGAATGTCACTAAGAACGTAAAAACGACACTTTTCACAATTCAAGAGAGGATAGCTGGCAGAAGTTGTTCAAAGTCAGATAAGAGAAGTTGCTGTCAATTATCTTTGTATTGCAATTACTATTTGCTTGCTAATTAAATAAAACTGGCTTTCAGTGACTGAAGAACACACTGTTATAGGTGGGCTAGCAAAGCTGAAATTTGCTGACTTGCCAAGGACTTTGGAAGATGCATCTGTTTTAAGGGAAGTGGTGGTGGCTGAGGATGGTCATTCCATTATGTTTAGAAGGTAGAAGGATATCTCAGGTGTTTGGCTGAGCTCCTGCTGGAAACACTATTTTAATGACTGGGTTGTATAATTAATGTCTTTGGGCACCCAAAGCTTTGGAAAGACCTTTCTCACTTTAATTCTAAATAAATTAAAAACAGATGGCATGGGGAAATAATCTTCTAGTCCAATTTCATATTTTGCCTAAAGGCAGTTGTGAGTAATGGAAGAATATAACCCATCAGTAAGAATTTTAATATCAAGGAATCTTTTCAAAACATTTCAATCTACAGTCTATTTTCTCAAAACCAGAAACCTATACAAGATGTTTTTGCAATGCAGAGCAAAATGGTAAATTGATCTTGTGCAGAATTTTTCTGGTATGGAATTTATGGCTCAGCTTCAACTTTATCATTTACCAGTAGTGTACTAGCAAGACACCATTTTATCTGTAGCTGACTCTGACTTAAAGACGACTTTCAAAATCAAAGAACCAGAAGAGCTAAGCTCATTTCTAGACTATCAGCCTGCAATTCCTCTATGCACAAATGCCAGTGTATCAATCCTCTAATAGACTGTTTGAACACCTTACCTTGACCACATCTTGCTCTATTCTTAATACATGCTGCTGACCATTTTTTTTTTTTCCCTGCAGAGTGATTGGGAGCATGCATTCTCCTCAGGCTTAGGAAATTGTATTAATCTTCTGCTGTGTACTTTCATTTCATTTCCTGTAAAAAATCCATCTTCTGCTACTGGAGTTGACCTAAGGTTAGATGTCAAAAGAACAAATTACTGGCACTTGCTCGATACCCTGAGAGTAGTTATAAATAGCAAGCTTTATAACCCCACTGATCCTTGAGATACATAGTGATAAATATGCTCCTACCAACCAAGAGGGGGGGAAAAAAAAAGGCAGCGTTACTCTGGATGATGTATGCTTGAAACTGAAGGAAATGGTATGGCTGCATCATTCAGGTAGTTTTACAAAAGAAAAAAGGTCACACTCATTGTATTTGCATGCTTTAAAACATTAATTAGTAATTTTTGGGTACAATATTCCTCATCCTGTCTCATGTATGGATATTACAAAGAATTTGAGGCTCAGACAGATTTCTACAGCTTTTAAATGCTGCAACAAATTCTTTCTTAGGTGATATGGCTGACTAGGGAAACAGTCTAGCTAATGGCTCTGCCTGTTCACTACTAGGACTCAGAACTAATTGAAACCTTTTCACTGGAACAGTTTTCTGCTGAGAAATGCAGCATTAGTCAGATAAAATCTTTCACAATATTTTAAAAATGAAATCTTGACAGAAAATGTTGGAATGATTTGAAACAGTTTCATTTTTATTTTTTCCTTTTGGTTTCATTTGAACTTTTTTTCCTTTGGGGTTACAGACAGAATGTATTATAAAATATTCAATTGGATGAATAATGATAACTCTGGTACTAGTGGGATGAAACGCTCAGATGTTTTTTTTCACATAATCCTTTTCCAATGTATTTTTATGCAATCCACATTTTTGGAGTCATGATGGTTTAAAACAGGGCAAAAAAAAAAATGTGGGGGGGGAACACAACAAGGGAGAGTATCCCATCTCAAAGGGATGGGAATTCCATCTTACAGCTAGATCTTATATAATACAAGGTACACTTTCAGATGTTTTTTAAATGTAACTGGTCCCTAGAAATCAATGGAGTTACTCCATTATAACTGAAGGGATCTGGACAATGATTTTGAAAATGTCTTGGACTCTTTGGACCTTTTAATTTTCTGTTGTTGATTTGCACTGGTAAGACAGAATGAAAATTGCATATTGTTGTAAGTGCTTTGAGGGTGCTAGCTAGAAAGCCTCTTCTGCAGGGTATGTACTAAGAGACAGAAGACTTGCAACATTTTTATTATGCAAGAAAACAGCTTTTTGCTCTTAATTGGAGAAGGTCTGAAGAAGTTTTGCGGATGTGTAGCTTGACTACGGATGCTAACACAGCTCTACTGAGCTAGTATGGGCAATCTCATAACTGATATAAGCTTGCTTTGAGGTTTGTTTTATTTTTTTCCCCTGGCAACACCCACATTTTCAACAAAGCTGCTATGACCTCAGTGTTATGATGGGATGGGGAGTGTAGGACATGTATGGCTGTCTCATCTCTCTAATTAATGGAAAAGCTTCCTGTTGCTCTCCCCTCAAGCTACAAAATCCATTAACCACCCCTTGGGGTGCCTGAAATTTATTCTGGCCATTACCATCAATTAGAAAGTTAATAGTGTGATGATTACTGGGCTACAGTCCTAGCTATTTGTGTGATTTACACCAGACTTGGGTGGAAATGGAAAGATACAACACTCAAAGAACTACTGTGTAAATAAGAATTTAGCACTGAGTGCAGAAATGTCAGTGTGCCCATTGTAAACATATGACAAAATCATTAGTCTCTCTGAATTATTTTAATTTAAATGGTATCTTTCAATTTAAAATCAAGGAAGGACAACTATAGTGTCTTCCATAGCTAAGATGAGATTTTCTGATTATGACCATAACCCTTAAGTCAGACTGGGACCAAGGGAATAACTTCATTCTGAACTGCAGTTGTACCTGGAAGAGAATGCTCTGATACAAAAAGGGTGGAAGTTTTCATCCTAGCCTCTCTGCTTTTACAAACAAGGCAGGTGAGGAGATCTTCTAGACTGGTTCTCTTCCACCTGTAGGTAGACTACAGCTTCCTTCAAATTTCTTTAAAGTAGTGAGGACCAAGTCTGTTGCCAGTAAACTCTCATTCTCTTCCTCAAGGTCTTCTTCCTTTGAAATAATGTTCTGGTGGCAAATGGATTTATTTATTTATTCTTTTTTGAACAGTGCTATAGACTTTGACAGGGAAGGAAGAAATGCTTGGAGTGTATATACAGTCAGATACACAAGGGTAATCAATATCTCAGTTTCTTGTATATATATTTTATATATATAATATTATATGTATATTGTGTATATGTATATATAATATAAATTATATAATAGCTCCCAAATATTTTTGTTCTTAGCCTGCTGGTAAGAGAAATCATTGCACAGTGAAAGGGGGTTATTGGTCAAGCAACACGGGACAGACATCTACACTTAGAAAACATTTAAAGGGGAAGAAAATGTGCGACATGCCTATCTAATTCAAATTTTATATATTTTTTCTACTGTAGTGTCCAATCTTGCTCTTTGGGTATCCAACCTTTATACTACAATTTCTCTGGAACCTGAAGGAAAAGAAGCCTATCTTCACAATACAGTGGAATGTTACTTCTGTTAAATTCAGTGGTGGCATCAGAAACTTTTTTGAAAAAATAAAGTCTTAATGTCAGTTTGCAAGCACAAGATGCCTTTAGATTGTTAAACATGGAAATAATGATGCTAGTTATGCTTTTGCATGGCTATTCAGTAAGATGTGAGGATCTGAAGAAATATTGTTTAGGATTGTTTTCCTAAAACTTCACAAGTTGCAAAGGATTTTCTTTCTCTTTGTCCTTGTGAAAGGTAAGGAAGATGTATTGCATGGTGAAAGGTGCAGGTTGTTAAAGCCATAATAGTCATGTTGACCTGAAACCTATCCGTGAGATCAGCTCAGCTCCAGGTGATAGTAAGTATGGATGGCTGTGAAACTGCATCCTATCCTTTCAGCCTGCTTCAGCACATGAAGATTTAGCCACATAGATATGGATTCTGGCATGCCCTTTATTAAATGCATGCAAGGGAATGGATTGTCCCTATTTCAAAGATCATATAGTCCTGAGGAACCACCTACCTTAGAGAGAGGGAAAGAAATATTCCTCAGTTACTTACTCCCAACTGAAATATCAGCGAAAGCAAGTTAACCAAAAATATTTTTTTTCTTCAACCACTATAAAAAAATAAAAAATAAAAAAGCAGATAAGTTATTTGTTTGTTTGAAGAAAAATAAACAACTTATCTGGGTCACTTACAGATAACACCTCCTGGTCCTCCTCCCTCCCCCCTTCTCCCCCCATTTCCTTTCTTTCTTGGTTGGTTAATGTTTTGAATAATTATCTAATTCAATATGTAAAATCTGGATTGGATGTTAAAATGAGCTGCTTCTCCTTCTTGTCACATCTTTAAATTATTTATAGCATTAATCAGCTGAGCTATATTAAGTTAAAAATTGCAAGAAATTTGAGAGTGTATATTTCTGTTCATTTAGATTACTCCAAATAAAAGCTGATTAAAAAGAAGGAAAATGAATTAATTTAAGTGATTATGCAAAGAAATATCAAATTCATGGTTTTCTATTGTTTTCAGCCCCTTGCCCTTCCCCTGAGTTTCTTAGACAGCTTCCATAGATGGGAAACTTTATTTTATGATGAGTAAATTCTTTATATAACAGAAAAAATTACACATTTCCATAAATTCATATAAAAATCTATTAACTTTATTTCTAGTAAAACCTACAGTCAGAACTCAAACTGGAAGCAAGACACTTTCAAAATGGAGGCTTAAAACCTCTTTTAAAATGTACATTTAAACTATATTTAATTTTGCATTTCTTCCTTTTAACATTTATGTTAAGGCTCTTTTCAATCCTTATTTACACAAAATCTCAGAAAATTTATGCTGTCAGGATGGAGTGGGAAGTCAGTGGAGCCTAAAGGGATATGCATTTGGGTCTGTCACAGGCTTTCTTGGAATGTAAAAATTAGTTATCTCATGTTTCCCTCACCTAGAAAATGAGAACAGCAGCAATACTTGCCAGCCTGCTGAGGGCCTCATGAGGGAAAAAGTCATTGGAGACGTGTTCTCTTAGGAAGTGAGGCATGTGGGTCCCTTGAGTTATGAAATCTCTTCTTTTTCTTTACCCTGGAGATGTCTTTAAAAGTTAATTTCCACCTGTCAGGGTAAATTTGAAGTGTTTTTAGTGCCGTGACATGAGTACTACCATTACAGTAATGAAATTAAAAAATGTTAACTAACTCTTTGCCTTGTCACTGCTGTCAGGTCACATGATAACACCGCCATTTTGAACCAAACCCTTATGAAACGTGGAGAAAAAAGAAAAAAAAAAAAAGAAAAAAAAAAAAGAAAAAAAAAAAAAGAAAAAAACCACACCTGGACACTTCTTTGAACAAGCTTCAATTTAGATTAATCTCTGCTTAAAATACACAAGCTATGGCTAAAATGCTGCTAAGATTCCCCAATAAAACAAGGAAGAGGAGGCCAGGAAAACATTAATACATGGGCTAGGTCCAAGCTGCAGAAAGGCCTTTTCCAGAGGCACCAAGGCAGGGAAAGGAATGCTTTCCATTTAGAAAGGTTCTGGCTGGTCAGTGAGATAAAGGCATTTTATATAAAAATCCTGTGTTCTTTAAAAAGTCCATAGGAAAAATTCCTAAACACTCTAACTTGATAGCCTGTGTGCTGAAGGGGACCAACTGCCTTTCAGAGTACGGCATCAGGAGAGAAACATGTAGAAATGAGGGCAAGGGCAGCCTCTTTGCATAGGAAAAACCTGCCCGAGGAAGGTCCAAGGACACAGGTTTCACTACATTTACATCTTGCAGTTGCTCTTCAAAGTTGAGACGTAACTTTCTTCAGAATGCCTGTCCCTGAGAGACCCAAACAGTTCTGGTTGGAAATGGGTGAGGCCTTGGAGAAGTATTTACACAATGGGTTAGCAAGTCAGACAGTGGTGAGAAATACTCAGGTGAAGTGAGGTCATTCTTTTTAAAAACAAATGATTTTCAATGAAAATAAATATCAGGAGACAAAACCCACCTGTTCTGTGAGTGAGAGGCTGAGATCAAATCATTCATTTCTGGAAAAAATGCTGGGGTTACCCATGAAGGAGTTAAATCAAAATAGGCACCAAGCCAAAAGTGGCATCTCTCAATGGCTTGTGAAAGGCTTAATAGGTGGAACATATGAACTTAAATTGTTATCTGTTGAAGAAGACTTTGACATTATTAGCTTTTGTGAAACACGGTGGCATGACAAAAATCAATGAGAAACTTTAGTACTCGGCTATAAAACCATAAAGGAAAGAGTTTCAATTTAAGTGATGAGGGAATAGCACCTCAGTCTGCAAAAATCCCCAGAAAGCAAGAATGCAAAAGTCTACAACAATACTGTAGAATTTAGGCTTGAAACACCATATGCAGGAACACAAATATGGTTCTGAAGTGCTAGCTCGCCTATTTTTCATGTTAAGAGATGCAAGATCATTTTAAATGGTAATTATTCCGTTATTGAAAAACTTCTTTAGTGAAAGCCTTTTGTAAGAGCAGCCTGTGACACCACAGTTCTGCCTTCTGCAATCTAAAATCCTTCTATCCAAAAATCTGCGCAAGTAGAGAGCAACATAACGGCGACTGGTAAATCAACTTGTGATCAACTGGCCAGTCCCTTTGGAGGAAAACCAGGTGGCAAATGTAGTTATGTGAGAATTTGGAACAGATAATCTTATAATCATTGCTGTTTCTTACTTAAAATATCTGACTTCTGCCAGGATTGAATTCGTGTGCAGAAGGAAAAACAGACTAGAGCCCACCTCTTCACACTCTTCCTGGTCATGACAGGTTGCCCTGTTCTACTGCTCCCTAACCACATTACAGATGCATCTATCCCTGCCTTCTTGGGCTGGCTGCTATTCTGAGAACAGTTAGAGCAGCAAATTAAACTGTGGAGGGATGAGGAGGTTGAGGACATAATACATAAGACAATCTTCTGATGATCAGAGGAAAAAAAAAATAAAATGTCTTGTTAGCACACAGAAAGCAGGCATAGTTGGTGGCAAAAAGGGAAATAAAATGCTTCTTAATGATGTGTTATAATAAGGGACTTAATCAGTTAATGTGTCTTTTATGGGGTGAAAGCTGTACTCCATAAAAGGAGCTGCACACTTCTACAGGCAGGAGACAGGATGTGACACAGTTTAAATTTGGTGTAATTTTTTTTTTTTTTTTTGGTATAAGTGTTCCAGAAAGATATTTCACAAAAAGAAACCTTGACCAACCAATCAAATGATTGATTTTTCAAGTCTTCAGCAGCTTACATTAAATAAGTACAGACAACCTTAAATTTGTAACAAAGGAGAGTAAACAGTGACTTGCTAGGGAGTTTGTTGAATGTATATATTCAAACTGACAGTCCTCTGAATTTGTCTGTGCTTCTTGAGAACGAAGATAATTTCCATAGGGTTCGTGTAACTGGGTGATTCAGGTTGCTTATTACAGTTGTGAAATATTGGTAGGAAAGAATTGAGATATATTCATGACAGTAGGTGGACTAATGGAATTCAGTGACTTTATTTAAAATGTGTGGGAGTTTATTATAATACTATAATAGAAATGTCATTTACCCTGACAGAAGGAGAGGGAAAAGCCCCATCAATGAATAATAATGAAGTTATTTAAATGTCAACTTTCTTGCAAACAGTTTGCAAAAAATAAATTATTCTACATGTTTTTAGTTCAGGTTTGTTTTAATTTATTATGTACGAAGTCATAGTTTCAGTCCCACAGTTTGGGCTTTTTTTTTTTTTGGGTGTTTGCAGAAATCATTCTGATTCACCAACGAAGTAGGAAATCTGATTCTAAACAGCTACTGGTAAAATTTGGGATTGATTTAGTGGAACCAATTACAACTAAAATGGTGGGACAGGTGTGAAATTATCAGAATGGAGTCTAAATACTCTGTTTCTGAAAATTATTCTTTTAGTCTAACTCGTTTACATTTCAGTAACGTCCACAATGTCCTAACACATCTGGCTTTTTTCTCATTTAATTAGATTGGCACAGATCTCATATCTCTCTGCAGACCTTTGTGTTTCAAACTCAGCTGGACTTACTTTGACTTAGCCTATAACTGTACCCACAGTCTGAAATGAAACATTTTACATGGGGATTTGAATTATTTGATGAAACCTGTTTTGCGATGTCTCTCCCCCCAGCAAATAAGTAAATAAATACATGGAAAAAAAAACATTGCAGCATGCATGTCTACACAAGACCTAATAAAATGACTTGTTCTTCGTTCAGTTATAGGTAGTTATTTCATTGGCTATGTCTTTTCAGCAGATGTTTCAGACATTTCTTTGCTGTGTGTTTTTCAGGTCTACAGGTCCTGGGTTTAGTCCTTTTCAGATGATTTAGCCAGACATCTGCTTGCTCTGTTTATTTTACACAGACTAAAACAGAGTTCTCTCTGCAGAGCTTCAGAGAAGCAGCTCTACCCTACAAAGAGTGGGAGTGATATATATCTGTTCCCCTTCAGATAACAGGAATTTAATTTGTTGATCCTAAGTTGACATTATTTCTTAGGCCCTGCTGAGGTGCATCTGTCTTTTGCATCACTTCCAGGTTAGGCTAGTTTCCTGGATCACCAAATGGCTGATAAGTTTTCATAGGATAGGAGACCATGCTGCTTTAGATACGTATTTAATACAATAAATGAAGAGTTTGTTATTCAGGCTTCTAATCGATGTCTGCTCTGTTGTATACATGTGTATAACAGGAATAAGATAAAGGCAGATTGGTGATATCCCCGGGTCACATCTCAACAGAGGCTTTAGGTGTATGTGGCGTTTCATTTTATATGACTCTTTTTTTCCACTGTTTTCTGTGTGTGCATCTACCGCCCCTCTTTGTGTTAAAGCACTTTTGAGTGCCCATCTGCTGTTGTAAGATATTTATCTGTCTATTAAATCTAAGGGTAACTATAAAGTGGTGTAAGAGAAAACAGATTGTAGCTGGGCAGGTAGGAGGACTGGCTATCACTAATTTAGAACAGGATGATGTGAGCGAGATCTAACAGTAGCTCCTTTTATCACTTGCATATTTGTCCATCTGCCAAAACAACAAAAACAACAACAAACCAAAAATGGTTTTCTAAGTTTTCCAACCTTTCAGTTGCTTTTATAGATGTTGACAGAAGCGTACACTTCCATCTGTAGATGGCATTACCTGTAAATAAGGCTATGAATACAAAATAATTGTCTAGAGATTTGAAGTAAGAAAGGGCTGGCACTTCTGACTAAGATTATCATTTGCAATAGGCCTTCAACATCTGTTTGGCTGTACTGTGGTGGGAGTGTCCTTTAACAATTTCCAAACAAATTTTATGGGTCAGATTTTCTTCATTCTTACCCCTTTTTGAAGGGTCCCATTTTGAAATCACTGTCACTGTTTTAAAGAGGTGCATTCCTTCATTTACATGTCTTTTTCCCTAACTCAGCAGGTCAGATTTAGTCTTTATTATTATTATTATTATTATTATTATTATTATTATTATTATTATTATTAAATCTTTCAGCTTAAAATTCACAAGAACATACCTTGTTTTTGATGCAGAAATAATGACTTCTGAGTAGGCAGGGCAGTGAAGTGGAGAGGGTTACCACAGTGAACCAGCAGTCCTTGGCAAGGCTGTGGTCAGTCTCCCTTCCCCTTAACACAGGAAGGTCTCTGAAACATTCAGTAATAGAAATAACTGTAGCAGTGTCCTCCTCCTCTCTCCACCAAGGAAATAGCTGGGTTAGTTTAGCTGTGCTCCTGAGAGAGATGACCTTATCTTCTGATTGATCTTTCCCTTTATGAGAACTTGGCATTAATCTTCTAACCAACAAAGGTCATGCATCTATATGGGCGCAAAGGTTTATAAGAGGCAGGGGGAGGAAAAAATCACGTTTGTGGACCGCAGGCCAGTTGTTACAGAACAAAGACTAGACACGTGCAAATACTTTGATAAAGTTCCTAAATACAAAGACTCAGCTTTAATGCAAATTCACATTTTGTTGCAATTTGTTTTAACGGATGGAAGTCCAAGCTAATGCCTTCTTCTGTTATTTGTGTACTGATTACAAAATGTGAAATCCCAAAAGCTATGGCATGAATTTAGTCCGCTCTAGATGTGGGATCCAATCCAAAAATCTAATTCCTGTGCCACTGCCTTAAAAGCAAATAAATAAATAAAAAGATAATGTACTTTGGTAGGCATTAAGTATTTTTTAAATACCTTTGTGAATTTGGCTAACTGCATTACACTTGGGCTGATTCTCGAAGTTCTTTGGATATTAGGACATCATTCAAGCAAGCATGAGCTGCATAATGAACAAAAACTCTGCTGATAGTTGATCTTGGTTCTAGTCAAGCATCCAGAGCAGATATTATGGGAACTTTGTACAGTCTTGTTTGTTTGTGTTTTTTTTGTTCTTCCCCAAGACGTGTAGTCAATGTCTCTATGGGCAACACTCATAACAGAAATATATTATTTTCCCTGCTGAATGGGGGAAAAATATTGTTCTTAAAGCAAGAATAAAATGTGTCCATACTTTCTGTTGGTCTGTGTGAACAAAACCACATAAATTGTAGCTGTAATGCTTGTATGGTTAGTTTTTTCAAAAACACATCACTGATTTTCATAGAAAACTGAACTCTAATTTAACTGAACAATCAACCGAAGCGGCTACATTAGAATATGCTGAGAAAAGACTCTTATCTTAGCAAAATTTAGTCTAAGCTTGAAGTATACATTAAGCAGATGACTCTAGTCTCTTACTGTCTGCTATTTAGTATTTCTGACAATCATTATCATCTTCTATATGCAGAATTTATCATTTCTCATTGTACATGTTTATTTTAAAATGCTTTGGGAAGATGCTGTTTTAATTTTTCCTAATCTAATTTAAATGCAAATTGTAAGCACTCACATGATGCTGTGTGTGTATATAATTAAGTATCATTATATACTACATGAATCATTCAAAAAGCTCCGGAGAGCCATTCTACTATGTAAAGCATAACTTACATTGAAAAGACGCCAAGTGACTTGTGGTTCTGTGATTAAGTGTTTGTACTTATGAAATCTCTCATTGAATTATAGGTCAACGGATTATGGGACAACATATGAGAAACTGAATGATAAAGTTGGCCTGAAGACTATTTTGAGCTACTTGTATGTTTGTCCAACAAACAAACGTAAGGTAGGTGATAATGTGATTGGCTCTTTTTTATTTTGCTGTGACTTGTCCTAGTAAACTCTTCCTGTTTCTTCAATATCCACTATTACTGACTAGAAACTCTGTCTCCCTGACCTTGAAAAAAAATATGTAACTTTACCAAAATATATGCTGGTTTAGACCACCCATACCACCTACCCGTGTATTTCAAAAAATATATATTAGCAAAAGATGACCATTAAATGGATAGACGTAATAGGTATCATGTATCTAATTGTTTGCTTATCTTCTACCTGGTGGTGATATTTTCTGGAACTGACAGAGACTCATTAAAATGATAGAAATGCATCTACAGTGACCAGAGTGTATGTAACATTATTTCTTTTAAGTACTCCCAGTAGTGAACTGAAGGGGATTTGACAAAATCCTGCAGAGAAAATGCGTTCCAAAGCCCAGGAGGTTTTAATCATGCAAGAACCCTGCTGAGTAACAATTTACTAAGAATTTGTAATGCTGACATTCATAAAAGGAAACTGATGCCTTCTCTGATGTATGTTTTTGACTTTTTTTTTTTTTTTTTTTTTTTTTGTAATTTGGAGGTATGCAATAGGAAGTGATGAAGCGCAGTTCACAATGGTGATGAAGACTTGTATTCATATATGTGGATATGCTAGTAAAAGTGATATTGTTTAAAGGTCCTGTGTTATCTCATCGTTGGTGATAAGCAATTATTAATACTGGTGCTTTTGTGTGGACATTAAAAAGTAGCTTAAATCTTCCTGAAATTACTAGTTATTTAATTTCAGATTTCCTCATATGCTGGTCCAGGGGAAAAAAAAAAAAAAATCAAGGCATGATTAAAGAAATTGCAGTGGTGACATCATTATCCCTGTAACTTTTTAGCTATAGGACTATGCACACTCAATATGTAGAAGACCAAACTCCAGCTTTATCTTTTACCAAAGGGGTTATGAACATGGATAATGTCATTTTATTTTTTTTGCTTTCTGTCTTATTACATAGTTTGAATTGTTCCAGTAAGAACTGCATTGCTTCAGCAGAAAATGCTAGTGAAGACTCATTTGCGAAGGAGGCACTGTATATTTGAACAGCTAAGCTTACTGTTGATGTTGTTTTCATTTTTCAGAGAGAATAGGAAAGGCAGAAGGACCTGTCCTAACAGAGGAGACAATGCCTACCATTATTCTCTTGTAGATCATGTTTAACTCTTTATTCAAAAGGAACTGGCACCTCTAGGTGTAAGTCATTGGACCTGTTAAGAAATTGACCCTAGGATGAGACAAATCACATCCAAGTGTTGCCTAATTTTCTCCTACTGACTGCAAGGTGAAGCCTTAGGATGAAAACTGGATTAAATGTTCCTAAATTAGTGGACAGATATTGTCTCATTACAGCTGACCCATGACAGAGATCTAAAGCTTTTCATTAGAAGCTGAATAATGAAATTATCACTCAAATGTCTTTCAGGTATGAGGTTTGAAAGGATAATCTCCTGGCACATAAACTGTAGTGTGGCAAGTTTACATATAATCATACCTGATGTTTGCTGGAGAGTAATAATGCTATTCTCCAAAAGAAGTAATAAGTGTTTTAGCTGGGCAAAATCTGTATGATCCTTTAACTTTTGTGGTGCAGAAAAACCAGAAACTAAGGGTTTTGCAGGCATATTAGGATAACTTAAGTGCATGCTGGCTCTGAAAATCCTTCACCACCACTGGCTGCATCTTCCCGCTCCCTCCCTCACACTGCCACACTTGTTTGTGTAGCCATCTGGTGAGCTGGATCAAAGACTAATCTGCCTGAAAATTAATACCTTTCCAGCTCAAAAAACAAATAGATGAAAAGAAAAAGATTTCACTTGGAAAGGTGGAACTGCCCATTCTGGCAACAGACCGTACTAAAGTTGGCCTGTAATCAATATGGGACAGTGCCAGAGGAAAGCTGCAACACCTGGGATGAAAAGACCTTAGTAAAGGTCTAAGACTGAATTTTACAAAACTTATTTGAGCAAGAGCAGAATTAGGTCTGCATGGAGAACTTTGGGAGGATCTGCTTATGCTATCTATTTCTGTATAATATCAAACTATTCCTCCAGGAAACATTTAGCTTTAAACACCTAGCTCATCTCCCATGATTAAGAAAGCATGGGGAAGAGAGTGTAGAGCTATGTAGTACTTCTACACTAAAAGTGCTTTTGCAGCGGAAGGCAAAAATATTAGAAGCCTTAGGGTCTTTATCATACCTGCTATAGAATGTAAGGCATAGGGAAACATTTACAGCTTTTAACACCAAAAAAAAATCAGTTAAAACCTCTGGATCCTAAGACCTTTTCTTTTTGTTTGTTTTGTTTTTCCTTTCCTGAAATTGTGATATTGCTGCAAGAAACTCTACTCTGAAAGTAGCGTTTTGTTTCACTATTGTGGGCCAAGTGGTTAGCTGCAGACATTTTTTTTCATTCTGAGTTTCAATTGCTTGAAAATATATGAATTTTATAATATACATTTTGTAGTTATGAAGGGTTTATACACAGCTGTTGTTAACACTGGGCAAATGGTAACAGTGTTCTCCCTAAATATATAATATGTAGAAAGTGATTTTTCTGACTGCACTTGCAACCTTCAATGTTCTTTGTTCCACAAGGCTTTCCTTTGCAGAGAGAAAAGACTTATTCAACAGTGAAAAATAGGTAGTCTATTTATTTATTATCTTGCAGGTAGATCTTGCTACAACAGTGATTCAATGGGGGGCAGCATGTGCTTAACTTACTGATGCTGCCTTCTTAATGGAAAAAAAAAAAAAAAAGTCCCTTTAGAACTTGATTAACTTCTAGGAATAGTCCCATTGAAACAAGGAAAATGCTGAATTTGCTAACTCAAGACCAATTGCTTCCAATGAGGAAACCAAGTATATCTTGTACATAGTCTTGTCTGTTCTTTGAAAAGCGGAGCAGTTAGAACACTGAACTGTAGAATGCATGTAATTAGATTAATTCAAATAATTAATAGACTCGTTCATGAATTTGTGATGATTTTCACATTATGGAACATGAGTTGAATAAATTGTTTGTTATACTTTTTTTTTTCTCTGCCTATAAAAATATGTACCTATAAATATACATGATTTGCAGAGCTTCTCACTATGACTACTAATTTCTTTCTAAAAGCCTTCATATTCCAATTTTTGTCTCCTTATTCATGAATTTAAATCCTTTAACCAGACACTGCAAGCAATGTCGTATTACAAAAGGGTGGTCTGAAAATACAAGTGAGAACAAAGCCAATATTTACAACTTAAGCTGCTGACCTATGGCTGTCACTTGTTACTTTTCTGAATTACAGTATTTTCTTTAGGAAATTACAGAAAATTGTAAGTAATATACTGATGTATTAGCCCTGGCAATAAGAGAGGTGGAAACCCTGTTTTTCAGTATTCTCTCCTTCCACTAAATTACTGTACTAACTGTCCCTATGATTGATGTCACAGACCAGGGAAGAAAAAAATCATAACACATGGATCTTGCAAAAGACACTGTGGATGCTTGAGTATTTGTCAACAAGTTTTCAGAAGAGACAATCCCCAATGTATAATATATCCCTAGGCTTATGTATGTCAACATTGGTTTATATTTTAGGTGCATACAGCCTTTTGCGAGGGGATATAAAATGATTTATAGGTTTCTACATGAAGAAATAGTGTTTGGGAATAAAGCACTAGTGGGTTAAAAAGTAAAACAAACTAGAAATCCATGTTGATAACTTGAAAATCCTTTTGCAAAACTTTGACATTTGCCTTCCTACAAATTTGCACACACCAAGTTTTATGGTCTTTCTTTATGAAAACATTTCAAATAGGTTGCTTTCAAGCATTGCATGGAAAATCATGGCTATGACCCATAGGAAATAAGTGGGTGTGGGTGGGTGGGATTTTACGACTGGTTAACTAGAAGTTTTCTTTGACTAGAGATGTGCTGCTAGCCCATTTAGACGCTGCACCCTTGTATACAGCACACTGCACAAACTGACTCTGCAAAGAAAACGGTCTGTTCGTTCTTTGTACTTTCAAGCCCATTGCATCCATGTATCTCCAGTTAATTAATAAATACTGGGTGATAGTATCTGCCAACAGCTTTATGCTGTTAACAGGACTGGTGCATCCTGTGGGTTTGAATGCCTGTGTTAGGTTTTTCGTTTTGTGTTCTCTCTTCCTTTTTACAGACCTGCCTTGAATTTTCCTTTTATTCTTCCAACTGTTTGGATAATTGCTGTGCAGTACAGTGTCCTCTTTTCTTTCTCTCAAAAGATGAATGGACTACAGATGCCTTCCTCTTCTTTTATACTTAGTGTTGTGATTAACACCTTTATCACAGCATGTTAAACACTGTCCTGTTGTGTGTGTAGCTCAAAGATAACGGGTATTTATTGTAAATATAATTGCATGGGTTTCAGTTCTGGCTAGATCCCTAACTGCTTCAAATTCATTTCTATTAATGAGTCTTAAATGAAAGGAAGCTAAAGAAATGGGGCCCAAGCCTTCTGTTCTTTCTAGTGTGGGTGGGTGGAGGGGAGAAGAGTTGGTGAAATCTTTCTATCTGCCAGTCATGAAAGACAGGAGAAGATTTACCCATACTAGCCTGAATGTGAATGATTGAGCACTACTTTGTATCCTGTGTTATTAGAAGAGTTCATTTGCTTCAGGGAGGTTTATAATTTTGAAATGTAAACTACAACTGTATAGTTGTATAAAAGTTGAGACCCAGTGCTATGTTCTTTGCGCTGGCTGTTGTACCTGATCTTCTGAGCCTTGGGGAAAACATCTTTTTCCATAGAGATGAACCTGAGTTCTACCTGTCATTGCTTTTTCTCTAGAAATTGATAACTTCAGTTGCTGAAATCAGATTGGGATCAAAATTTTCTCTCTCACCAGTCTTATTGTGGAAAATTTCAGAAGTCTGATGTGATGGCAAGGCTTGATTTTTGTGCTCAAGGAAATACAGTTCTTTCCAGTTGTGTCCTCCTTGTAGGCCTCTGTAAATTTTAGTGTAAAGACAAACAGTTTGTATCAGACAGGTTAGAGCTCAGCAGAGCTCAAAGCACAGCTCACTGCAGACTGAGCCAGATCCTGTGACTGTCAAGGGATGGCATCCTTAGCAAATTAGGCACAGTGGGAGACCCTGGGTCTATAGTTGATCAGTCATGCCAATAACCCAAAGTGCTCTTGTAGTCTGCTCTTGCAGTGATAACATCGATTATTCTGTTGCGCTTTTTTTCATTGGGAAGGAAAGGTACTCGTTAGCTGCGGGCTGTGAGTGCAGCCTTGAAAGAGGCAGTCGTAAGGGACCAAAAAGGCATTGTCTTACGGACGTGAATATTTTTTCTTAATGATGTATTCTACAGGAGATTTCAATGAGATGTTTAAGAAAGATCTTCTCTTACAGTTGAAAGGGAGGAACCACTTTATACTGAAGTATTTTGCAGATTGAAACATAAATGTTATCAAATGATTTTTTTTTTTTTTTTTTTTAGAATAAAACATATATAGCATAAGAAGATATATGTAGAAGTCTTGTTTGTTTGTTTGTTTGTTTGTTTGTTTTTCATGTCCTTACACTGTGACTGTAGATGATGCTTAGTAGCCTCATCTTTTACTTCAGAGAAAATATTTTGGAGGGAATGAGTCAAAAGAGCATGGACTGGGAATCATCCTCTGGTTTTGCTGGTCTGACAGGCTATTTGGGCTTGATAGCAATACAGAGCCTTTTCTTCAGTGATCTTCTAATGGGTTCTTTCTCACATATCTTTTCTCCAAGCACAGTTGTCTAATCTCATTCAACAATTTTGCTTTAAGACTTCACCTCCTGATCAGAAAGAGTTGAAATCCTGAACCTACATGGCTCAGGAATTATTTTGGGCTTTTGTGGTGGTTCAGTGGATTTCTGATAAGACTGTGCACATAATAGATCACTTTCCATAGGAGAAGGGATGCCTTACCCCTAAATTAAGAGTTTTTTTCATTTTCTGCAGTTCCACAAGATGGATGGATGAAGTCTACTAATGTTAAAAGCTGCACTATTATTATTATTATTATTATTATTATTATTATTATTATTTTTTATGAAGCTAATGCAAATAAGATATTTTTGTGGAAAAGATTGGTGACTGCTAGAAAATCTTATGTCCTTATGATAATACATATGATTTTCACTTCAGCTTGTAATATCTGTAGACTCAAGATCAATGCATCTACCTGTGCACTGCTTCTACTTGTGCACACTTGCTATTGACTGAGAATAGACTTCTATTTCATAAGATTGTCTTTTGTGCCCACCATACGAAAATAAAAAGATAAAGTCCAAATATTTTTAATTGTTAGTTTGGAAAGGTAGATTTTTCCTTAAATATTTTTGATATGATCTCAGGCAGCTGAAGATCAGTAGGATTTCACTGAAGTCAATGAAGATCTGTAAAGCAGCAGTGACTGAAGAGCTGGTCTTGTATTGTTAGTCTTTAATACTGAGTTCATGGGAAACCAATAATTAACGAGGAATTTGATCCATGCTAACAAAGTGAAGGTAGAATCTCAACTTTCAGAGTGAATATTCCGGCTTTTGAAGTGTCTGGCATCATTCACTACCAAACTTTCTGATTCATGCCTACAGTATATGACAGCTCTCACAATAGCCATTACATTCAAAGCCCTTACCATTATTCTACATTCATATCTCTTCTTGGATATGAAATGAAATCAAAGCCCATTTATTCTGCTGCTTCTCTTGTAAGGCTATCAAAAATAGTGGCAGTTTTGACATTTTCCCACGCAAAGTTTTACTACAGTATGACGTTGTATCACACAGAAGTCTCCAAGGACAGGCTGAGTGTTAAAACTAATGATAGAAAAGTATGAGCCATAGAATTCATCTTTAGAGCTAAGATTCACGCAGACTGAGGAGGGTTTCAAAGGTGTTATTTCCATTCTGACTTGTTTCTCTATTCCCTGCTTTCTGTAAACCAGACAGTTTAAATTAATGCAAGATCATCTGTTGCTGAATGTCCCTCAGTTCTTTGATCCCTTTTTAATTCCTCAGCAATTTACCAAATATCGTGGAACAGACAATATCCCTTTTGGCAAGAGAGGATATATGACAGCAGTTTAGGGAGCAGAAAAGTAAGTTGTTGGTCTCAGGCCACGTAGCAGCAGCTGGGATTGCTGGTAGGGCAAGTAAGTGTCTAACTATAGAGCAGACATGTCTTACTGTCAAACCTGTAGCTCTGTCCGTTTGTATAAGTAAGACAGGATGTTTAAACTGGAAAAAAGCCAGTTCACCTAACAATGATTTTTTATTTTTCCACTATGGAAAAAGCTAGCCCCAAGCAGGTAAAAATAAGCTTGTTCAGAGACTCATAAAGTTGGACTAAAATATGTATATACAGTAAGGTTGTTTTCATTTCCCATCTGGATTCTGAGCCGTTAAAGATAGATATCTAATTCTCACTTTTATATCATTTCATTGCCATTTTCTGTTAGGAACATTCTTGTTTGTTCATTAAATGTTGAAATTGTCTTATTATATGACTTCAGATGTTGAGCTTAAAGGAAATAATACTGTGATGCTGTGGTATAATCATATGATAGCTGGTATGTTGAGGATTGGAGCTGTGAAAAATAACAAATAAATGCATTATATATGAATATTCACCACAGGGGCTCCGACCTCAACCCTCCCTTGTTAAGCCTGCAATAAAGTCATATGTAATATTTGTTAATTAGCAGATAGTGTAATCTGTAATACATGTTCACTAGATGATTGCAATTGCTCACCCCTTTTGTAGTCTAGATGTGTTGTTATGATGAAATGAATGACTAAATCACAGTATACGTGAGTGTTATGTCTTCTGTTTAGCTATGCTTGAAGTACAAGGCAAAGAAAGTAAAGAAGATAAGAGAAAAAAACATTTTTGTTTATGAATCTTCTGATTGATAAATGCTGGTAAATACAGAGTAAATGGTGTGGTGACAAAGATTAATGGATGGAATTAGAAAGTTGTCTGATTGCTACGAAAATGTAGAATTTGATTTCTATGCAGCTAGCATGAGAATTAGTAAAGGATCGTTTTGGAAGCGGCCAAGCTTCTTGGAGAAAATGGCAATAATTCAATCAAAGGTAGCACAGAACAGAGGCTACAAAGATTAAAATTTACCAAAAATAAGTCACTGTAATCAGATTATTTCCCTGTAATTCTTTCTAAATCCTTTTTTTTTTTTCCTCTGAAATCTTCTTATTCCATTTCTCTACCTTTTTCATTAATAGCCAGAAAAGAATAAAAAGATTCAGGAAGGGCATATAACGTGAAGAGCAAGGAAAATAGTGTTTGACATAGAATGGCTGGGGGTATGAGCACACAAAATTATCTTTGTTTACCATGACTTGGCTTTCAGATGGGTACAGTCTGAAACCCTAAAAGTTCACACCTAACCAGTTTACCCATTTTCCTGTGGAGGAGTCTACTAACATGTTCAGAATTACTATTAATCTCAGAGAGCTTTGTTCACAGCTAATCCAAATACACAGCTAGCATGTTGTTTTCTTAAACTGCCCGTGTATTTTGGAGGAGAGAAAAAAAAAAAAAAAAGTGGTAGAATATTTTAAAGGCAAGAAACATTTAAATTAACACACTATTTGACAAGAACGAATCAAATTTACAATGTGTTCTATTGTATATAGAGCATTATGAATAATGGATTTTGCTATTTAGAGAAAGAGAAATTTCACATTGATTGAAAGCACTTATTTCTATTCAAACCTTTTTTTTTTTTTTTTTTTTTTTTTTTTTCTGTTCAGGTCATCCAAGTCTCTTCTTTCTTAAGGAGATAAATGTTAAATGGAAAATGTTATTTGTGGGGCTGAAAAGCCATAATAACTTTGTTTTGAAATGTTTCTACTTTTAAATTCCATTGAAAACAATGGAAATTTATAACGATAATGATACTTAAAATACTTTCTTAATCACTTCGCTGATTCTGTCATTGTTAGAAGCCTACCCTTAACAGTCTAAATACAGTAAAATACTGTGAATTCTCTGCACACATGTATTTAGGCCTTAGTAGTGTGTACACATAAAAAGTATTCATAGTCTCCAGTTTATATATCTGATTTCTTCATTGAAGGAAATAAGGAGAATGAGAAAGGACATGACAACAAATAGCAATGGAAAAATCAGTGGAGAGTGATTCTAGAAGTAACTTAGTATAGCTGAGCAATTTAGTTGCAGCAAGAACATTCTGTCCTTAGTCATGCATGGACAATTATCAGGAATATGCACAAAGGAATATGCACATTTCCTTATACCATGGCTCCTTTGTACAGCAAATTGCACAAAGTTTGAACATTATTGTTATTAGCCAGAATATATTCTAGAGCATGGAATGATTTAGCTTTGAGTGTATGGTGTGATGCTGGGTTCCATGTCTGATTGCCCATTAGTTCAGTACTTTCTGTGAATTCTGTTCCTGAGTATGTTGCCTACTCTGGAACCTTCTGAGTGAAGGCAGCCTACTAGAATTACTTCCTTAAGAGGCTTGAAGCATGACAATGGATTTGAAGCTATTTATGGACATGCAGGACCGAGAACCTAATACCATAGTGCACCATTCTGCATCGAATCAAGTCTATTCTGTCCTACTCATATGTTAAGATCCTTTGCAGGTAGAGATTTTTCCTCTGCTTGAACAGCAACTATATGTTTGGGGTCTGGTGCACAGTTTTTCTTTGATTTATTTCTATTCCTAATGATATATAATTAATGAAATAGTATAGCAGACTTAAAGGACAGCAGTCTATGCTTAGTTTTTGGCATTTAGGAAAGAAATGAAAGCTATATCTATATGTCCTGCCTAACGTAATGTTGTTCATCTTCCAGAAACTGAAGAACAATTGCAGGTGAACCAAAGGCAGCAGAACAGCATCTCTTAGGGAAGAAAATATAACAGTTTATCTGCCTAATTCTTGAGAATCTCAGTCATTTATGGATTCTTTGTAGGTACTTGAGAAGAAATATTGTTAATCCAATCCTAGTTTATAAATAAGAACAAGTGTATGTTTTGCTAAATTCAGGAAAATAGTTGCAAAGACAGGAATTAAATACAGGATTTTTTTTGTTTGTTTGTAAACTTAGCCAATAAATAAATATTAATAACAACAAAAACAAAACAACAACAACAACAAAAAAACACAACTCTTTTCTTCTAATTCATGCAATACTGGAAGATGTGATCTCCATTCACACCATTCCTTTCTGTCAGGGAATCCCAAGCTGCATAATATCCATGCACATTTATACCCTTCATTTGTAATGCTAAAAAAAAAAAGGTCTCTATACCATAACTAAAGAACAGAAAGGAAAGAAGAAAACATCTAAGTCTTCTTAGGAGAAGATATGCAGTAGACCATTTCAAAGGGACAGAGAAAGCTAAGTCAGTCATCCGATGTACCAGTGGGCAAAGTTCACAAATCATCCGCTACCCCAGACCTCTGTGTGTCTAACACCAATGCACACTGAAATATTTCCTTCTTATCTTGAAAATGAATTAATTTCTCCCACGCCTTTTCAAATGTCTGGCATTTTGAACCTTGGAGCTGAGAGTTAGCTTCCAAGTCTTTATTTAAAGTGTTTCACCACCCTCTTTTTATAATACGTCCGTCCACCAGTGAAACTCTTCCACAAGTTCCAGGATGCTAAACCTTTCCTTTTGCTGCTGTTTCAAATGTGTTACTGACATTTACAAGCTCTCATAGGAGCATTCAGTCAATTACCACTGAAGACTCCCATTGTTCCAAGGAGACTGACCTTTCCCCTAGGGCACCAATTAAAATCTATTACTTTTATTCCCATAGTGCTTGCTGTAACTGGAGCTGTGGCTCTTTGCCAGCTAGCACTAGTTGGATTTTCATCTCATTTATTACTGAAACTTTGTTAAAGATAACAAAAATGAAAATTACAAAATATACGTACGTACTTTGGGGAAAACCTATTTTTTATGATTTTTTTAGTTAACGTTTTCGCTTGTCATCAGGAGTACGAGAAAAATCCAAGGAAAATATGTTTCACATGATGGCATTGCTTCCTTACTTCCTCTTTTTGTTTTCTTCCTTCAGCTAATGTGCTCCAATTATTCTGTAGCACAAATTTGCCAGCAATTGTAGGACAAATGTGCTGTGGGCCTTGCTAGTACTTTAATATGCTGTGAAAGTTAAGGGGAGAATCATGGAGAACTGTGAACCTGCCAAGTGTCTTGAGCAACAGAGGCTGTCCTTGTATTACAAACTGCTAGAAACGATCACTGTGATGCTCATTAATAGCAGCAAAGTTGCATGTTTTGGTTAAAATTCTTGCTGTTAATTTATACTTTGGAACTTAGGTCTTTCCCAATCTGTTTCTTCTTTTAGTTGAAATTTATGAGGGTAGGAGTGGCTACTGATAGAGTATTGAGGTGTTTTTTTTTCTGCTTTGAAGAAGTCTGGATAGCTAGTCAAACATCTCTCAGAAATAAGTTTTTATTATTATTATTTTAAATCAGGATTTTGAAAATTGTTCAAGTGTCTGCTTTTTGTCATCTCTTCTTGTTTGAGATCTTTGGGGTTGTATCATACTTTTTACATCCAACATACTTGTTTTCTTCATGCTTATTACTAAAGGCAATTCAGTTTTAAAACCAGCATTGTACATAGGCTTACAGTGAGTAAATGGTGTACAGAGTGTAAAGTTTGTCAGAGGGTTCTAAATCATTCTAATGATGAAGAATCCTGAAAATCTAGTGTATATCAGTTTATACAAGTTTGATTATGAGATGATTTAACTTGCTAATAAAATCGCATGTAAAATACATGTATATGTAAACCATAATTCTTGACAATAACTTGTTTAATGGCTATAAAGCAACTTCTGTTTCCTTTTGCTTTCTGTTTTCAACATAAGGTAATTGGTTTTGTGTTGCTTATTCAGTACTAATGATTATGAATTTCTCAATACATATTTTTCTCTTAATCTTTTAGTAAGTTAGTGGACAAAATTTTGACATTTGTGCAGAGATTTCTGTGCCTTTATGTTCAAGTCAGATAGTCAGCTATCAGCTGGTGCCAAATAACTTTACACTTGGGGACTTAGACAAAGATAGTTCTAGGGATGTGTGTGGTTAAGACCAAGAATTAATTTTTGTTTTACCTACAAAACTCTGTGGCACTTTGAACAACTAGAAACAGGAAGAATGCTTTTCTAGGTCCTATACTATGCTTAGTGGAATTTGATGAAACCTTGCATTTTCTTCCCTTCACAGACTTGAAACGATTTTTTTTTTTTTAATCTAGAATCCAGTAAATGTGATTTAAATAAACCAAGTCTGTCAACACCCACTGAGTAGTTTCACCATTGAGAGAGAACCATGAGATAAATATTTCATCTTGGTCCAAGATGTAGATGTTCAATGTCCAAGGTCTCATGATGTAGAAATGAGTTGCTTGTGCAATTCGGTTGGTTTCATGTGTACCATTTCATCTTAATGGTCCCACTTCTCTGCAGTTTCAAGAGAACCACTTTTCCGCCATCTTCCCAAGAACAAGGCTACTAATCTCTGGAAATACTGATAGTTCTTTACAACATTCTGGACTTTTAACACACTTTTTTTTTTTTTTTTTTTTTTTTTGTGTGTGTGTGTTTTGCCAGTTTGAGAAGGTTGTGTTAGATGAGAATCAGGCTTAAGATTGATTTTTATATCTAATAAACCTGGAAACATAAAACTTCCTGAACTGGGGGATGTATTAACTGCATGAACAGATTTGTCAAGCTCTGCTAGATACTATTTCATATATTATGGGACAAATAAAAAATACAGAAAAGGAAAAAAAAAAAAAGTATTTTATAGAAGAATTTGAAATTTCCCTAGGGATAAACTAAAATCCCTACTTTTTTTTTTTTTTTTTTTTTTTCTTGGCCATCAGAAGTGGTAAGCAAAAGATTATGACTTAAGAGACCAGCCCCTAGAGATGAATACAAAGTCTGATGCCAGCAAGAGGCAGCTATGTTTGCATGATGAAGAGGTAGTTTATTATCTGTGCCATTTAATGCTCTAATATTAAAAATCCAAAGCAACACCAGTTGCAACACCAGTTAATTCTTTTTATATGGGAGGAGGGAGAGCAACCAACCTTGATTTGGTGTAGCTGCATAAAGAGAAACTGAAGTATTGAGACTTACCTGAGAAGGCTAAGAGGTAGAACTAACCGAAGCCTTTGCACTTGTTAAAACGCTTTCCTTCACATCTGAAGAGAACTATTGTAGATGATGGTAGTGATAAGATAGAGCCAACAACCCTTTTCTAATGAACATTACTAGAACAAAATGTGACATAGGCTTTATAGGGTGAGAAGCATTGGTCCTGGAGTTATTGGTGTCTAAAGAGAATTTGACTTTGGCTTAAAACATGTAATTACATCTGTATTACAGGAACAGTGCCTTCACCTTCTATAAACCTTCCTAACTCAATAATTCTAAGTTTGGGTTTTGGCTTAATTTCTGCATTGTTTTCTCTGATACTAAGCTACTGCTCTCTCTGACAGGTCGGACACTATGGAATGGTTCTCTGGAGACTGTTGCCTTAGAGAAATCTCCCACCCTTTACACTGTAAACTGTGACAGTAGGTGTATCAGACACTAGACTCTTGGCTCAGCACCTGGGTTATGCCACAATATTAAAACTGATATTTTCATTAAAGTATTCTTAAATGCCTTAGGTGTGTACGTGCCATTTTCCTGATTCTGCAGGCAGCCTGAAAAATAACTCTGAAATATGTGAATTGCTCTGTACATCTCAATGAGGTATTAATTCAAATTCTGGGTAATCAAAAAGTGTATCTGCAGTTTTAACCTTACTGTGAGTGCAGACATACACTATTAACTCAACTGACGTCACCATATCTAGGCTGATGAGCAACCCTGATCCTTTTGCTATCTGTTATGCAGGTCATATATTGCAATAAATTTTTCCTCTTTACAACAAAATAAAGTTGAAATGGTTGTCCTACAGGCAGAATTTGGACAGGAAATGAAAACCATCTGATGTGAATTTGGCATACAGATAAATCCTGGAGCAATGATTACCAGCTTCACTGGATGGATGTACATAAACTACCATTCTCACAGTATCTGTGCAGCTCACATCCTCTAAATAAACTGTTAAAAAAAAACAAAAAACAAAACAAAAAAAAAAAAAACATTTATTTTTCTCCTACTGGCTGATAACAATCAAGCAGCGTATGTTAACTAGCTGTCAGCATGTTTATACTTGTCACAGCAGAGACCCACAAAAGTAGAAGCCATAAAATAAAAAAGGGGTATGTATTATTGCTTTTTAGCTGTGTCAGCCTGTCTGTGTTTACTTGGTCCTGTAATTAGCATGACATTAGCTGTTCAGATTAAGACTGTAGTTACAGATGTTGTAAACGGGCTAGGAATAAAAGGAAGATGTTGTAAAGCATTAGCATAGTCATGACTAGAGAAGTGATTAAGAAATGTCTCAGATGGCAAGGTTATTTCTGTGAGTGTTCCAGATTCCAACGCTTGTCCACTGCTCAGTCTATGGTTCTGCAATATTCAGGAATCTAAAATCATATTACCAATACATTTGTATGTAAGGATATCTCTAAATGTGTAATTTGCAAGCATGCTGGGTGTGCACTAAAAAGAAACTCAGTGAGAAAATAAACCACTACTTTGTGCCCCAGGATTCCCCAACTTTCACTGAGAATTATCTTAGCTAATAACATGTGACTAGTCATCACTGTATGGTTGATATTGATCAGAAAAGTCAACCATAAAGTGATTCTTTGAAAATGTTGATACTGTTTGCAACCAACACAGCGTGACCTGCAGGCAGTTTGAGTTTGTCTTGTTTTTTCAACTTTTGGAGAGCAGATGCAGCAATGTAGTCTTACAGAGCTGTCAGAAGGACCCAGGTGTTAGATTCCTTATCAGGTTCCCTGAAGACAGGACAAATCAGATTTGAAGACAAATCTGTTTATAGTCATAACTTGCCCAGGCACCTCCACTGCAGAACTGATTATGAGTTGAGGAGGAGGATCCCAACATGGTTAAAGCTCAGGTTTTTGTGGTATGTCCATCTTGCCAGTGGCAAGTGGTAGACTGGCACAGCCCAAGCTAGCTTTCCAGATAATACAGCTACCACCAACAGGGACATAGATTTCAATGTATATTACACCTGCCTGTCATGAAAATGGAGTGCTTTTCTTATATGGCTGAAGCCTGTTAATATCAGTACTTGAGTTACCTGAATTATATTCATATTTGTAGGAGTCTTAACCCCCAAAGCAGTTGGGAGGTGACTTTAAGATCTGTAAAGATTTTTAAGAACCTAGACTTCAAGTAATCTGGGTTTATTTCTGTACTTGCTTCCCAATTTGCCTCATAACTTTGAAAAAGCTATACTGATGCTTTATACCTAGAACTGCTAGCTCTTGACCTCTGCAAAACAGAAATTTGTTTCACTAGGGAATGTTTTGAGTTTCTTTGGGAGGTGAGGTGCTGTTTAAGTGCAAACAGTTTTTATTAATAGTTAATTCATGTGCATAATAAAAAATAGACTCCCACTATAAAAAGGTTATATTATTCAATATATCTAAATTACAGCCACAATGAAGCTGCATGTATAGATTCTATTTGGAATTATATGAATAGGTGCTACATTATACTATATGCTTTTGTACATTACTGCCTTGTGAGAGATGCACAGTCTATACCACTTGAGATCAGAAAAACATGTCTTTCAGTAAAAAGAAATTTGCTAAGCTAGATGCACTAATATTTTGTGAAGTGAATTTGTCAGAATAATAATGAGAAAACATTTTTTGCTGGAGTGGAAGACAGTTTCAGAAAACAAAACAAAACCAAACAAAAACCCCACCAACAACAAATAAAACACCAGGCCCTGAACAGCGTATCTTTGGGTTATCTGCTTTCTAATTCTAAACAGCAGAAGGACTGTTCTCTCTTTAAAATGCAACAGCTCAGAAAAAAAATGTCTCATCTTTTTGAAAAATCCATCCCTAAATGTCATAAAATATTACATGGTAATCTGTCAAATCATTCACACTGAAGGCTGCTGTAGTCCAGCTTGATTTTAATCTAAAATGAAATTAGCCCATGTTTCCTCATTCTGGGTCAGACTTTTATCCCATGTGGGTTCTTTTCCAAGGGTCTTCCAGGTGCAAGGGTGGTTGTGACCATAGACAACATTAATGATACTGACTGTGTAATGGGAGAAGTGATTTTTTGGAGGTACAGAGGGTCAGGCAGGTACTTAGCTCACAGCAACTGCCTTCAATGAATACTCCTTATATGCAAGTTTTTGTTATTGTTTCAATCCTGATAAAATGTTCCATCTCAATGATTGGTGTAGAGCATTAAAAATAAGTTCTACACAGGTTTGAACATGTGGAAGAACCTCTTTCCCTTTCAGCCTGTGAAGATTTGTAATCATGTCAGTTGCTTAACATATGGACATGTTTTTTTTGTCTGTCTTTGGTGTTTTGGCAATGCAAGTGAACAATGGATCTCTGAGCTAGACTGAGAGTCTTCTGCTTGGCTGAACAAGAGCATGTCCAACTTTCTTCTCTGTACTGTCCTCAGGCAGTCTTCTCTTCACCATAAGAAAAGAAGTTCATGTCCAGTGGCCACGGCCTTTTTTTCTCTGGATAAATTTATTCATGAGCATAGCAAAGAGTTAGAAAACTTCTAGAAGAAAAAAAAATCATTTTCATAATTCCTATCTCCATTTCAGTCTCAGGTAGCTATAAGCTTAGATGAAATTTTGTAATGTTGAAATGGATGTTCTGAGAGGAGATATCCTGGCTAGATGCTGCAGCCTGGCCTGGCCTGCTCACTGCGGCCTTCCCATGGTGCAACCCAGCCCATGCCCAGCAGGCAGCAGGAGCTGTATTTTTTTTTCTTTTTCAGACTGGATATCAGGAAAAGGTTGTTCACCGAGAGGGTGGTCAGGCACTGGAACAGGCTTCCCAGGGAAGTGGTCACAGTACCAACCCTGACAGAGTTCAAGAAGTGTGTGGAAAACTCTCTCAGACACATGGTATGACTCTTTTTCTTTGTGGACCCAGGAGTTGGACTTGATGATCCTTGTGGGTCTCTTCCAACTCAGATATTCTATGATTGTATGATTCTATGATATTTTTCAGCCTTCTCATGGGTAGTGTCTGAGGCCAGGAAAATTAGTGGACGTGATAGTTACAAAGGTCACCATCACATCACAGGGCAGTGAAAGGCTGCCAGTAGTCACCCAGTAAGTGAGAATACAGCATGTAGCAGGGTAGGTTGGGTCCTCCTTGGCTGGAGCTGCCTCAGTTCTTCTCAAACCACTCACTGTAGGCTTCAACACAGAGAAGGCATATCAAGAATACACTCTGCTGTGAGGGCAGGTGGGTAAGAAGTATGCAGGCAGGCAATCATTCTGGTGTTAACAGTACAGTGATCACTGAGTAAACTCAGCCTCCATCTCATCTCTATTTTTCAGGTGCTGACAGACACCTGCAAGTAGTTTTACAGGGAAAGGTGTCACTATCTTCATTGTCCCTTTAATTTTTCGCTTCAGCTTGGTAACAAGGGTTTCATTGACTAACAATCTATGCTGTAATGAGCACATGCACAGTAGGAATTTGGATCCTTTCCCAAATTATTTCACTTAAACTGTTGAACTACAGCTGGAGAATGGCAGGTCTTATCACTACTGGTGTTGGAGGTATTTTTAAGTCTACCCACTGTTATTAGGACTTTTATGTTCCTCAGAATATTCTTCTTTTTCCACCCTCTCTTGCAGCTGCGCTTCTTTGGAAGTGCCTATCCCTCCACCTTGGTCCCAAAATGTATTTTAAATACCAGAGCTCCGTGAAGGCATCATAGATCATAATAAACCTAGTTTAAACTGACTGAGTGAAGTGTTGAAGATATGTTATTAGCTAGGCTAATAGCCCATACAAGAAACTGGTTTTCTTCATGAATCCCCTTCTTCCAACCCCCCCTGCATCACTTTAGGATAAGAGCAAACAGAGATCCAAACCTTGCATTTTCCAGATGCAGATAATCGCTGCCCTCCAGGCATTGCTTAGCTGGTTGTGTGTCTGTTCTGTTTTCCTTTTCAGTGGTCTTGGCTATTTTCCTTTGAAGGCAAAGGAGGAATCTTGGCATCATTGAGGGAAAAGAAGAAAAGAAAAATGCCCAGGGTTTTTTGTGCATCTGACTATGTCTGCTCTTAATGGCTAATTGCTCCTCTCTTCAAAGACATGCCAAGAAAAAAAAAAAAAAACACCAAAAAAAACATAAGTAAAAAGCTGAGCTATAGTTCATCTCCACTATGTCATTTCACTGTCATTTTTGAAAATTTCCCTAAGTAGCAAAGGCACTTAAAAGTGGCTTTGCACTGCTGGTTCACAACAAATTGCGCTGCTGTTAAGATAAGCGAGCTGGGGTGAGAAAGTGCTCCATGGGGTAAGAACACATGTTTGTGAGGGTAGATTTGTGTGATAGGCTGTGTTATGCATTTGTTTCAGCATTTATTTACATATGGAGTAAGAATCTATACCTCTTAACAAGGAGGTTTTGGATTGAAAAGAGTTGTTCAAAAGTATCTGTAACTTTTTTTTTTTTTCTGAAAGACTTTTCATTGTCAGTTCTTTCTTGATCAGTGGTTCCCCTCACACACAAACGTGTGCAAGCGGATCTGAAAACACCTGGTAGACAGAATCTCGTCTGGAATAAGATAACAATGCAAAGTGTTTTGCATACTAATTATCAAAATTTGTATTTTAAAGGGTTGCTTCATCTGTTCTTGAAATTAGAGTTGACCAGTGTTTTTTTGAGAACTCTCTTTTCAGGAAGAGGAGGGGCATGGAAGATTAAAAATACTTATTTTCCAAGGGTGGCACAGTCTTTGGGAAAGATGTGTTAGAAAGAATTTTCTCCTGAAAGTAAGAAGTTTAGGAAAGTAAGGAAGTAAAGAGTTTTATTTTCTGATTATGAATATTTCTAAGAAGCAATGGAATAAAAATGCCCAAATTTCTTATTCCATTCCATGTGAAATATCTTTTTCTAGGGCAGAACATATTTGGGCCTATTTAACAGCATGTGGTGAAAGTACAAAAAATGTTTATATGAGAAAAGAAATAAGGAGAAAATCATCTCTTTCTGAAGCTGCAGGGCAAATTTAGGCAGAGAATGTAATTAGACAAGTTAAAAAATGTTTGAGAGAACAGAAATTGCTAGCATCATTCTCCTGAACAGTGTTGTGGTAACTGTAATGAATTCAAGCGGTCAGCATAGTAGTTTGAAGTGTAGTCTGGAAGCCTGCAGTGAAAAAAGAACAACAACAAAATTAGACAAGAGGAGGGGTGCTTATTTAGTTTAACATTTGTCATAAGCCACAGCTAGGAGATCTGGGGAGGATAAGTATATTTTCCAGTCATTCAAAGGGAAATTTGTTTATACTTCAGTGTTCAGTTAGTAAAACCAGTTACTGAATCTTAAAATCTGCCTTTAGATAGGACATTGAATGAGAGAAACTATGTTAGTGCACCCATCAATGTTGTTTCAAATTCAGGAACGTAAAGAAGGAAAAGGAGGCTTCATCTCTGCTATCTCACCACCTTGAGGTAACCTTGCTTCTTGCAATATCAAGACTATGCCTATACAAAAGCTTTGTTTTAAAGCCCTGAAAAGTCCCTATTCTGTATATCTATGTCATGTAATAATATGAGTAAAATAACTACAACAGAAGTTAGGAAAAGGAAGTAGGTAAAGCAAAAAATGAGGCAGCCAAAAGTTCTTTTTGCAATAAGAGCTGAGCTGGCTATTAGAGTATACAGCCTTGCTAATCTGAGTAATAATCAGAATAATTAACATGTTTTGGTTTTGTTCTAATTGTGATTATAGGTGGAATAATTTCAAAAATATAAATCTGTTTATCATGTTAAACAACATCCTTTTACCCTGCTTAAATTACAGTTACTAATTAATTTACTACAATAATGAAGTCTTACGTGAAAATAAGAACAAGGTCCATTAGAAGTGAAAAATAAAGGTGTCCAGAGAAGAGTACTAAGTGAATTGGAACAAAAAACTTGATGGAAGAAAAGAAATGGATCCAAGCCTGTCCTGAAAATGGTTTACAAGCTTTTAAATGCAAATATATCACAGAATTTCAGAAGCCATGGATCTAACTTTAATCACTATCTTGCTGTTTGAAAATCAGCCACACGGGCTCTCACTTGGTTAACATTCATTTTACTAGTCTCAGATCTTGATCCAAAATCTACTGAAGTCAATAAAAAGACTTGCTTTGAATACAAAATTAAAGTATTCTTATCAGCATGTCAGAAGAGCTTCCTCTCTGTTCCACTATTGCAGCATGGAAAATGAGAGCAGAGCAGAATATTTGGCAAGAAGGTGAGATTTTCTTTGAGCCTGTGGACAAGCTGGGTTCACAGGCAATGCTTTGTACTTCATCAGATCTTCTAAAGTGTCATTTCAGTAGGCGATAGAACCTCTAAATCTTTGAGGTGTTTCAGAGATTACCCCAATAGGCATCCCTTTTTATTTTTTAGATTAGTACTCAAGTTCTACATATAGTCATAGCTCATGTAGTTAATATATCAGTTTCATATGCTACTCAGATACCACTGTGGTTTCCCTACCAGAGATTGATGCATAGTCTACTGTACTAAACAAGATAAACAAAATGAAATATATACAAAGTGCTCCTGGTAGTTTTGTAGTCAACAATGTACACATATCAAGAAACCAGTATTGCAGTCAACAACACTTAATAACCTGTATATCATTCCTTGGTTGTTCTTGTATACCTGACATCCCCCGTAAAACCAGAAAGTCAAGAGTAACCATTTGTGAAAAGGAATTTATGACTGTTTGCAGAATAATCTCTGTGGTGATGCTCAAAAGAAAATACCTGTGTTGTGCAGTCAGAGCTTTTAAAATGATGGCCAGCTGAGCAACCATGCTAGAGTATTTAATATGTTATTCTATTTATTTGTGTCCATTCACACAGGTACCTTTACACTGCACAGTGTGCCTGTTGAAGTATCTCATATTTTTAACTATATCTGGGACTTCTTTTACATCTGAAAGAAATTTGTATCAATTATCCTGTCAGTATTATATTCAAAGTTGCTATTGTCTTCTACATTCAGTTACTCATAACATGTGATGAAAGCTAATACAGTCTCTTTTGCCTTTAACATCTATGTCTGAATAGTCAAGACCAGAAAACTGATGGGAAGACTTAAAAAAGGTCTAAAAACATTAAACAGTTTGTCTACATCTGCAAGGTTACTGGTGAAATGGGTACTTGAATCCCAGTGGAAGTCCCAGCCTTGTGACCTATGAACTACCTATGAATTTGGCAAAGTTTTTTCCTTAGAAAGTTCCTAATTCAGTTAAAATGTTGCTGAGAACATGTACATTTGCAATGTCGATGGAAGGTCAGCTGCATACAGAAGGTAGATGGAGGGAAAACAGAGGAGAGCATTGCAGTTATGATTAGCTTGAAGTACACGTGACTGATAGTCCTTGCACAATAAAAAATCATAAATTATTCTTTTGTCAAACTCAGCTGGAGGTAATATTTGTGGATGATATTAGATGATATTTATTAATCAATAGCTAATGTCAAGACTTGCAACAATAACAAAATAAGCTGTTTTTTGTTCTTGCTCTAGTGGAAATTAGTTCTTTCTACAATAGAGTTGCTCTGTCTTTCCTTTCTCATACTTTTCTTTGTTTTCTGCTTGATGTTTTTTATTTTATATTTTTTACCCAATTATTGCCAATATCAATATATTGTGCCAAAACATAACTATTAAATTTGTAACGAAAAATAAGAGATTTCATTGATTGAGTTAACCTCAGAATTCTTTGTTGAGAAATGTCTTTATCTGATATTTACAAGTGAGGACATCTGAGGTGCAGGAAACTTTAAAGACTATTCAAGAGAATAAGAGAATTCAAGTAGTTCAGAGTCAATAACATCTTAACTACATTTACTGAACCCTCAAGGGCATAGGACTAGCACTCACTTGTCCTTGCACTCACTAATCCAAGTTATCATCTGTGTCATGAGTTGCTGCAGAATGTTGTACATGTATTATCAGAGTGGGTACACTCACTTTTTTTTTGAATGATCACTGAAGTTTTAATTTTGACAAACTACTTAATAACAGAAACATGAGGCAGACATTTTCCAACATACTCAATTATTTCTAGCATTGACTAGAAAAGCTGTTTGTGGATTCAGACTGCTGTCTGATAAGTGCTGTTCAAAAACACTGATGGAGAGTTTCTGCCTTAGTTATTTTCTTGTGCTGGGTATTTACTTGCAATCTAGTCTCAGTTCCCAGACTTTGCAAAGACGCAGTGCAAAGAATTTTCTGCAAAGACTGAGATAGAAATAAGTAGTAAAGCAGGTGAAGTATTTTATTGTCTCTCGATTAACTTTCAACATTTTATCCAGTGCATTCTAGATAGTGATGTCATGTATGACACTGATGGAATACACAGACTTGTATTTGTGTATATACACATATCTGTGTATACATACAGATATATATGTATCTATACATATAGAAAGGGTGGGTTTCAGGGTCCTAATGAACATCTATCCCAGCCCTCTGAATAATATATCAAACTTTCATTCCACATCTATTTCAGAATGGAACGGGCAAAAGCTCTGAGATAATTGTGCAGCTGTGAGTTTGGTAACACTCTCCAGTCCTTGTAAGAGAGCGCTGACACTCTACAGTAGTGCGGAACTGGTCTCTTCTTGCTCATTTCCTGCTACACAGGGTTTAGACTACCCAGTGGACATATGATATATAACACCATTTCTGTCTGTATGCCATTGAATTTCTTGCATTGGAGTTGCTTGTTGCTGTTCAGGTATCACATGGCTACTGAATGGTATTCTAACCTGCAGATGAGGAGAATGAATTAAATGTCTTATCCTGTTCTCTACTGTTTTACTTTACCATAGAATGCATCTGCATTTTTCTGTGAAGTTGGGATCTATGAATATTTGTGTATGCCTAGCTTCCCTGATAGCACAAGTGTTAAATAGGAGTTGGATTCTTTCTTTCCTTTACATTTCCTTTTCACTGCATATTAGGAGGTCAACTACTGCCTCTGATTAACCTGTGGTGCAAGTCTCTGCTTCTGCTTTGCAATCTTTTCAATTAAGAGCATTTATATGGTTTATCAACATTCATGGGAGGAGATGCTTTCTCGGAAGCATCCATTAGCTTATGCCAATGCTTTCCTTTAAAAGAAGAAAATAAAATGGGGAGATCTGTCACTTGCTCAAAACCTTGATCATACTTGGATTTGAGCTCATTTTTGGCTATGTTATAATACCTTTGTATGTGTACCTTTGCAGGTACTGTACTTTGTAGTCCTGTTGGCAAAGACCACAGTTTGGTTGATATGTGCATGTTAATTAAAGCAGCAGACTCCTGGACTATGATTGGACTGATGAGATGCTGAGTTAACACAAGTAATAATTAAGTTTTTGGAAAGAGCGCTACAAAGTAATGAACCAGACAGGGAGCAGACAGTCATCTGTCTACTGGAACAAAAATGAGAGAAAATGAAATGGTAAGAGTGAAGGAATCAAAGAGGAAGGAAAAGAAAGAAGAAAGAATGGAGTCAAGGTGGGTGAGGGATTGATAGGATTAAAAAGAGAGGATTTACAGAATAGCAGGTAGGGGGTTCTTGTAAATCAAACTGTGATTTTTGTTTGTTTGATGGGCACAAAATGCATTAAATCATTAGCATAACATTCCCAGGCTCTCAAGCTTAATTCTTACAGTTCTGTGAAAGATTCTTTGTTAGAGGGTATTAAATTCTCTAAAGAATTTAAGGCCAGGCCTACAGAGAGGGTTAGCACTAACTCTTTTCTTCTTTTGATTGTGATGGGAGTTAAAAAATCTAATTAGGACTTAAATATTTAACCTTCTGTGGAGCTAGGCAATAATTTTACTTTACTGTTATTTATTTATTTCGTTCATGGAAGATTGAAAGAAACAATTTAGGGTCAAAAAACATGCATGTTTGATTTCCTTCTAACATTAGATTAGACTGATTGGACTGATGATTAGACATTTTAAGATTATTTTTTATTAAAATCTTTCAATTGGAAAAAAAATATTTTAAGATAAATAGTTTTTTAAAAAAATCATTTTGAAGAGGTTAAAATACAACACCTTTTTTTTTTGTTTGTTTGTTTGTTTGTATGTTTGTTTTTTCAAATGAAACTAATTTCTGAAATCGTCAGGATATTTGAATTTACAGTTGTCCTTCTGAAACTTTGTTTTTTTGGATCCCTAAATATATTTGTCAAAAAAAAAAAAAAAAAAAAAAAAAAAGAAAGAGAGAGAAACAAAAAACAGCATTTCTGCTTGTTAGAAACCAGAACCATATATCAGTCAGCATAGTTAAGAGTCATAGACTTTTCCCTGAATATCCTGAACAAACAGTATCCTGAATACAGCTTTTTGAGAAACTTACTTTCTTCCTCGTTTCTTGAAATGCAGTTTGGTCATTCTGAAATCTCTGAAGTGCTCATCTTTTTAAGTAGTATTGGAGGAACACCTCAGAAATTAATTTAGTCTTCAATTGTTGCTTATACACATAACCATTAACTGTTTCTGCAGTAGTTGATGTTCAGGGGGAATGCCTCACTGTTGTAAGTAGTACATGATGTCGCAGGTGTTTTTTTCATTAATATTGAAAAGTCATGTATTTTTTCCCCTTAAAAGAGAAAAAAAAAGGGGGGGGGGGGGGGGGCAAAAAACACTTATACCTTGAAGCTACTTACATTGACTTCGAAATATATTTGAGGTCTAGTGAGTCAGATCATTTTACATGATAAAATGTCCAATTTGTGGAAAAAAAAAAGAAAAAAAAAGAAAAAAAGAAAAAAAGAAAAGGTTGTTTGTATACAAATGTTTGTGTGTTTATGCACATACCCCTATTCAAGTATAGGAATATCCATTTTATGAAGTAGGTTAAATTATTTGAAATTCTTGTTATTTTAGCTTTTCATGAAATGGGGTTATTAAAAGATGAGGTCAGCAATATTTTCAGTAATGAAGACTCATAAACCATACCCTGGAAAGAGAGATGGAGGAGCAGATCACCAGCTACTTGACAGTCAGTACAGACTCACAGATGCTATGAAAATAACTTCCAAAATGGCTACAACCTGAACATCTGCCTTACATGCTGACTTTAAATTTCTTTACATTGGCTTTGTACTTGAATGAAACTACCAAAATGTAGTCTCAGACATAGAATTATATAAAAACAATTTACCAGGCTAATTGGCGAACTGCTAATGACTGACATCAGTACCCATGCACATTATCTTAGACTTGGACAACATGCTAAGTCTAATTGTTCTGCATATACCATGGATAAAGGAATGTGCATAGTTATGTGCCTCGGCTAACACACAATAAGTTGTTAAACTGGATGAGTTGACTGCAAATTAGAAAAGTTATTCTTGACTTGTTCTAGTATAAGCAAGATGAAATTTAGGTGCTGATTCTTTACAGAATAATAATAATAATAATAATAATAATAATAATAATTGTGACTAGATTTTATGAGGTATTGATTTTAGTGTTACTGGTTATCCTTTAGAATGGACCACTAAAATATGTCTTGCTATGAAATCTTCCCCTTCAGGGTGGAAGAATTTAAAGATCTCATATCTCACAATTTGTAGGGATGGAAATTGTAGCTATATGAGAAACTGCAGAGAAGTATGCCTGAAGATGTTGTCTAATAGAATATCTAATAACTTCTCACTTTTGTAATCTTGGTTCTTGCACAAGATTATTGGACCCTTTTTTAAATTTCATCCTAGTGTAGAAATGGTTTAAGCCCTCTGTGACAAGGACCTTGCATTTTATTTGTAAATGGAGTGCCTTCAAGTTTGTATAAATAGTGTTCTGATTGGAAGGCAGAGAATTCCAGGTTTCCAAAGTTTCAAAACTTTTACTTCTGAGCTGGATGCCTTTCTGGATGTCAAATGCTATATTTGTCACTATCCCTTTGAATAACTGCTGTTGTTTTTTTTTTTTTTTTTTGTCACTATGTCCTTCCAATATTGAATACTCATCTTTGGTTTATATAGCAAGAGTTAGAAGGTAACAAGGTTATATCTAAAAGCCCTTAATTCTGTTATAAAGAATAATTAATTCTTCTGGGACTAAAAAGAACTTGTGGTGATTAAGTGGTATCGATGGTATGGCCTGCCATGGTAACTTGCTTCTAAATAAAACCTTTGTCTGATATGAATCAAAATAGCCATTAACCTTTCAAGGAAGGGACAAAATGGTCTTACGAAACACATTCAACTTGTATTCTGTAGGCCTACTATTAATATTGTGAAGCTATGAGCATTCTTGACTGTGCCTTGTACTCTAGATACAGAGTTGTCAGAAGAACAGGTAAGATCAACAATCAAATGAGAGCTGAACTTGCATTGCATCCTAAACCAGTCTATGTCAGGGTTACTGCAGGTCCCATATGTCTCTCTTCACACTTCACTCAATAGTTGTGCTTTCCTGCTTGTTGCAGAATTAAGGTTGCAAACTCCTGCAGTGAACTAGTTCAGGATGATAAAACCATCAGGCAGATTGAGTTGAATGAGCACCACAAGAGGAGGGACAAGAAAGAGTAGCAAGAGGTAGAGTTGACAAGACGATCCTAATACTTGTGACTTGTCAGGCTATATTGCTATTGCATTAGGTTTTCTGAAGCTGTACCTAAAAACCCTCTGTTTCTGTTTGCTGTCCAGAGCTGTGTATATGAGATGTCTCATATGAAGTGATGTTACTTCTGTTTTCCCCATCATCTCCTATCAGAGAAGCAGACAACCAAGCAAAAATAAAATCAGGATGCATGTTTTTGCTCTTTCAAACCTGTTTTGTCTTGTTAGTTGATGTCACTGTAGTGGGACACAAAATGTCAGTATGGACACGTCACACTGAGCTGGAGACTCCTTAATTATCCTTTTGCCAACTGCCTGAAAGACTGGAGAGAAAATCATGTCTAGCAACCACATTCACAGAGGTCAGCATAGTTTTTCAGTGACCGAGGCAAAGCACAGCCAAATGTAGAAGCTGGCACTGTTCTCATGCTTGGATTTTTCTTTAGTTCTTCTAAGAGCCTTGGTGTAAGAAGGTTGAAATCATTGGGTTTTCTGGAGTTCTGCCATTTTACTATCTAAATTGTGCTTATGACTCTATTATGCAGGAGAACATGGAGAAGATCTGAATATTGTAAAAAGGGGAAGGTCGTGCCAAACTGACACCTGAATCAAAGAAGAATTTTGTCTCATCTGACATCTGTTTCACTTGTCAGCTAAAAATTGTTGTAATTACCTCAAGTCCATACCTACAAAAACCCTACAAGTCTCAGTAGGATTACACAGTTGGAAAACTAAGGTTTACATTTTTCTGTGCAAGTGCTCTGGAACCAGAGGGAAAATCCACACGCTCACTGACTACTGCTGACCACATGTTTATAATTAAAATAATTGTTTAACTGAGCAAATGCATGTAATCAGATAGCAAACTTCTGAAAAAGTTGGTTAGCAGACAAAGTTTTTTTTTTTTTTTTAATGCTTTTAAAATCAGTTTTAATTGATGAGAAAAGCTGACTTATGTTTTAGAACCAAACAAGTACTGACATAAAAGTTACCACCTCATCCAGAGACCATGCAAATGCTGAATATTCACTGAACTTTCAAATCTCTGGTGAGTTTTCTGTTATAGCTATATAATAGCCTAATATTCCTGTCAGAACATATTTGCAAATGATCCATAAACCTAAGAAGAAACTAAAGCTGAAAGGATGCTCTGGGCAACATTGTTCCCTTTAGTGACTTTTTGTCTGAATCTTAGTCATTGATAAAGCTTTCCAGTTGCAACTTAAAGAAAGAAGCTTAAAGAGATCAGGATATGTGGAGGAGTAAATGTTGTCTTATTAAGAAAAGCAGTGAATTGTTATCATATAGTAATGAGACTTTATTGGCTTCTATGACATTTTGTTTAGGCTGTGTTGAGTATTTTTCAGAATATCTATAAATAAAGCATCCAGAGGATCAAAAATAGGACACACTATTCATGATATCTTGGCTATGCAGAGTAAGTCAGTCATCTCTAGAATGGCAAATCTCTTTGATAAAAATTTTTATATGAATCATTCAGTAGTCTCAGAAAACCTCCTCAGACAGGTTATACTGGCCAAAAAAAAACTACACGTACAATGGAAATTAAGTCTGACTGCATTTATATTTAAGGCACTTGAACATTTAAGGCAGGGGGACACCCATTTGTTGTTTTACATATTCTATGAATTAGTAAGTAGCTTCAGGCCTCCAGGAACTTGAATTCTCTGAAGATATTTCTCTCAGCTCCAGGGAGCTCTGGATCAGAGACCAGAGATGGTGCAGGATCCTCTGACAATTTTTCGTACAGCACTTCAGAAAGGCCCTGTGCAAATCAGCTTGTGAGAACTGCCTGGCAGTGACAGTGCCAGGAAAGGAAAGTAAAAGTCTGTGTTATTCAGGAACTTTGAATCTTAACAAGAGGACTGAAAAATAATAACATAAATCAAAGAAATTAAATTTCTGTGGACACAGACACAGAACTGGTGGCCTGAAGGAACAATTCCAACTCTGGCTTCTATTAATGTGTAATCTCTGCCTGATTTTTTTCCCCACACTAGGAGGTTCAGCTGCATTAATTTTAGTTTCACCTAAAAAAAAAAAAAAACTTTATAAAGAGATTTGGGATTGAAATGTCACACACAAGTTCCTGTTTGTCAACAATTTTTTCCTTGTTGCCAGTATCTCTATATCTCGTCAGATTGTTCCCTGGGGATATTTGGGCCATAAATATGTGATAGGAAGAAGGATAGTCTTCTATTAAAGACACTATACTCAGGCATTTGGCACAGGCTTTCTTAATTTTTTTAATGAATGTGCTGTTTAATTGCTTTGTGCCTTATCTTTCTGTGAATAGAAGTGAAGGTGAGAACACTTGCTGTACTTAAGATATTCACAGGATAACTGAATGAATGCATGTGAGGTAATCAAATTTTCTGGAGATCATTGGCCCCACAGAGATCGTTGGTAGATAGACATAATTATCATGATGAGTTTGATGTAAATTTAATGCCAGCTAAAATAAAAATAATTTAAGCTTCACAAATTATTAGAAACATTTGTAGAAGAGTTAATCATCTCTTTGCTTTTGATTTTTACAATTGAGCATGCCATTTTCTATTAGAATTTGGGGAAATGGGGAAAAGACATCTCTGACACTTTGATGGATCAGGTACAATAGAATATTGTCATGAGAGCTGATTAAGAAAATACTTTTCAAATAAATTATTCAGTAAAAAGCCCTGGGAAAATCTTCTATTTGTCATGTTCCTAGCTCTTAATTCAGTGAATTCTAGTTTTTACAGTGTCAGTTCTGCTGATGAGGGTGGCAAATACCTTGCTGGAGACTCAAAAAGATTAAGCAATTATGGAAATAAAATGTCTTCACCAGATTCAATAACGATTAAAAAATCATGCCACTTGTAATCCTGAGCACTATTTGATGACCCACTATAGTCAGGAAGAACATTTTTTTTTAATTTACTGATATGACAATATAAATATATCATATCTTTGTTCAGAGTGTAATACTGACTCTTTCTTTTAAGGCAGTTCTTTTATACCCCTAGAGTCTAATGTAGTCTTATGAGAAGGTATCTCCTTAATCTAGGGAAGTAGAAAATTGAGCATGAACTCTGTGCACATGCTTTGGTTTTATTAACAGCCAGAGTATTCCTGTAGTGCATGGTTAGTGCATCATCTGGCTAAAGATGCATTTTTCTGAATGCTCCCTTTATCTGTAAAGACAGTGCTTAATGACATTTATGAGCATGGGCTGTGGTCAGAGTTAGTTGCCAAGACCACTAATACTTGATTATTTATTTATTTATTTATTTATTTATTTATTTTAGCGATCTTTGTTTCTGACTGTGCCAATCCTCTATCACTTGTTGCTTCTGGTTATGTCTCCTTGAAAAAGCTACTGTCAAGCACTTACTGTAGGATGTTGATGCACTTACAATAGCATGTTAGCTACTGTATAATATCTGTTCATATACTTCACCTTCCAGCATAATAAATCTGATGGTGCTTAGTCCTCCGTGAAAATGGGGAGAAAAGTGTATGCATGGACAACTAATATACAATAAATAAAGGACAGTTTTCTGTTCTTGTGGAAATTTGCTTATATAGCCATAGCTTTCACTTATTTTCTAGCCTAATTACATTTTTTTTTCACCGGTTACCCACAAACATGGGGTGAAATTGAATGGGTGTGATTCAATGCTGTGATCCATGTGTTTGGGGGGGGGGTCTTAGAACCTGCCATACGTGAGCAAAATGCAAATAATTATTTTTATGACTTGAGCTGACTATGACAGTAAATGACCCAGCATAGTAGGAATTTTAAAGTGTTGGTGGGCTTTGCTTTATTTTTCCCACCATCTGTATTCATTGTGAAAGACTTTTCACTGCATGTAATCCTATACCTTTGTCGTAACTGTCTGTCTGTTTTGAAATTTCACTTCAAAATCCAGTTCTTCTTTCTGCCTATGACTTTCCTAAACTCTTTCTGTAATAAAGCAATCAGATCCAGTCCCCTTACCTTTCTATTTTTATCATGTGGTTATGTGATCTCTCTCCAATTTGTCTGGAACATGTTTTTTCCATTGCTGACTTATCACATCTTGTTTTGTTTATTTATGGGACATGCTGTGACCTAAAATATTTTGGGGTACTATTTTAACTTAGGCACAAAAGATATTACAAAGAAATCAGTTGCACTTGTCCTATTGCTCTCTGTGACAGTAGGGGATAGTATCCCCAGTGGCTAGACTGGCATAGCAGATGTTTTTGTAGCTGATTTGAACACAGACACATAAAGCTTAAGAAAGGTTTACTTTGTGTAGAACTATATCTAAAATCCAATCAACTTGCAATTGAGAGGCCTGGGTGTTAATACATGCCTATATCTGGCACATATTCCCTACGAAACAGTGCAAGAAAATGTAGGAAATATACATTTTTGTTTGAGGTTGCCTGAATATTAAGAAACAGTAGCGCTGCTCTAACTTAGAATCAATTAGGCTTAATGGAAATAACAAATAATTAGTAGGCAACTCAAGAGTCCTACAGCATAGTAGCTGTAAGCATCTAACTGTTGTGATCCTTGTAGTCTTTAATGCAGTCTTCACAAATGTGAAGAAACATATATTAGATATTAAGTAGGCAGGACAAGAAGAAATGGACAACAGTGGAATTGGCCATGGCTGATGACAAAATCATTCCTGATTAATTTTTTTTTTCTGTCATCAGAACCAGCCCCAGCCTGAACAGTGTCATTAGAAATGCTATTGATCAAATTCTCATTAGCAGTCATTGACAGTCAACAGCCATTGTTGAATTAGTTATCTGTGATGCTGAAACTGATACTGATCATTGGCTTCTGATAACAGGACTATGTCTCCATCTTTGAAGTCTGCTAGTTGATCGAGTTCAATTTGTTCCATACTCTGCAAAGTTAAGAGAGAGTTACCACATGACATAATATCCTCAGCTGCTTGAAACCATTAAAGCATTACAGGCTGATTCCGTTTCCTTTGTCATCTCATGAGTAATAGCACTGCTTGAAGTCATTAGTGCCTCAGCCTTTCAAACATTAATTGGAGTTTGGTGAGCAGACACTCAAATACCTGACATGAAGTATGATACAGAAGGACAATTCAAGCTCTCAGAGAACTTTGCCAAGAGTAGAAGCAGAAGGGGATTTTTGAGTTTGACTTCAGAATGACATCAAATAACTAAAGGAGAAAATACCATAAATTCTAGTGTCCTCTTCAGAAAGTCAAATTTAAAACTGCTGCTAAGTATGATATATTTTTTTTCTTTCTTTCTTTAGTATTGCAGGATTATTTCTGTATGGTTCTGGCAGTCTAGTAATGAGAAGCATTCTCATTTAGCAAGATCAGCTACATGGACAGGAAGGTAACTTTAAAATATCCACCATCTTTTATTCCTTAAAAACAAAAAACAAACAAGCAAAACCAAACAACTGAAGTTTAAATAGATTTTCATCCTCCTTCTTATATGCTATATTTTATGTAGGAAAATAAGATCTGCTATGATTACATTCATACTAAAATACAGTGGTGTTTTTCCTTGGTTTGTTCCTAGTAGATATTATAGAAGGGCAATTAACTATAGTGTCTATTGTGCAAGAAAACCTTCTTGGAAGTTTCACAGCTGTGAAACTAAAATCACTCTATTAAAAAGCCAAGAGTAGACATAGATTGAACTTACCATGAGGATTTTTCAGGATGTCTCCAGAGACACAAAAAAGGGGTGTTTAGTCTTAAAGAAGGCTCTATTTGGAGGTGATAACATTAAAATATATACCTTGCTGTAGCTATTTTGCAAAATCAGTGAAGTTTTAAAAAAATAAATGAATAAAATAAAAAAGCTAGTTTTGCTCTCATTGATGAAACTACGGACTGGGAGATGAAGATGGAAAGGTAGAGCCTCAGTTGATTCAAGCTGTAATAATGCCATTAGATTCTAATAATGCTTCGTTAGCCTTAGTAGGCTTTTGCACCAGCTGAGGTTCTCTTATAAAAATTGTTTTTCTGCCTGTATTGGTCTAATTGATCATACTGTTTGTGGTAGTATGTGAAGACAAACCAAGAAAGCTGATTCTTTGCTTTAAATGTTTTAAATGTAGACTAGACCATGGACTGAAGATGGGATAATAATAAAACCCTAGAAGACAGATATACATGTATTCATTTAATCACTTTTATTTAAATCCTTTGAGGAAATAACTTGACTTAGAAGTGGGCAAGTTACACAGAAAGAAAATGGAAAATATTTTCAATGGGGAGAAGCATCAAGAAGTCTGGAAGGAGTAGCAGTAGGATAAGTGTGCCCTTCTTTCTGCACTGCCATCTGCCTTGGACGTTGTATGGTATGTGCAAGGAGGGGAATGAGGCATAGCCCACTATTTGTTCATTACTATTTTATCCCTTGTGTGCTTTCAAGATCTCAATATGACCCAGAACAGCCTTGAGGCATGTGTGTCTGAATAGGGTTAGGAAGTCAACTATGAAAAAACAGTTTCTCTTTCTCTTTGTCAGCTAAACAAAAATCACCTTGCTTAATGTAAACTTCATGCATTAAAATTGCTTAGATATTGGAAGTGGTCTGTGTCTCTATAGTTCCTTTTGGGACCTGGCATTATGGTAATCAGAGGGTAATAGCGTAATGATAGCTGCAACCTAGATCTACATGTATATATGAAAAAACGTCTAAGGGTGTTAGAGAGTGACTCTACATAGTAATTCAATCATTGTATCAAAACTCTGTTAATAATGAAAATGAGTGTTTTGTGTTAATGCTTAACAGACTGCACTGAATTCCCTTAACAAAAAACAATGCAGAAAGTAAAGAGAATTATTTATTGTTGGGGATTGAATTCTTTACAGGCACATTTGGTATGGATAATTTGAGTTCATCAAGTGCAGCAACAAAAATAAAAAGCCAGCCCAACAACTTGCAAGCAGATGCTAATTCCCCAATTGTTCATGCAACGTGGAACATAATTTGAAGTGATTATGAAATTAATGCATTAATACAAAAAATGCTTTGGAGAGAAGCAAATCAAATAAATCTGCATAGAAAGAACTAGCTGTAAAAATAATTTCCTGAAGATCTGCTTTATTCTCAGTCAGAGGGAAAAATTAAAACTCAAATAAGGAGAAATTCAAAAGAATATTTCAGAGTTGCCAAGTAAGAAACAAAAGTAAAGCAAAGCAAGCATACAGCTTTGCTGTGTACATATGTAGAGGCTGTTTTGGAGTTAAACGGTATGGGCAATGTCATATCAGTTGAATGTTTGGAAAAGGAGGGCTGTTGTGTGAGTAAAGGAGAATTTCCAACATTGTGAGCATGCCTCCTCATTAAAAACAACTGTGAGAAGGACAGGGAACTCAAAGCCTGAAAGTAGGTAGAGGGTAGAACATAATCATGTACCACAGAAGACACTTTATACTGAAGGGTGAGAACAAAATGGAGAACTAAAGTTTTCCATCAAGGCTAGGAGACACTGTGCTGTCTTTGCAGTTTTTGTTCTCTAAATGTGTTTGTGTCCTTTACTGCAGTTAACAAAGAGAAGACATACTCTACACCATCCTTATTGACAGTCCAGAGCCTGAGTTGACCTTTCTCATATTTGACTAACTTTGTATGTAGAATCTTTGATTTCTCCTTATCAGTCTTGAAATTGACTTCAGTGGCACAAGAAGACGGGATCAGCATGCTGCTTGAAGTGTTTGGTCTGATTTATTGAACCTAATTGTTAAAACTAAAGGAGATTTCTGTTTTAACTCTGCACAGCACAACCCCACATCCTCCAGGTTTCAGGATGTATTCCTTCACTTTTCATGACCCTTTTATCGTTGCCAGGTGGTATTAATGCAGGAAAGAGGTGAGCAATGGAGAGCAGAAAATCCTTTCCTTTGTTGAGCCTAGAGTATTTTCTGTTCAGTACCTTTATCCTTTGCTTTCTTTCACCACAGTTGGTGGATTTCTTTCTATTTTTCTTCACTACTTAGTTTTGATGACCATTGCTGGGTGTGAGAATCTATACTGACCCATATCCTCAAGTAAGAACTTCATCCTTGCTGAAATACAGGACCTGCATTCATTATTTTCTGTCTCAGCACATGAAAATTGAGGTGGCAGAACCAAGAGTACCATGCCAAAGTTTATATTGATCCAGCAAATGTATGCTGAGCTGTTATCACCACCTGTTGCATAGATGTGTGTTGAAAGAGAGATAATTACTTGAAAGCAATTCTGTTTAAATCTAGTGTAAAAATATCACTAGGAACTGTTCCATTGTGTAGCTATCTACCAAGAGAAAAGAGGTAACAGTCAGTGCAGAAATTGTGGTGCCAACTCTCCTGATTTTATCAGGAGCCTTATGATATAAAGTGTCATTTCTAAAGGTGTCAGCTGATAGAGCCAATTTAAGTTGGGAAGTTTTTGTTTGTTTTCCAAAATAATGTTCCTAGACCTCAGTGTTCCACAGGAAAGATTTTAAAAGCTTTGCAAATATTGCATAATGAAACGTCCTCTCACCTCCCCCAAAATACCCCAAGGTTAAACAAATCCTAAATTTTATTAGTTTTTTATTAATGACTCTCTGAAGCCAGATTTATGTTTTTCAGGTACTGAAAATACTGATTCATTATAAAACATAGGAAAAAATATAAATAGAAAACTTTCTTCTGTTAGTTGAAAAATAACATCTTATTTTTCAGAAAAAAAAATGTAAACTTACTGCCTTTTCACTGTATATGTTTAATTTTTTCTTTCATACAAGTTCCCTAGAATTTCAGGAAAAAGGAAGTCTGAATTGAGAATTACTTTTTATCAAAATACTGGTAACTATTGTAAGAAATTGTATTTATTTATTTATTTATTTACTTACTTTTTTTTTTCTTTTTTTTTTTTTTTTTTTTTCCCTTCTACCACCCAGGACATGTATCTCAGGGAACAACTAAATACTCCAAATTTTGTCTTGCTATACTTTTTACTAAGGTTATTTCACCCTTACTTTCAGAACAGCAAAGCAAAAGACTAAAGGATGTTGTATTTGCCTCAGACAGGTATAACGCCACCAGTGTGGTTTTGATTTTGTTTTGGATCTTTTTTTTTTTTTTCCCAAAAAAACTCTATCACAAATAGGTACTCTTCAAAGATGTTTCTTGGTTTGTTGTAGTTTGTATTTCTGATGTTTTTATTTCTTAATATGTCTCCCACCCCTCCACCCCCCAACTCTATCTCAAATTACTTTTAAAAGATATTTCTGGGATCCAGTGGTTCATTAGCACTCTTCTTGCTGAGGCTCCAGCCCCCACCTGAGAATTTAAGTTGCTTTGGATAAAATCAGCCAGGTTTATTGAACAATTTTAGCTAGTGGATTTAAATTGAAATGAGGTAAAAGCATTGTAAGGACCTTGCACAGAGAAATGGAGATGACCAGGTACAGATAATAATGTATTTGGGACCTGCATGGTACCTCTGTCCAAAGTCTGAGGTGCAGACTGTTCTGTGATGTCTCCTCCCAATGATTTCTTCACTTTGGGTATGCTAGACAGCACAGACAAGAGCAAGAGCCTCTGAATTATTAAATACCACAGTGCTGCACAGGTGCCAGGACTGGCCAGAGGCAAATGGCATGGCTTGAAACAGTTGGCTATTAAACAAAGTGTTTAGTGAATTGACCATCTGTCCAAGCTTGGCATAACTGGGCTATAACAGAGACCATCAGCAGATGATCAACATTGCAATTTAAAATTGTTTACTGTGTTAACATTTTTTAAAATTCATGGCTGCAGCTCATCACTGTTCCCATCTCTTCTCTTGCTTTTCTCAAATATCCCTGACACAAGGGGATACATAATATCCCTGACACAAGGGGACACATAATAGAATTGAATTTAATAGAGGCAGAGTGAAGGCCAGGTAGAGTTGAAACAGATCTCTAGTTATTATTGCATGCACTGACATGACACTGGGGATGCAAGAGGTCTGTCTGTGCCAAAAAGTTTGAGGTGAGGCCATGGTCATGTTGCCTCCCCTGCTTCTCTCAATGGTTCTCATTTATGGAATGATGAGAGAGAGAATATATTCTTCTGCTTCTGGGGCTAAAAAGTGTATACTTTCCTTACCAATCAGTCCCTTTATCCTCATTCCAATAGTCAGTCTAGTGTTACCGTTCCTCTGATTGCACCTCCTTTTTCCTACTTCTTGCTGTCTAATATAATAGTTGTGTGAGTGGTAACTCTTTCTTATAGCGATATAATTACCCTTAATGCAGTATTTGTTATGGAGCATATATAGTCTTGGGACAGAGACTGAGTATAGAGACTACCTGAAGACAATGAGCCACCTGAAATCACCTGCCCCAAGATGAAAACCTTACTGAAGGGTGATATAAAACTGGGGGGGGGGGGGGGGGGATGGGGTGGGAAGGAAAAGAGGGACATACAAGATGAATATCGTGAGGCTTCCTTTATTCACTTGAGTCAGCTTTATTCACTTTGTACCTGTCTTCCTGTATGCTTGATAAAAGATTCATGCAAAGATGTAAGTGTTTATGAGGCCTAATAAAAATAAACAGACCAGTGACTCCTGAAATGATGAATATCTCAGGCCATGTAAAGTCCTAATTCCCTGTAGATGGAAGTTGAAACCCCCTGTGCGGCTGTCTGACCATCCATATTCACTGTGAGATTTTACACTATTAGAGATTTTTTCTGCTCAAGGCTATCCTTGTTTATACCCCAAGAATGGGTTACACCTCACTATGTATATTCAGCGAACCTGTGTATATAAGCTTTACTGCCCAGGGTGACCAGTCACCCATGCTTTTGTAGGCTGTTTTCAATGCCTTTCAGGGGGAAGTTCAAAACACTTGAATTTCAAGTGCATCATAAGGGTTATCACAAAAAAATATGAAAGAAGATCACTTGGATAGTGATTTTGTTTATCACTAACACTTCAGGGAAAAATCAGTGTCACTCCTTTCCCTGTCCCCTGTGGTAACATCTGCTTAGGTTACCATACTTTTAGGCCAAGAGTCATTGCTTGCTTTCAGTATAATTAACAACACTTAGGGTCCAGTGTCTGGGGCTGGAAGATGCTATTGTTTGTTATACACTTACAGTGCAAGTGGCTTCTTTCATGCTATGACACTGATTAAATAGAAGAGTTTGTCCAAGTCATTTTCCCTCTTGATATATACATTTTCTTTCTCTACCACAAAGTTGGTGTGAAGATTAGCTAATTAATCTCATGAGATTCTTTAATGAAAGAAATGCCTTACTGAGCAGCAGAACAAAGTACTGGCAATATGAATGAACACAACTCATTCCAAATCTCTACAAAGCTGAGGTTTCTTTTCTTCTCTAAGGAAGGTGCTGTAAGACTATCTCAGTATACAAAAAAGATTTTTTTGCTCTTCACTACAATACAGAACATCTGTTGCAAAGGAACAAACGATTAATAATTGAAACTAGATTGCACTTCCCAAAATAAAGTGCCTATACTAGCTTCACTTTCCTGATACGTTGTTGTCTTTCTTTCTTCTCAAAATACACTTATCAAATACAATTGTTGAATATGAGTCAGATTTTATTTTAGAATAGAATTTTCTACTGTATTTCATTTAAGTTTTAAGGAATAGATTTTCAAACTGTTTTCAGTGATGAAGCTTTTTTATGTTAAGCATATGTAAAAGAAGAGAAAGCAGTGCATAATAATAATGAAACATGAACGGCGAGATTTAATTTCAAGTCAGGCTACTAAATTAGACCTAAATGGGCTGTGGAATGAAGAGACAAGAATCTAGAATTTGATTTGAGGGAGATTTGAAAATAACAAGAAGCTTAATCTTTCCATGTTCCTTTCGTCTGAACTGATTGCTCCTGGAGCTAATGTTTACACTGTGTGATTACGAACTGAGCCTGGTAAATTCTATTTTCAGCACTGCTGCAGGACCACAGGGGGTGAAATTAACCTCAGTCTTTTGGACTTGCACAGTACTACCACACTACTTGAGCCCTCTGTAAGCCTCACTTGCCTTTAAGCAGTACTCTGTTCACTCATATAGCTTTGACAAGCAAGGGCAGATCTTTATGTTTTTGAAGTCCACATCCATCAGTTTGATTTCTTCTAAAACACAGCTGAAAAGACAAACCTCAGCTCACCAACATGTGTGTGTTCTGAAATTTCTTAGTTAAGATTGAGAGCCTGCTATCTTTACTCCACTTCATCTAAAGATACTCTGCTATGACTTCCCATTTCCTACAGAAATCATCCCTATGGATAAGAAAAAGGGCTTTCATCAAAGGTCTCTTGGAGGACAGAGTTTCAAACATGGCTCAGCTCTCCTAACTGTTGAAAAAATAAAATTCTTATTTTTGTTTTTGGTTTTCAGTGTGCGTACCATGGTCACATGAGATCCAGAAATTCCATCTAAAGAGTTTGTGAGAGGCATTTAAAGAAAAGCAAGCTTATTTCAAGGATCTCACATTATGTGGACAGGGCTACACACATTCAAGATAGGATGTACAAATCAAATCAACATTGCAACTGACTGATTTAGATGAAGCATAAATACAAAGAGCATTTGGAAATGTTTGTCAGAGCCTGAAAGCAGATTAAAATTTGAAAAGGAAAAAAAAAAAAAAGCACCAAACTCGTAGTCTGTACTATAAAATCTATTGGACCCCTCAGATTTTAGAACAGAAAATTCCCAAGGGATGTGACTAAAGTCTTCCCTGTGTGGACATTGGACAGGAGGTCTAAACATGTGGTCAAGGTAATTGTGTTCTCTCGTGTCTCAAAATCATGACAGAGTAACACCAAAGATTTACCTCATTCCCTAGAGGAATGTAATCTAGTAAGAGTACCACCACCACATCAGAAACACAACTATTGAAAGTGATAGGGGCATAGTAAAGATGGTGGTGTATATTTTAATGTAAAAGCTAGACCAAGAGATTTTCTTACTTTAAACCAGATAGCACACCATGTGTTGGAACTCTAATATAGCTTCTTCATATAAAGCAATAAAATGTAATACAGCACCGAAACTATTTGTAAAAAGCAATCTCAGAGTAAAATCAAGTTAACCATTACGACAAAGAAACACAATGAGTACAATTTCTCTCAAAGTTTTGTGTCTGACGGGAAGTAAGTAGAGATTTATCTTTTCTGAACATGTGCATGAATCAGTGACAAAAGAGTAAGATGACATTTTTGTCTCTTAAGTCTAGACTATGTAACCCATTAATAAAATAGGTGCAGTTTTGAGGTTTTGGTCTCTTTGTTATCATAACATGAGAAGTCTAAAATATGAAGGGCTGTTTAAAATTAAACCTTTTCTTTATGTATGACCAGAAAAAGAGACCAATACTTAGGAAAAGACAAATGTCAAGAAAACTGGTTTTGCTTTTATAAAAAATGAATATTCAGGTCAGACTGTGAATGAAGTGGTTAACTTTTCGCAAAGGTTCTATTTGATTTGTTTGCAAAGCACAAATAAATCGCCTGAGGAAAGTGTTTACTAAGCTAAGATGGACCTTTAAGGTAAAAGGAATATAAAATGGAAGATGTTCCCATTTGTTCTAAAACTGTCTGATATTTAAAATAAGGTTAACACCAAATGGAAACTAAGCAATTTCAAATTGGGTGTGCCTGAAGAGTTTATGGAAGCTACATTCTTTAAGTCATTTAAAACTTGACAAAACTCTGAGCCTCTACCTGTACCTTTGAAGCTGGCTCAGTATGGAGCAGGAGTTTGGAGTAAATCACCTCCACAGGTCTTTACCTAACTAAATTAAATCACATAAATTATGAATCACTTTATAATTCTACACAGAATAAAAGTAGCTCTGAAACATCCCACAATAATGTATTAAGATAAACTAATTAAATATTTTCTTTATTGTTTTTAGTATTGCATTTCCATTTTTTTGTATGAGTAAGGGTGATGCAAATGGGTTTCTTTCCTTTTCACAGTCCTGATTAAGACACTAGTTCTATTAAAACAAGAGGACAAAATGTAGAATCTTTATTTTCATTTAATTCTTGAGTAATAGAAGAGGAAGCTGCACTTAAAAAAGCTAAGATTTAAGAAGTGATGATAATCTTCAGGGACTCCTCTCATATAATCTTTTTTGCTCTTTTATTTAAAAGGTACTGGCAAAGGCTATATATTTTAAGAATTTACCCTAGTTTTTGGGATTGCAGCCCACTCTTGGGAATGTGAAAATTGTGGTTTTCCTCTGTTCACAGTCAGCTCACAAGCAGTGACTCAGCAGCACACACCAAAAATATAGCATCTTCAACTTTAATGTAAAAAGGAGTAGTTGAATCTTTTCAGGTCTTGTCCAAGGTGAGGTACTTTTGAGAATGGGGCTTCTGCCAAAACTTGACCACAGACAGAAAAGGCTGTGGGAAACAATCCGTTCACTTGATGAATGTCCCCAAGCTGATGAGCTGTGAATAATGAACCAGGCTGTGTGGGGGTGCACTGCCCTCTTTTGGATTTTGATAGGAACAGGATCGACCTAATTCCAGTTGGTGCTTCAGATGTTTTCTGAACTGAAATTCAAAGCAAGGATTGGTTGTTATTGTACAGTGTTCTCTCTTGGACAAAGTCTTCTCACCCACACCTCTGAATTTTCATCGTATCTCCTCTGTTATCAGGTAGGATGAAATGGAGAGGAACTTAGTTATATCTCCATTGATGTCGCAGCCTCATGTTTGCTTTTCATGAGTCTATACTACACCAACCCAACACTATAACTCCTTTTTTTTTTTTTTTTGACATTAAAATTCAGATGACATGTGGAGAAAGTGCATTAAACTGGGATTAGTCACAGTAGAGAAAGTTGAGCAACAATAACAGCAATAGTTCATTAGTACAATTAGTACAGTAATACTGATTTTGGTTTGCTTTTTTATTTATTTCTAAGATGGAGAAGGTCACTAATATTTATTCACTATCATTCATACCACAGTCATGTATTAATGAAAATCTAATATTGTATACCATGCTTGAAAAAGAAACATTGAAATGTTAACTAGCTATTAATATTATGATTATCATTGAAAAACCATAACAATAGTTGTAATTTGAGAAGCATTTCTAAATGTGAAAAAAAAAAAGTTTTTGTTTCATTTAAAATATTTAGGTATTGAGAGAATTATAACTTTTATTAGAAACTGTTAGTTATTTCAGTCAATATGAAAAGGGGAAACAGTGGGCTGCAATGATCTTTTATTGGCTTAGAAGAAAACAATTTTTTTAACACTCCCAGTTGTTAATGGAGTGCTTTTTAAAAGTATTAAAACATGTCCATTTAAACACATCTGGGTAGGACTGAAAATATTGTGCTCAAGCAAATATGGACTAAGACATAAACAGCAGAGATTTAGCTTATGATATAAAACTCTATGGCCATAGTTTTCTTAAATTCCATAACGAAAGGAAGACATTTTGTTCAGCCAAGGTAGCCACCAGTGATCTGCAAGGGTCTTTCTCAGCGAATAGGGTAACAATATTGCTCTAGTCTCTAAAAGTGTAATTTAAAATGTATATTTTCAAGGACAGCTGGTGGAGGTTTCCATTCATTGCATAAATGGATATTCTTTTGAAACAGGTGAAATATATGTATTTTTTTTTTTTTTTTTTTTTCTTTTCTGGGTAATGTGTGTGGTATGGATCGGTAGCATTTCAACGTTCTTTGCTTAGCCACTTAGAAGAATCTGCTGCTAGAAAATAAGTAAAAATATCTCACTTTTTTTTTTTTTCCTTAAATTTATTCTAAAACTTCTAAACAGAACACTTAGGGCAGAATAGCTACTAAATAGCTATTCTAGCTACTAACAAATTTATGTATTTTGTGATTTCCACACATACAACAACGTATACAACCACATGTATATGTACAACCTGTATGTATAAAACAACATGTATATACAACCTGTTTTCAGTCTATGTGCAGAACAGGGAGACAGACATATTCCCAAAGGGAAAATTTTCTTACAAAATGTGTCTTTTTCCTTTAGAGAATATTTTGGACTTTCGCTAAATAATGGTATTACACTGTAAAACTGAAGAGGCAAAGAAAAATTTTTGGATGTGGCTATTTCTGTTACTGTCTGCAGCTTCGATAAGGGGGAGTTACAAAGTGTTTCTTTTATTTTTTGTACGTTGTTGTTGACACTTGCGTTCACTCTTGCTGTCTCATAAAACAACCCCTGAGGATTCCCACACCTAATAAAAAAATAGAAATTTCATTGGCTGCTTTGCTTTGCTGTCACTTTTGGCCTGTAGTGGACTTCTTCACTAATACAGAACAGGTAAATAGATTCAGTTTTCCAGTCACTAGCCAGCTTTTTATTTCAAGCCACATTCATCAAGATGCCAAATACAATTCTCAGCAGTTCTTCTACTAGGAACACTGTACAATCCCAGCTTTCAAAAATATTGGCAGGTGATAATTTTTCCTCTCTTAAGTGATAGCCTTTTGCCATCTAGTATTCTGCTGACAAGAGATGTATTATCACTCAATGAGCATTAAATCTTTCATGTGTGCAAACAAGATGAATTCACCATCTGAACCTTTTACCACATCATATCTCTTGCCTATAAAAAGCCAAGATTTGAGGAAGACGGTAATATCTGACCAGTTATGGACCTCCCGTGTGTTCCTGGGGGAAATGATGTCAGCATTTTCACTGTTCAGATCTTGATTGAGGTTGAAGCTAAATTACACTATCTAGTGATCATGAGCATAGTTTTATTTAGGGGAGACTTGGAGTATGTTAGCCTCCGTCTCAGTGAAGTGCAGACTGATAGTATGAAGTTGGATTATGTCTTTTTATGAATAAGGACATCTGTATTCTTAAGTCACTGAGTTATAGAGCAAAATAACTCATCCACAAACCTTTTCTTTGTATTAATGTGGTCATTTAAACTTATTCTGAGACTACTCCAAACCAGTTCATCATTCAAAAACATTTTTTTTTCTTCAAAGAGTGGAGAAGTATAATTCTTTCACTTAAGTCTTTTATTTCCCTACAGAATTGCTGCACTTTCTGAGTTAACAAGAATTTCTGGCAATAAAACACTTCACAGTACCCTGATTGAATTATAGGTGTATAATTTTAATGGTGTCTTAATGAAATTGCTCAGCAACTAACCTTGTCTTTTTTTTGGCATTAGAGACAGCTTCAAAACTGTCAGCTCTAGCTCATTTCATGTTTTCATTTAGCTGTTAACAAATTTATTTAAAACAAAGACTTGGGCCAAATTTTGGTGGCATTACTAATGAGTACAGTTCTACAGCAGTTGATGTTAATCTATGAATAAATCTTACTAAATTTTGCAGAGGCTTCAGTCTACTCTTTCTCTGTTAATATCCAAATGAATGCTTGAATTACTTCTTTTTCGTAATTTTGTCCCTAATTTATTTGCTCTTGCAACTACTTACTGCTTCTAGCAACTTAGTCCTGTAAAAGGAATTGGTCTAATTTGCATTACAGTGGTGTTGCGTTTATTTCAGAATGTCATGACCAAAGCAGTTCATTTCTTTGGCCTGTTTAATTCACTTCTTATTCTAGGCCATGAAAAAGTTTAAGCAATGAACTAGTTCGATTATTTAAAAACAGGGTGCATTGCTTTGAAATTCATGTGCAAATTGATGAATCTGGAGAATCAGGTTCTCTATTTACACAATCTTTATGCCTTGTAAATGACAACCCAAATTCAGAAGTAAAGATGAAAAGTGGCAGAAATTACATTTCATTGTGCTGGGACTCCATTGCACTGATGCTTTTGCAATCAAGTTCCATGTTTTTTAAACCAACAAACAAAAAAACTTCTAAGATTATGTAACTGGCATGTAGAGGAGCTGGAAAAAAAATGTAAATATTTAAAGCATTCAAGTAGGGAATGTCCTGATTTGTTGAAATTGCACAGTTCTGTTCCTCTTTGCTGATTCACTCCTCTGTTTTCCTGTGAGAAATGTTACTCGTTCCACATGGGTACAACTGTTAGGTCTGTGCATGAAGTATGTAATAGGTGAAGACTGTGAAGGATCTTTTAGTAGATTTGACCCGTATCTTTTCATATATCAGAACTGAGTGAAAGACCACCTCGAATCCCTGGAATATAGTTGGATTTTTCTGTACTGTTCTGTTTGTCTGATGCGATGCTCTTTCCTATAAAACATTAGGAAAAACAAACAAACAAACAAACAAAAACAACAACAACAACAACAACAAAAAAAAACTTGATCCAAGAGAAATATGAGGTAATAAAATAGGTAAAGGTTGAGAGGAGTTCTGGACTTGTTTTTACTAAGCTGCTGAATCTGGCTTTCAGGGCAGTTGTACACAGATCACAGTTCTATCTCTAAAAGCATAACAGAACCTCTTGTAAAGCATTCCTGGGTTCCTTTGTAAGGACAGCAGAAATATACATAGTATTCAAGTGCAGTCTGTCATTATCAGAGTTAGCACCAAAAAAGGGTGAAAATTGTGGGGTGTTTAAGATCTATAAATTATGTTTTATGTTCATTCATCACCTCTAGGAAAAGCAAATAAGTTTTCTCCCTTTTCAGGGGGTGGATGATTAATGGGTGCCTGCATTTGGTTGCAAAAGCCCATGTTGACTTTATTGACTTATTTTACAGAGAAAAAAACTAATCCATCTGAAGTATCAGGAAGTGCAGCGTGTGCTTGCTGTGCCTGGTGTGAGTAAGCAGATTCTGATCATTGCTGAGCACTGATCTGAACAGAGAACAATTATTTCTGTTGGGGAGAAGTGAAGTGAAGACTGACTTCACTCTTCATTTAGTTCAGCATAAGACAATAAACCAAAACAGAGGCACCGTAAGGTTGGTCTCCCTTTTAGTATGGGATTTTCCTAAAACTAAGAGGCAAAGAAATATTACTTGTTACTCCTGAATTAATCACTTTATTTTATAATGGTAGAATCAGTTTAAAAGCTGTCAAAATAAAAATTATGGGCCCAGTTCTTTGCATACAAGTTGCATGCATAGATCAACCCACCAGCTCTGACAATGTTATTATCATTTATAATTTTTATTCTCTCTCCAATGTTGTCTATGTGAACAGCCATGATAAATCAGGCTGAATCTTTACCAATTACACTTTCCTCTCTGTTGAGAGGGAAGTGTCAGATCAAGGCAAGTATATAATATTTTACTATATATTTTTCCAGCATCCAACAATCTGTAGCTCAGATTCCTGAGCCAATATTGTCATTGTTTTTGTTTGTGTATTTGTTTGTTTTTTGAATTTATGGATATTTTCTCCAAGAACATATCTGTTAATGACTTCCATGTTTTAACCAAATAAGAATCCTGGAACTGCCTGTGTTTTGTATCTCTGTCGTAAAGTTTCATTTGATGCTTATGAGTTTTGTGTTATGACAGAGTGAATAATTATTCTCTAAGTATTTCCAGGCCATTCATAGTTTTCTAGACCTTGGTCAAATTGCCTCTCATTTATCTTCTTTAGAAGGCTGGAAGTGTGTTTATTTGGTGCTTGTATGAAAAATGTTTCATTTCTTTCTTTGAACACCGTTCTTACTTTGCTGTGTTTTCTACTATAGCCTTTTATTTTAAGATGGAGGTTGAGAACAGCAGCCAGAGTTTAAGATGTGAGAAAACTTTTCAGTGACCTAAGAGGATAACTATCATGCTGTTTAATTACTTTCTGATAATTTCTACTACTGTATGTGCGTGTTTTTGACAGAATCTGAGGAAGGAGCTTGCGTTTTCACAGGGCTCTACACTGAAACCCCAACAAATCTCTCCTGAAAGAAAACAGTTATGTAGAGATTATTTTTCTCTCTGTTACTTTGGGATTGCCTTTCTCCATTCTTTTCCCCTCCTATATATCATCACTGAATTTCACCTGTCATGCTCAGGTACTGAATATAGTGAAATCCTTTTACAGCTCTCTGCAGATGGCTTTTTATTATTATTTTTATTACATTACATATAATAATATGTTACATGTAATATATGCTATATATATTATAATTATATAAATATTATACATTATGTAATATATTATAGTACAATAATATATTATAATTTATTTATTTTTTTATTATGAGTACCTTACTGCCATCAGCAAACTGGATCACCCCTTTCTCCTTCCTTCTATCCAAATCATTAACAGATGCATTAAACAATACAAAGCATAGGGAAAATTCCAAATGAATGCTTCTCTCAACTGTAGAAATGGAAATATTTTCCCTAACCTTTATTCCTAATCTTCTAACAATTAATTAATCTATGGAATGGTCTTTTTATCCTATAACAGTTTCAGATCTTTAAGAGACTTTTGCAAGTCTCAAACCTCAAAAATCCTATGACTTCATCAGCCAGCTTGTCTTTCCCTACTCATTCTGTGATGCTCTCTAGGTACCTGGATAGATTTAATATGTGATTTTATTGTGCAAAAACCTCCATGACGTCCAGAATACGTTTCTCCAGAAACCAGTATTAGCTGGGAAAGCAGTGATATGTTGCAGAATCAGAGCAACAAGATAGTTCCTGCTTTGAGGAGTTTGCATTTTAGGTAATCCAGTATGTTTTCTACGGTGAAGTGGGAAGTTTAAAAGTAGTTTCCTTCTAATCTCCTTTTTGAGATATTCTTAGATATTACGAACTTAATTAGATATTTGACTTCTAAAGTTAGATTCTCTGTGCTACTTTTGTTTTTATTTTTCATGCTTTCCTATGCAGCATGTTTGTGTCCACTTTTTATTTTCTGTATAAGCAACTGAATCAAGTAAATGGGCAATAGGCTACTTCAAAGTAGAAATTGGCTTCATTTATTTGAAAGGAAAGTCTAAAATGTATTTACTATGTACTTCTTACACTGCAACACAAACATTAAAATTAATTGTACTTTCTCTCCTTTCTCATTTATGTTCCAGGCAACCTAGAAAATAAAACTAAACTACTGTGGTTGCATCTACTTTAGCACGTAGTGAAAGTAGATTTGTAGAATGAAGGAGTTGATGCTGAGATGACACAATATGGGCATTTTATACTTTAGACTAGTGCAAACTGGATACTCTGGGCTAAATGTCTAGTAGTGGTTGGAGCACATTAGGTGCACACCTGAAATATATTCTGGTTTAGTTTTATTGAAAGGGAATTCAGTTCTGGTGCCCTGAGATCACTCTGTGGAATGAGCTAGAACATAGTATATAAGGGTTTTCTGTAGAGATTTCCTCTGAAAATTTGAGGGATTAATTTCAGAAGTACACTACTGCTCTGATCTGAAAGGTTCATACAGATACATATACGTGGTGTTTCCCCTTCATTCTGACAATTTTTTAATTCCAGATGTAAATTTTTGCTTCTCATCCAACAAATGCAAACTTTTGGACTTGTAACTCTGATTATTTATATGCAGATATATTATAACTGTATTATAAAGTATATTATAACTCAGATATATTATTTATATATATCTGGTATTTAAATTTGCTTTTCTTATCTTGTAAGTAACAGGGGAGTCTGACTGTGATGTGGGTCATAGCTGCTTAGTCAGTTCTAGCTTGTTTCATTTTAGGACATCTTTGTAAAGTGATTGGCAATGCTTGGTACAACGGTGGAACAGAGAACGCTGTCCCAGCACTGAAAGTTGGTCTCATAGTTAACAATCAGACTAGTGGCTGGAGAGTCATCTGTCAACTCAGTCCCCCTTTTCTGACTCTCTGTATGCCCTTGCATAAATCTTCAGCAGTTCTGCACAGTCCCGCCAAGTGTACAATGCTGTTGCTGTCAGCATGTGTAGTAAAAAAGATATGTCTTGAAACACTTCATATGCACAGACAGGCTGGTCATTGCAGTGCAATGGTCAAGACTTCTGGAGACTGCAGATACCTGAGAACACAGTAGTAATATCCCAGGGTGTAGTTAGCAGATTAAAGCCAAAGTCAGCAGTGCTGGCAAATCTTTTTGGGTGCTTAACTTTTATTGATCGAATGAGGAATTAGGTGCTTCAGTGCCTCAGCAGTTTGTACCTCAATTCTCTTTCTATAAAATGGAGATAAGAGGACTTTCACACTTCAGAGGAATGGCATGACAGAAAATGTGTTAAGTCTTTGATGTTCTTGGATGTGGCAGTGATGAGGTCAGATAAGTTGCTTATGCAGGTAGAAAGAGGTATGTGAGACTAGAGTGGATCTTGATTAACAACTTGCCTTAGAGACACAATCCAAAGTCAATGAAAAGTCTCTTATTAACTTCAGAGAGCTGGGATCAAGGCCATTGATTTGTGCTTATTTCTGCTCTAGTTGCTATAGTCCAAATTAATGCTGTGCTGTGATATTTCCAAATACTAACATAAACAAAATCCACTTATGAAGGGAGATATACAAATAAAAAATCACAATTTCTGAATCAGAGTATGCAATTGATAAACATTAACCATAGGAATATTGTCCCAGAAATTTGTCTGTTAAGAAAAAAAGAACTAGCTGATAAAAATGACAATTAATTTTTGGCTTGAGAAGCTGGATAGGTTACTTAGTGAAAATAGATGGTCTATATGTTGATGCTTTGATTATTAATGCTTTCTGCGTAGTTTCTGTCACACAATCTTCACTGTAGAAACACATCAATTATATGCTTGATATATTTTAAAGTGTTAAATGAAAATAAGAATGTTTAATTCTAACAGCGCATGTTTTCATCATAAGATTTTAAAAGTAGACCACAAATACAGAAGGTGATAGTGCCTTTATGTTGGCATGGGAACATTTATTTTAAATTAAAGATACAGTGTGGCAAGGCAATGTAACTTGTCTAAGATCATTCAGGTTCTTACATTTTGGGGAGTTTGAAGTAATATCCTAACCTTCCAAGTCACAGGCCAAATTGTTATGCTACTACCAAGGGATTTTCTAGACATAGATAAAAGCATCTGGTAGCTATCCAGTAATGAAGGACATGTGTGTATTTACATCTTCACATACAGTTCTTTATAATCTGTGTATACCAAGACTTACGGTGTCCTATAATTCATCGGTAATTAATTGTTATACCTAACACTGCCTTCCTAATTAAGGAGAAAGAAATGAAATGTGTGTTTGTGCAGTGTCAAAACCCAAATAGGAATTTGCTCTGAGAAATTCCAGGTGTGGGTCCTTTCATTTGGGGCTTGTCTAAAGACAGATTAGTGTTTGCCACTTGCAAAGCAACAGCAACACCAGTATTTAAAAATGAAATAAAATGAAATTAAAATGATGCTAATGATTCAATGCTTTAATACCTGCTCAGGCAAATATTCAGAACTTTTCATGTTCGTCATTCAGAGTGCCTCATTCACACTCCCTAGGGGTATTACTTTGTTGCTTGCTGAAATACTGAAATGATCTCTTTGTACTGCTCAAAGCTGTGTATTCTCTCTCATGCAGAGAAACATGAGAAAACTTTCTCATTATTCTCTCTGATTCATCAGCAATGCAGTCCAATTAATACCATAGCTAATGGGGAGAAGTAGCTACTATAACTGAAAGTCATAGATCTTCTGTCATCCCTGACCTAACACTCTTGGACAAAGTGAGAAAACAACTTTTCTCTGCAGAGATTATTTTTGATACACTAGTGAATCTGTAATTCGCAGCACCATAGAAACTAGAGATGGAAAGAACCCAGCACGTTATCAAATGTGTTCTTCTGCCAAAGCAAGATTGCTTCTTGCAGACAGCCAGATTATAACATTTCAGGCAATGAAACTGTCATTTTCTCTAAAAATTCTGCCGCAGTCTAACAAACCTCACCATTAGAGATCATTCTGTGTGTGTCTCTGTCCTCCCCACCCCTCTTTTTTTTTTCTTCTTTTTTTTTTTTTTTTTTCTTATTAACACCTTATTTTTCATCTGCTTCTCCAATAGATGATTCAAAAAGACCCTAGCAGCCTACTGTGGTTACTTAATAACTTATTTTCACTCTTGAATTGCAAATCTCATATTTGATTTTTCTGATAATTTCAGCATAGACTTCATTTGGGTCTGTTTTAACCTAGTGATGGTTATTTTACCTATTTGATTGTATCTTGATTGTATCTTATGTGCATATGTATATATTTTAAATATACTGTTTTCCTTATTGAAGGGTTGGCTTTGCTTAGTTTTCATATTGGATTGAAGCAAAATGAAACAAACTGTTTATTAAGATTATCAGAAGTTCCTGTCTTTTGATTTCTCTTCACCACTGTGTTTCCATCTTTCCCTTCCATAGATTATGCTGCTGACTGACCCAGAGGTTGAGAGCAGTTTATTGATTAGTTCTGATGAAGGTGCCACCTATCAAAAATACCGTCTGAACTTCTACATCCACAGTCTGCTCTTCCACCCGAAGCAGGAAGATTGGATCTTAGCATATAGTCAAGATCAAAAGGTAAGAATTGTTGGTAGCATTTTGCTTTATTTGCTTAGGAACAACCTGGCATTTCTCCATCTTCCTACTTAACTGCTGCAAAGCATTCACAACAGTCTTTGGGGTAACTAAGATAGTATTTCCAGCAGGAGACATTGAGTAATCCTTGATCTGTAGGGCAAAGTAAAGGACATAGGCATCTAATGGGTTCATTGGGCCTAGCCCTCTATGACTGACTTGTCAGCCTGTATTTGTTCACCAGTCCTTTTGGCAATATCATGGGACAGGCAATGGGAAGAGAATATATCTAAGATCCTTCACGGTAAGAAAAGCAACTTGTAATTTGGTTATTTGTCCTCTTACTTAACACTTCTCTCATGCCATTCTGGTACCGGATCCAAGAATAGAATAAGAGATTATTTGTTGCTATCTGATTGGCATATTTTCAAAGTAGAAGTGAATCAATTTCCTTTGAAGGCCAGTTCCTTCAGTATGGGTAATCCATCAGTTGAATGCTGTGAAATTTACTGATGCCAGACTTGATACACCAGAATTGGACTTCACTGTGAGAGACCTCATTGTTAACAGTTTCTGAAAATCACACATATCAGTATGCACAAGTCAGTAATTTCCTTTGAAGGACTTTATAGAGCTCAATCTGTTTAGTTTACCAAAAAACAGATTGAAAGGAAGCTATGAGGGAGTTAGGGTTGTTTAACCTGGGGAATATCCCTTCCAATTCAAACCATTCTATGATTCTCTATTATTGTATATAAATATCTTCATGGAGAAGATGACACGTACAAGTAAACTTTCTGATCTAGCAAAGAAACTTGTAATGAGAATGGATGGCTAGGAGTCAATTGCAGATAAACTCAACTGTGAAGCTGAGGGCCATTGGAGCAAACTGCTCTGAGAAATGTTGGATTTCAGATGTTGACTTCTTGTTGCTTTTGAGTAAAAGACAGACCAAAACAATTAGCTAAGCTCCCAACAAGTTTAACAGAGTGAAATGTCTTGGCATTGTTTGCAAGCCATCATACAAAGTGATTTGGATGTATCTTTTTTGTTTTACATATAATTAATCTATGAGATTCTGAATCTAATCAATAATCAAAATATCAGTTAAATTGTTCAGATAATCTATTAAAGTATCAGCATAAAAGTTTGAATTCTATGATGTCTTTCAAGTTATTCATTATATAAAGATTAAAAACTTATTTTTCCTTTCACCTAAGTTAGTTTTGTAGTTAATATTATTGTATACCTGAGAAAATAAAGGCATGAGGAAGTTAAATAATTAGCTAAGGTCACAAAATGATTTTATAGGAACTTTTGGAATAGTTGTTCAGTCCTACACTTTAAGCTCAAAACCAGTACAATTCCAGCCCTGTAGCTTTATATCCTTCCAAAACTGAATGTTAGGATCATGCCTGCCTAATTCTTTCTCTAGAGTCAATTACATGCAATATTTTTCACTTACCCTTCTCTTGTAGCATTTTGTGGAATGTAGTGTGGTTATTATCTGTTCCAGTGGAAGGTGCAGATAAAGAGATTTCTGGGTGTGATTTCTGGTATGTAATTAGAGAAAGTCAAAATGTTTTCATTCCCTTGTGGCTATTCAATTCCCTAGAATGATATGAAAGAGAACAGAATCTTGTATATGCCGTCTTTTAGGACCCTTTGGAATGAAAGTTAATGTGTATTGGTAACAAGAGATTTATTGTGCGAAGGTCAATGACGCTTCTAATGGTAAATTTGTCAAATAGAGTCAGGATATAGTTGAAAATAAATTTATACTGTTGGGATAGTCAACCTGTTCAGGAAATAATTCTGAATTAGAGTCCATACAGCTAATGCTCATTTAATTTATGGTAGATGGCTACCAGCAAGTATATTGTCACCGTTCCATAGGAAACTCCCACTCTTCTTTTACAGAGTTCTTAAAAGAAAAACAAACAGACTGGATATGGGAATAAAGGACCCTTTTGTGTGTTAACCTGAATTCATGGAGTTGGTGTGGGAGGTGTGTGTACAGGGTGTTTTCAGTGAGAGGATGTATTCTGTATGTGAAATTTTCTTTGTGTTATGATGTTGACTAGCAAATTGGATAGCTGTTGGGAATTCAGTACTATAGCTGCAAGAAAAAATCATGTAGCACTGTATATCTGTACCAATTAGCTCTGAAATAGAATTCTAAAAGTTCTCCATATAGATATGAGTCACAGGACTGGTTTCTACTGTGAAGCCTAATGGAGATATTTTCTGACTTCAACAATCTTTGGCCAAGAACCATAGAGCATAACCAACAGGCAAGGAGTATTAATCAGCTTGGACTAAATTAAATGTAAGTCAAACTAAGGGTCAAATTCTGCCTGTGGCTAAGTGCAAATGTCTCCCTCTGGTTTCATTTTTGCATATCTAAAGGCAGAATTTTCTCAGAGTAATTATGTAGTCCTGTGGATATCTAGATAATTGCAATGGGAGCTGTGGGGCAGTTTGGAACAAATGATATTGCAGTTTGCTATATAACATTCTCTTGCTAAGGCTGTATTTAAGGAAAGAGAAACATTACTCCTTGGATTCCAGGCACTGTGTGCTGACAGATCAAGAAACACCCTTGGAAGCAAGGGAAACAGCTGCATGGTAAAGAATTTACACTGACCTAGATACCATGCATGGACTGAAGAGGCTATGGAGGTTTCATTGATTCTTTAAGTTATATTCTGACCAGTTAGGATTGTTGAATTCATTTAATAATACTGCTGTTGGCAGTTGGGAGGGAGGTGAGAATCAATTAGAAAACTCATTTACATCCTTCCAGAAAGCCAAGTCATTATTACATCATTTACATCTTGTCATTGCAGCAGGTGAGACCAGGAAAATCAGGTGGTGAATAGAGCAAAGAGCTGGAGAGACAGGAATCACATTGGGACTGGACTATTTGACTCTAAGAAGTGATTCAAACAGTTCAGTAGTGGTGAGAGCAAATTCAACAGTTAGTGCATGCCTCTTATTGCTCAGTTGTAATGAGCAGGAAATGGGTCACAAAGCATCAAGCCTCAATCGTTTTACAGCCCACTGAGTCTATCACTATGATAAGCACCACAGATCTTTTTTGTTTGGATGAATAGAGATTTACTAAGTGGTAGGGAAATCTATGTTAACTGAAGTTATTTTACAGCCCAGTTTCTTGGGTGTTGTGTGCAGATGAATGTGGTTAATTACTGGGGTTCAGCAATTACTCATTAAGCTTCAGTGACTCAGTTGCTTTTGTACTCATCTTTCCTCTCTGTCTCTGCCTTGGGCAGCAGACTTGAATTAGCATTGCTGACAGGCCAGTGCCTTATTCAGTTATGACTTTTTCCTGCCAGTCCTGAGGAGAGGAAAAAAAAAAAAAAAGTAGCCACCTGTGCTAATTGCTTCATGATTGCATTCATTGTTCTGTCTGAAAGTACAGTTGTTACATGGCTGATTCTTACCCCGTAATTGCAGAACTACTGCATGCTTCTCTGTTTTCTGTGTAAGAGGAGTTACAAATCAGGAGGAAACTTCAGGCACTGTAAAGCGCTGCTTGTAAGGTCTTGTTGGAGGTCTTGTATGTGCAAGCTCTCGTGGGTTTAATCAGCTTGCCTGTAGGATGAGGGGCTGTATTTTGTGGGAGTATTACTTAAGTATTACTATGTAATCTTCAGAAGTAGTTTGCTGTGAAATCAGAGGGTGGAAGTAAGAGTCTCTACTTCATGTCTCCACATCTTCTACTATTTAGATGGGTCAGACGCACAGAGGAATAGTTAGTAATCAGACAGGAATAACAGAGCTATTTGGAGAGATGAAATATGGGTGAAATTGGGAAACACAATTCAGATGGATGCAATGCAGAATCGTAATTGCCTAGCTCAGGAACAAATGTGCAAAGATACTCAAGAAATAGCAACAAAGGCTAAATAATAATAATAATAAAATAAATGGAGTTATTCTTGTTGCTTGTCCTCTGTCTTTTTAAACATACTCTTGGAAGTCAGGGCACCCCAGACTAAAAGAGCTTTGTCAACACAGGATGAGTAAATGAAGAGGTTTACTTTCCTTTCCATCTCTTCTCTGTTCTGAGGTAGATATTTGACCAGGTGAAGATGATCAGTAACTTTTGTGAGATAGATTAAGTGGCACCAAAGCCATTTTGTTTACACTGAAACTCTCTGTTACTTTTCATACTTGTGTCTTTAAGGCAGGGAAGGGTTCATCTACCTAGGCTATATAGAATGACGTTATATAGATGTTAAAGGTACACAAGAAAGAAACCTTCCCCTTCTCCCTCACTATCCCAAAAAAAACAACCAAACAAAAAAAAAGTGTGAAAAAAAAAATAAAAATAACAAAACCTAGCAGCAGCTTGTCTGTCCAGAAAGGCAGATGCATGTCTGGGCCATAGGCATGATCTGTGAAAGAGAAGGAAAGACAGAATCACTGCTCTCTACCACTGACTCACTCATCTTTAGGCAAATCAGTATGTGCTTGCTTATCCATCTGCATAAACATGAGCCCTCTGTACCCTTACAGAAGTTGTTCATTTGCTGCTTTGGGGTTCTTGGATGCTATATAGCTATGGGTAGATCACATGTTTCTCTGCAAGTTTTTTTTTTTTTTTTTCTTTCTTTCTATATGTAATTCCCATTTTCCTACTTGCAAGAAAATTGACTTTTTCTTTTCTTCAGAAGTGGAAAGTGCAATGGATTGTGAATAAGGAAATGTGTTTGCTATTACTAAGTCTGCCAGTGATCTCTGTAGCTTTCAGCAACTCCCTTCACTTTTCTGTAACTGATTCTCTCCCTTTTCTGACTGTCATTTGTTTTGACTGCATGCTCCTATGTGTCTCCAGTTTCTTATTATGCATAGCACCTGTCAACACTAAATTCACTTGGAGTCATAGATTCTACTATAGTAAAAATGATAAAAAGTACTTTATTTTCAAATATGAAACTATGTATGTGTGTATGGTAATTCTGACACTTACCCCTGAAATCTGCTGTAATAAGCATTTTCTGTTCTCATTCAATATATATATATACATATTTTTTAGCACAAAATGCATTTCTTTAATTCAGTTATCTAAAAAGTTATGAACCAACCTAATAAATTTACAGCACAACAGAAAGCAAGTGCGGGATAGCCTCTTGCCTGTTACAGATATCACTTTTTTGAGCAGAGAAAGGAATTAACCTTTATGACAATTTACCAACAGAGTCATAAATTCATCATACCTTGGAATTAAGATTCAGTGTTTTTCAAGAAGGGTTTAAACATTGGGATTGGACATGTCTCCAAAAGATACAGTCTATCTCAGCCATCAGTTGTTGGCTTGAATAATTCTCTCTCTTGCTTGAGTTAGCAGCTAAGATTCTGCAGCATCACTTTGGAGAACAGACTGGTGATACTAATAGTTCTTTCTGGCCTTGCAGATTCCTTTAAGTATCTGCTGGTAAAATTGTGTGTTCTTCCACGTTTATCATATGGATTGAGTGCACTGGAGATATCACGCTAATACAATTGCTTGTAAACTTCCACATAACCAGAACACCATTAGTTTTAATGCCAAATAATGAGACACGATGGACACCATGGCTCAGTCATGTCTGCAGCCATGCTATGTAGGTGTTAAAATGAAGCCGAGGCTGCAAGGGATTCATGTTTGGCAGAAAGCTCTGGCTCTGAAAATGAATCTCTTGAGAGCAGATGAGAGAGGTGATGGTAAATCTTGATTAGCATGACCCTTCAAGTGGTATTTTATCAGAATTGGTGGGTCATTCAGATTCTCAATACTTCATATGTGTAACCTTGCTTTCAAGGTCAGATATTAGATGAGTAACTGTTTCTTTGTTGTCCTGGATGATATAGAGATTACTGTGAAAATATGGTGAATTCAGTGAGTTTGCAGGTAGCATTTACATGCTGGCCCTGGGGAGCACAGAGCTCATTGGAAATGAGTAGGGATGGGGACTGCTTTCTTTAATACAAGTTTGCATTTTCTAGCAACATCTGGTTGATGCCATGCTTTGTTACCCATCAGGCTCAACAGCCAAATAAACATAATTCAGCCAGAATTTATAAGATCCAGATTTTCAGCTGGGAAAATCTCAGTGAAAATTCACTGCTGGTAAATGAAACGTGGTTCACAGTGAAGTTTTATTAAAGTGCATCTCCCAAGCTCACCCAGATACAGTACTTTATGAAATTGCTAAGAACTTGTTGTGTTTGTTCTGAAAATGTGAGTTTATGTCGGAGGATTTCAACTTCGTGCTTTGTTCAATTCCAAATACACAAACAGTTCTGTAGGTTGGAATCCCATACCACAGGTGATTATGTCAATATGCATCAAATTTGTTTGATGCCTAAAAAAATTTTTGCCTTCAAATTTGAATTGCCTTCAAATCTCATATTTTAGTTACTTGTTTTGGAGTTTTAAAGCACTTTTAGACTGATACACAAAAATACAAAACCAAAGACTTCTGGTAAGTTAGGAAAACGAATGCTCAGTTAGTGTTGTTTGGTTTAGTTCCATAAAAGTGAGTGAAGGTCTCATGTTTTACAGTGCTTGAGACTCACATGATCCCTTTAGGGGAAATGTCTGAAGGATGAGCCACTACAATTTTTCCATAGTTTTTCAGTGGAGATTTGCAAAATTTACCTATGAAACGATGGGAAGATTGTTCTTTGCAGTAAGTTTCTGTTTGAGATACCTCTCTCCATTGGGAGAACTATTAAAGCAGTTCACTAGCTACTGAATCATTTCTTTACAGTCAAGTTATATTTTTTATATATTAGCTTATAACTTACATGTATTTTATATATGCATATTCTCTCTCTCTATAATATATATATATTTATAAATATGTATAATTTATAAGTTAATATTGACTTCCTTGATATTAATACTGTGGCTCAAAGTGTAGTATTTTGGTTCAGAGACTTGTAAAGTATCTAGAAATTGATGAATAATGCAAGGAAGGGAATCAGTGGCATCTGTTGAAATGTTTTGTAAGAGTTCAGTGAAATATTCAAAGCTGGTTTTGAAGCCCATGAAATGTAGAAATCTTATTACAGAACCATTGTTCCGTATAATCCAACATTTCCAAGAGCAACCTTCTTGTTCCAGAGGAAAGAGTAAAGTTCACACTGTAGGCCATTATGGAAAATAATATTTATAAAATAAATTGGAAACTATTGTTCACTGTCTCTTACAATACAAAGTGCATTTCATTCAAAGGAAATTGTCAGGAGACAAACTTAAAATAAGCAAAAAGAGGTGATTCTTCATGAAGTGTGTTAGACTGTGAAAAACCTTACATGCCACAATATTTTGTGAGCCCAGGATTGCTGGAGTTTGAGACCATATTTTGAGGATCTGTTGAACATACAAAGTGTTAGGATATTGCTTTTCCAAGTATCTGTTAAAGACCTGTTTCTAAGAAAAGACAGTGGTGAAATTAAACTTCATTCTAACTTAATTCAGTTATTCCTCTGTAATCTGCAAATAAACTTCACCTTTCTTGAATCAAAATTATGCCCACTAACACTGGCTTTTCCAACTTTGGGACTCTGTCTTTTTTCACCCAAAGAGTTTGTGTTAGGACAGATGTACTCTGGTTTGAATGGTCCCTTATGGCTTATGAGGTTTAAAAAGCTGCCATGTGTTCAGCTAGACTCTGTCTAATTTCCCTGACTTTTAAGATATTGAATTTTGTTTTTATTCACTTTAGTGTGAGGGTGGTTGCCTTTGTAATCCGTCTGAGATAAGTAAATGTACACAGAATTCTAACTCCTAACTCTTTGATGTGCTGCTCGGTGTATGAAAAACAAAAGTATTAGAAATAATATAGGAAAATAATCTAATTTCCACCATTCTGAATAATGGAAACCTTTATAAAGTACCTATTATAGGGGAAACTTGTCCTTACACATACCTGCACTTGTAATTTCCCTGTATTATTCTAGTTACTCACAGCCCCAGTAATTTTTATATTGTGTAAATGCAGTAGATACAGTAAATTCAGTAGATGAAATTTACTCTAAATAGCGTAGAAATCTGACTGCAAGAGAACATGTGTTGGAGACACAATATGTGGGCCAACCAGGGGAGAATAAAAGTGGGCTAGAAAAAATATGGAAGGGGACAGAGCTCTTATAGGTATGAACCGGCTCATGGTTAGATGATGATACAATACCGATGCTAATTCTATACAATACAGAATGGAAGGACAAAGAAAGATGCATGACAGAATGTGTCTAGAACCACACAAAAATCACAGAAGTGAAGATGTTAAGAGCTTCCTGCTTTAGAGAGATTTCCAAGAGCTGAAGTAAAGAAAAACGTAGAGTTCTTTTTCCTCTTCCCTAGTACACAGTTTCCCTTCTAGAAGTGATGTTTCAGTCTTGATCAGTAAAGTCAAATAAAATGCCTGTTATTCTTCATGGAACATTTAGGAAAAAAAACATCATTTTTTCTCAACACGTATTTGGGAATTAAAACACTTTTTATAGTGCAAATTCACAAACTAAAGTAAATAAACCAATCAAGTTTGACTCATTTCTCTTAAACATTTTACTTTTATTAAGAATTTATGTTTTTTTCTTCCTCTTCACAAAATCCTTTTTTTTTTTTTAAAAAAAAAAACTACAAACATCTATGAGAATTTTTTTTTCTGCGTTGTTTTCATCACATTATAGGAAAATTGTTGCCAGTTTACAAATTATGTTTTCTGAGTTTAAAAATAACTGTATATTAGACAGTTTTTATTTGCCTCAAAATGAAAATTATATCCATGAATATGGGCCCAAATGCAATATATATATATATATATATGTATATATAAATAAATTACTCAATCTAAAACTAGTGATGGACAGATTAGGAAATTAGAAGGGAATGCCAAGATTACATGGTAACTCTAACCTGCTGTTACTCATGTATCTCAAAGAATGTAAAGGTGAAGCTTACACTGTGACTGTGAAATACATGAGCAGCTCCTATGCTTCTCACACAATTTGGGAAACAATTAACAGAAGTGTGTGAGTAGCATACAGGTATTGTTGGATAATGATCAGGAAAGAAGTTGAGATTCCCAGTGTCAATTTTCCCTGTTCCAGAAGGAGAATAGTGTTGCAAGAAGATTCTTTCTATAGCTAGGGCACTGGCTTGCATTTCAGATGGTTTATTTAAATCCCTGTTCAGCATCAAAAGGTATTTGTCACCTTGGGACAGACTTTAATTTTCTTTTGTATTTCAACTTTCCCATCTGAAAGAGATAGCTGGTAGATTTCTGATTCATAGTATATTAGGATTTAAAAAAAAAAAAAAAAAAGAACAAAGAAAAAAAAGTCAATGACTGTTAAGTTTCCAGGAATTGCACAGAAAAATAAACACAAAATAGAAGAAAAAGCAGAAGAGAATTATCCCCTGATGAAGAAGGGTCAAATCTGAGAGATCAATACCAGATTTGTACTTCATAACGGTTTTGTCTTAGTGAAAACAGAAATGCCAGATCACTACTTGGCCCTGAGATGAGAACATACATTGTAATAAGTTCTTTTTCTATTTGTGGTTGAAAAAAGAGTGTAGCAGAGAACATTATCTAATTTCAGTCTCATAATGAAAATTGTCATCAAACAGCAGTGCTTGCCAAAGAAAATAAAATGTCATCTCTGAAGGGACTGCATGTAGAAACCTGTCAGAAATCGTCCCAGGAGAGAATGAGCTTTTATAACAACAACAAAATATGATCTTGGGTTTAAAAAATAACCATATGAGCACTATAATTGCTAAATGGGGAAAAAAATAATCCCAGCTGTGTCATATCTAGTACATGACAAAAAAGCTAACCTACAAACATTTTTTTTTTTTTCTGGTACAACTAAATAAACTCAGTCTAAAGCGAATGATAGTGAAAGTGAATAAAACGTCTGAAAAAAAAAATCCTCAATGCAAAGGATCTTTTTCCCTTTTGTTGGAGGTGTTGCATAAATCAGGGAATTTCCCTTTCGCTAAAGATACGTTAACACTGCTTGCACTGCTGAGTAAAGGCTGAGATTGGTGATGAACTAATGGCAAAGGAAGAAAAGCTTCTTAAGCTGGGTTATTAAAGTGTCTCATCAAAGACAAGAGCTTTGGGCATGAGTTCCCAGGGAGCAGATATATTCCTCTGAGAGCTATATCATTTTCTCACATGCTTTCCTCAGCTCACTGGGCACTGGCTTCTATTTTGAGAAGAAAACCCTGACATAGTCGAATTGCTGTAACTGTGTCCTCCCTTTGAAACATTTGTATGACTTGTATGTCTCTCCTTTTTGCCTTACTCAGTTCTCCTGTTCAGGGCACACAGTAAGAAAAAGCAGGGTTCCCTTGGTGCTGTGCAATATCACACTTTCTGTTCTGTCAGGGGAATCACCGGATGCACCAGGTGAACAACCCCTCAAAATATTTGTGCTGAAAGAGACAGAGGGAAGCTGTGGCACTGGGGATGTTCAACCACCTGGCACCGCAGTGAGATTGCATGATGAAGGAGGATGCTATACAAACACAGATAAAGCTTCTGCAGGCTATGATAAATTCATTCAGGATACTGTTACTATCAACAGCAAATTCAGGAAGGTGATAATTTTCTGAAAGCTGTGCTCAGAGAAACTAGAGAGGGAGTAGGGTGAAGACAAGATTTACTGTGATGATTTCAGCTGACTGAATATTAGTGTCCCCGGCAATCTTGCATGCTACATGTGCCTCATCTGGAAGCACAGAGGTGTTTGCTGATTTTTTTTTGGATTGCTTCCCTGTTAAGAAATTAAATGAAATTTTACTGTGCGATGACTTGAACTTTTTTAAAAATGAAATTGCTAAATACTGTACAGACATTACTTGTCATGGAAGAAACTGCTTTGACATAAAAAGGAAAATATTTATATTGGTGAGATAGATTGTCAGCTACTTGCTGTTCTTATGTTAGTTTGTATTTCTTGTGCAATTATGAAAACAGGTCTAGAAATGAATTTTGGATGTGAAAGGGTAAAATACATTTTGTAATGGTAATGCTCTTGATCAGGCAACCTCAGAACACTTTTCAAAAGTCACTGTTACATGTCCTAAAAGATTAATTTTCAAAAATGACTTTTTCTCAGTTATTGTTAGGGTCAGTGAGCTGTAAAGTTTCAAATAAAAATCTATCTGTACTTAAATAAAAGTGAGAGACTCACCACTGGAGTTTTACATGTATTAGGGTATGCAATTCTATCCACAAAGCTAAACTGTCCTTCCTTTGCCTAATCTGGTTATCTTCTATTCTCTCTCCTTTCTTCCCTGTCTCTTCTTTGACAGTGTTCAAGAAAAAAGGAGATGAGAACAAAGACGTGAATATCCAGCTTCCGTATTTTAAAGTAGATTTCAACATATACTGTTTACCAAACTGCTGTAACAAATGTAATTAGTTTTTCCATGTCCTTCCAAGGTTTTACATTAGGGAAATTGAAGAATGTAGGGATTTCCAGTGGCAATATAATGCATAATAGGGATTCCCAATGGCAATATAATGCATAATAGGAAGTAGATCTTAAATTTTCTTAAATCAGAGTCTCATAATTTTTAAAATACATTCAAATCATTTTTTATTTTTTTTTTCTGGTCCACTCAAAGCTTTAAAATCATCTTCTTTGCTCAGTGATTCTCTTAGGTATATGTTCTCCTTTTTTCTCTGCCAGTCCTCTGCCACTGCTTGTTCCAAAAAAAAAAAAAAAAATCAATCAAGGATGGCACATAATGATTCAGGTTGTTTGCATTTTTTGCAAAACCTCTGAAGTGGTGTCCTGAAATGACAGTTCACAGTTTTCCTTGCCCAAAAAGAGGATTGTCCATGTCTGTCAAGCAAGCGATGGAGGGGAAATGGAATGAACCTACAGGACAAGCATAGGGCTGACTGCCTCTTATTGCTTCTATGCGAAAATTTTGAAGTAAAATAAAGCAAAAGTAAAACAGAACCTGGGTGGTCACCCACTCTACTGTCTTTCTGAGAATAACCTGATGGCAGGATTTATGGAGAGCAGCTGTTTGTAAGTGCTCTGTAAAAGTACAATTTGTATATTGTTCCACAAAGACATATCAATGTATTTTGAATACTCGTACATGCTTTTATTTATTTTTTTTTCCCTGACCTTTCTCAGTCTTATTTGGTATTTATTGTGGAAAGATTTTCTGATGTGATTGATGTATTTGGTTATCGTTTGTGTAACCAGGCTAGAAGATGGTGTCACATTGTTTGCAGGATCAAAGTGAGAGTTGCAGGTTTCCATGGTACAAGTTACCTGTGCTATTTAAATTCAGTCAGTCCTGCATGCAAAATCTGGATATGTTAGAGCACTTCTTTCGTTCCACATTGAAAACCTTCTCTAAAGATGGTTACTGGTAACTGTAAAGAGATTGACCTTCCAACATGATATCATGGAAGGCAAGTCTGTATATATGTTGTCAGAGCCAGGGTAGGTTATAGCATATCATCTGTGTTATGCTATACATCTAGTCTGTACCACAAGTTTAACAATGTTAAAGACAGTTGTCCTATGCTACATGATTACTAGAGAGTATCACAAAGAGTTAGATAGCAAGTTTTCAGTTATGGCAGGTAGCTGGGTGTGCCCACATAGTGATCCCTAAGGTAACAACATTTGCATCCCATGCTGCACACCTTGGTATTGTTTCTGCCGTAAAAGTCACCACAGACACTTTTCAGCTCTCCCAGACATGTCCCTCAGAGACTGGGAGAAGAAAAAAAAACCCAGGTCACTGTCTCAGAAGTGATGCAGGCTTCTTCAGATTAATTTCTCTATTATCTGTCTTTTACTGAGATTCATGACTGTTTGTTTTTGTCCCCAGTTATTCAGTTCAGTGGAGTTTGGCAGAAGATGGCTGCTTCTTCACGAGGGAGTCGCACCAAACAGGTTCTACTGGTAAGAGCAAAAACCTTTCTCCCATTTCCCAGACACAGCTTCCCAATATGTACAGAGACCTTGCAAAGGGCGTTTGAAGGCAGTGTGGCTGAGTACAGTCTGCAGTCCTGTCAGTATCTAGTTACTAACTTTGAACTGGTATGAAAGGGGCATTATTCCTCCTGTTCTGTGTTTATACTGCACTTGAAAGTGGGGTCTTTGATCTAAGGATGATGAACAACCGAAATATCCTGTGTAACAGTCTGAAGAAAGCATTGGTTTGGGAGGGGAGAGTTTTGCAATTTTCTGTGAACGTTTTGAGTTTAAGCCTAAAATTCAGCATAAGCTTGCTTGCACTCAGAGTGCAAGTCTTGGAGTCTCTGAAGACACTAACATTTCTAGCACGGGTAACAGTGGGCATCCTCAACTCCAGTGGCTGTTGTGCTTCTAACTGCTGTTAGACCAAGTCCAGTCCCTGAGTATAAGTTAATGGCCATTGAACTAAGCACACACACTTCCTCAGTGTGAGCTTAAATCACTGTGCAGTATCGCTTCTAAGCTGTCAACCCAAAATTTCCATTCAGATTTCAAGCTCTGTGGATCAGCTGTATTGCACATATTCTTTTACAGAATCTTTGAATGTCAGTCAGTTACATCAGTGGTGAAATGTTTGGAAGTTTGCTGCCAAAGTGACTTTAAAGAAGTGTAATATCTCTTTGTCACCGATGCAAGCTTAAATTTTTGCTGCATAAACTTATACTATACAATTAGAATCTAATCATCTCTCAGTTTTAATACATCAGTTGTCCGTAATGGATGTTTTAACTTCAGATTTCAACATTTGTGTGGTCACAACCACACAACAAGCTATGAAAAATCATCCCTGGATGTAGGACCAAACTTTCCTCTAGTCTGCAGTTTTTCAGCAAATTTCTTTGTATTTTGATTCAATTTTCTCTATCACAGACCTACCTAGGGATCCTGGTGTACTGGTAACTCTACTCATATTTCTGACTGTAGGCAGAACTCCCTGCATTTGCTTTCCATAGCGGTGATCTGCATACACGGTGTAAGTCTCTGTAACCACAGTTTCCATAAAGTGCTTATCTGAATACCCCCAACACATACACATGCATCCCTACACCCTGCTATGGAACAGCAATTAGTATAACTTCTACTTCTGTGGAAAAGAAAGTTGAGGAATGAAGGAGATGCTGTTCTGCTTTCCTACAGGTATGGTTGTGATAGTCTAAATAAAAAAATGTTTATTTATTAGTATTTGGGATTACTCCTCTTTTTGCTTAAAATGCATGTCAATCTGCAAGAGTTCTCATCAGCTGTATATGGAGGCAGAAGTCTACCTCTGAGCTACCTCTACAAGATGTTGGCTCTTGTCCTGTGAATCTGGACTTTAAAAGAGAAGCTTTAGATCCAACAGTCATTTTGAAATCAGGAGTTGCTGAAACAGGTGATTAAAATTAGATCCTCCTGGTGGCTTCTAACTCTAAGCTTGTGCCAGTTCCATAGGTTTTGAATACAGCAAGATTCAAGAGAGGTTCAGTCAAATATTTTCTTTTAATTTCTGAAAGAAGTAAGAGCTCTAGGTCAAATTTACTTCAAAAATGAATTAATATTTGGTTTGCAAAGGATATAGACCACAGATTTTGTTTGCTGCTCCTGATTTTTAATTCTTTCTCATAACCTGTGTTATCTGAAACTTTCACAAACTGAATTCCATTTTAAACTTAAACTTGTTTTTGTGTGTTTGTGTAGACACAGATCTATTACTCCTACTTCTTTTCCATGGGGCTCTTAGCTGGGTTTCATAGTGTCAGATACACACACACACTTACATCTTTTTCATGTTTCTGGGCTAATAAAAGTGGAAAGCCCTTCAAACTGGGGACTCCAGTTTTGGGGACATCCAACAAAATTGTACTGACTGAAGAAGGTCGTAGAGGTGTAATGAAGGTTCCTGTTCCTGTATCCCTGAGTCCTGTACTTCACTTCAAACCTTTTGAAGTTTCTCGTCATTAGTTATAGTAGTGGTTTATTGTAAATTGAGCTGATGGATGCCTACAATAAGAATAATGATGAAAATGATCATTTTTCCTTTCTGTAGAGTTCAGACTTTGAAGGCCTCTTAGAACCTTACAAATAAGAGAACTAGGCCTTGGAGCTTCAAAGGCAAAGAGTAAGATGAAAAGATGAAAAGAGGTTCCAACCACCCATCTAATTCCCTACAGCCATAAACAAAACATGAAACTGCAAGCCTGTATTTTCACCTTGAAGAAAATGTCCCTTGCATAATATAACCTCAGTGTAAAGTAGTGTTTCTATTATCAAAATTAAAAATAATACAGCTTGTGGAGACAGTGTTAAATCTCATTCTGGTTTACTTATTGTGGTCACCACAATAAAAACAAACAAACAAACAAACATACAAACCCACTCAGCTTCAATTATATGGCCACTGTCAGAACATGTATACCACAGGGAGCAACACTGGGCTTTTCTGTGCAGCCAAGTACCTGTGGACAAAGGAAGCACTGAAGTGCTGAATCAGAAGAGCAACCCTTTGCCCTCAGAGCATGGCCACTGCTGACTTCCCTTGCAAGGAAAACAAAGGGAGACAGGGACATAAGAGAGTGCAAATCAAAAGTTAAAATCCAGACTTCTACAGCAACATCTGTATAGCCAGTGCTGGTGTACAAGTTGGGTCAAGCCTGACTTTCTGCCCTGGGTTATTTGTTTTTTAAAAAAATAAATTATTATACATTTGGGTTTGGGAATGAATTTGCAGAGTCTAATCAAACAAGTCAGAATGCTGACTTCCAGTTACTCTTGAGGGCAGAAACGAATAGTAAAGGACAATGTCCTGAAGTCACCGATTTCCAAGGAAATTACTTTGTGGGGATTCTCTCTCCAGTTCCTGATACTTTCTCTAGATCATACAGATTTGAAGGGATCCACCAGAAAACAACTGTATTGTGAAGAGAGTAAGGGCTATATATTCTTTGTGGGGAATGAAGGCTACATTCCAATATCTAAGGAGCGCTGAGTGGTTACTTTAACACAGAATGGTTCCAGGCCTGTCTAAATTGGGACATCACTAAGATCAGGAAGACATGAAGCAAAGGCTTTGGCATCAGGCTTTTGAGACTGCATTTACTTAATGTTGCTTCTTTTAACAGAGAAGGAACATCTTTAAAGGCTTCTAAAAGGATTTGAATGATTGATGAAAGCAAAGATTCATTTTCCTGATTTCTCACTGATATTTAAATTGACATTTTACTCTGTTATGTTGGTTTTGTAATTAGTTTGCGGGTCACTCCAAGTCTTGTGAATAAACATCATTGGGCTTACTAGTTTTAGTTTTGAAAAGGCTCTGCCTGAAAATGCTGTCAGAGAAACTATAATGAAGCTGCATTTCTTATATCTTCATGCATTAATGCATTACTGATACATTTCTTATATCTGTTTGCAAGATAATTTTATTTTTTATTCACTTATTTTTGGTTGGTTTGTGAAAGATCCCCTCCTACTACCATCTTAGAGAAATTTAAGAACATTAAGACAATCTGTTGATGCCTTCTATATAACTCTGAGAAAACACTTTGTATAGAGACAACTCAGCTCCTTGTAGCTCACAGGTATTTTGTCTTCTTGCATCAGCTATTTCATGAAATGGTCATTAACATGAAAACAAGATCTTTGTTTCTTCAGAGCTTACCTGTTACCCTCTTTTCATTCTTCTATTTTCATCTGTAAGCGATACTCTGACATCCACACTTGTGATGGAAGAGATTGTAATATCACTGTGGAGGAACATATTGGGGTAGGGATGGAGGGAATGAGCAGAAAAACTCAAACCTATAAATGAGGTGACTGGAATTTTCTCAACTGAAAATGAAAAAGCAGAGGGGGAGGGAAGAAAAAGATATCTCTGATTCTCTACCTCATTAAAAGGTTGTAAGGACACATTTGTTCATGCATATGTGTTGGGCAGGCTTTAGTGAAAAGTAAAACTATCATCTTTAATAATTGCTGTAATTAGGGTATCTTATCACATAGCTGTTTGCATAATCTAGATACATGGAAGTGATATATTGAGGAAAGCGTAGTGCATTCAAACCTATGTACCTGATGGGAACATAAAAGGATCTACGATGCATACACCCTCAAGGCACTGCGGTTCTGCACTGTGTCAACATTTTTTATGTTTTTTATTATTTCTCTGGCAGGTTCTTGATATTTTGCTGTTAAATGTACTGTGACAGAAAAATGCATTAAAGTTAGAAAGGTGCTTAGTAATTCTGGAACTGTACTGTACGAAAATACCCTAATTGCTAGGAAGGAGTATTCTAAGCAATATTAGTTCAGCAGGGTAATACAGAAAAAACATGTACGTGACTTATTGTTGATAGCATAGCTTTTCCTAATGTGGTCAGCATTAGGGTAAGAGAATGTAGTAGATAATAGTTAGTAAAGGTGGATAAATGCTTTATCTAAATGTTTCTCAGTTTATTTTTGTTGTACATGATGATTTTCAGCATACATTCCTGGAATTTTGCTGGCAAAGACTCTGGTTTGTAGTGAATGCAAATGTGAAGGCAATTGCCAAATCAATCATATTGGGAATTGCTTTTTTTTTTTTTTTCCTGCTTTAAGTGGTCCAGTCAAGCAGTCAAAGCTCAGCAGCGATACCTTGTGACTAGCAAATCCAAACATTCAGGACCAAGGGTTGAAAAAAAACCACAACCTAGTCAATGTGCATACAGTTTGCAATGGCCAAAATATTCAAGCAAAAATTGATCATTAAAAACTAGATTTTTTTTTTCTGTTCATCTCATCAAGTCATACATTCAGCTAGAAATTATTTTATGAAGGTTAGTAAGTCAAGATATCACAATTAGATTTGGCATTAAAATAAATAATAATAATAATAAAAGTTTAAAATCTCATTAAAATGTATTCTTTTATTAAAATGGGAAATTTTCTGAAAAGATTCTCAACTAATTCTGATCATAACCTACATCTGAAAAAAAAAGTCAAGGAAAAAAAGTCAAATAATAAAATTGTCTTAAAAACAAGCATATGGTGAACAATGGAAAAAACCCAGGTAGCAAATTATATCAAGTTATAATCATTAGGTGCATCAGTGTTATTAATTTCTTTACTTATTTGGTTATTTCACACAGACAATTAAGTAGAAGAAATACAAAAGAAATATCCCACACTTTAAGAAGCTGACTGTCTTAGTCAGAGAAAAATTACAGCTCAGGGCTTTCATGCACTACATGGCCATAACAGATTAGAAATAAAAATGTCATAATGCATCTGATTTTTGATAGGGTCAGGTGTCCATGATATTAATGGTCCCCTAACGATGTTACTGTAGATATGTCAGTTTGGGAAAAGAAGTTGCTATGTCTCCACTCTGACTGTCTTGTGTTTTTCCGAGAATGAGAAGGAGAAGAAAATGGATGCAAAGTTTATAAAAAACAAACAAAACAGGCCAACTAACTTTTCCCCTCAAACAATACAAAGATAGGCATACACACTGTAAGAGAGAAAAAGATAAACTGGTAAGCAGCTGGGAGGAGAGATGAGTAGATAGGGCTATATTTGTGTTTCTTTTATGAGCAATGGCAAGGAAAGATAATCTTTAGAGAAGAATTATATAGTATATATCTTTTCTTTTCCAGAGGAGGTTAGAAACTGTATTTTAAAAGGTCTGACTGTGTTCATTGGAGCAGCTGAAAGAGCTGAAAATCAAGGGAAAAAATGTGTCAAAGCCCTGTAAAAGCCCTGTTAAAAACTCCATTATATTCAAGCAGTTGGAGCAAGCCTGGCAAACTGTCCCAGCATACTTGTCAGATCTTGGCTTCGTGAGATTTGCACGCCTACCCAGGTGGGCTGAAGCAATTTAAATGGCATGGTGTCTGGGCTGTTTACAAATGAGGCTGTGTATTGCTGAACAAGACCTTTTAATCACTGCAGGGCAACTGCTGGAGGCTGATGGGGAAGATGCCAATCAAAGGGCATTGTGACAGCCTGACCAGAAAATCATCTGCTTGATCTAACACAAAAGCCATACCCGATGAATTGAAGTGTACTAAAAAGTTAAATAAAAAAAATACATATTTCATAGCTTAAATACGGTGGAAATGAGTACATGCCAGATAGGCATGTCACCTATGACAGTTTTCAGGGGATCTGAATTAAGCAGCTGGCTGATAGGGACTAGTAAAAGTAGTGAATTTTGTTTGATTTCCCTGTTTTATTATTGTTATTATTATTATTTATTTTTATTATTTATTTTTATTTTAAATTCCTTCCTGAATCAAACACCACAAATTTACTTCCCATTGAAATTTGGCTTTGGGAGAAAGTCAGACTGAAGGTCCAAGCCTCTGTAACACAAGGTGCTGTTCCCTTGCTAATATTCTTTTTAGTTTCATGACTGCCAGCTTAAAGATACAGATGATCTAAAGGCTAGCAACATATTACAGCATACGGTCACCATTCAGTGTCCCAGAAACTTAACATTTTCTCACCAGAAACATCAATATAACACCCAGCCAGAGTACAAGGAAGCATAATCTCAGTTGGCAATGTTCATTAAAGATCCTAATGCTATTTCAAAGGGTTTAGTGAAAACCTCTGCTTATGGTTACCAGACAGCTGGACCCTGAAGTAGCTCTATCTTTTTTGCTACAAATGAAGGTTGAAACCTCTCAGATTTATGCTGGGAATCAGGATTTTATTCCTGTCTGGCTTTCAGAGAGGCACAACCTGACAAGTCCCACATGGATCAGCAAGGAAAAAAGAAAAAGACATTCAGAATCATTTTCTGTTACTGTTAAAAGCTCATTTAGATTCTTTGGATTTTTGATAAGTCATAGTTCTTAAGAAACTGAGATCTAAAATACACATCTTTCTTCTTTGGGCAAGGCTGAGAAAATTGCCCAAAGTCACAGGGCAGGGTGCTGATTAAACTCTGGTCCTCTAAGTCTATAATAAACATATCCTCTGGTCTCAGTAGTCTGTTGAGATAACTAGTTACTCAAATCAAGATTTGTCAGAGTAAGACATAACTCCTCAGTCTCGAAACCTTAGTTTGGCATAGTTCCACCTTGTGAGAGAAAGTGGAGAGAGTGTGCTCTTGACTTTTTTGATTTTATTTTTTTTTATTTTTTTAATGAAAACTGGAAAAATGGGAGTAAAATAGTATATCAAATGTTATCCTAGAAGTAATAACTGAATAACATCTGACTCTGGGCCCCACCTCCATTTAGAGTCTTGTCCTTCCATTATGAATAGGGAGGATGGAGGAGAAGAGGAATATTCCACCTGAGTAAGCCTTTTGGGACTGAACTACCTTATTCTGATTGATACATAGGTTAGTGTATTTTGTTTTTCCTATTTCAGCTGGTTTATTTTAAAACAATCATCCAGAGTTACTTTATAAACGAGGACGGCCGCCCACGAGCTCTAACCTCTCTCCAGTTCTCCACTTTCTCCCTACTAAAGATCTGCAGAATTAGGCAGGCATCAATATACCTGGTTCAGAAGCTTCATTTGGGGGTTCCTCAGTAGCAGAAGCCTGAACTATGTCAGTTTTCAACAGGCACTGTACAAAGAAGCTGGCTTATTTGTATACACCTATAAAGGACAGCCCCTGAAGGGGAGTAAAACAGTGGCATAGTAAAGCTGGCTGTGGATTTGTTTGGATCTATGTCAGGAAGGTTTCACTGCTATTTTCTGTTGTATGGTTAATAAGAAGCATACTGTCTAAGCCGAGTTGACTTTACCCTCTTGCTGTATATGACTTCCTGACCCCCCTCTGGAGCATCCTGACTGGGTTGCAGCACTACAAGATATGAAAAACACATGTATTAACAGAGTGGGAAGCCATGACCCTATTAGACTGTACCATCAGGGAAGCAGTAAATCAGGTAGATTTGGTGCATGATATCAGGAAGCTGAGTTCAGAGACTACAATTACAGGGTATCTTCCTCCCCTCTCTTCAAGCAAGTTCCAAGGAAGATGATTTAAGTCTCCTGCAGTATGTGAAAAAGAGATGTAGGACAGGAGAGTCTTAAAATCATGATCTAATCCTGGTAACTAAATTTTATCCATTTACATCAGATTCTGTTTTTAAGACATTCCTCCCACCTGCGTTACCAGCAATGGATGCTTACCCTGCTAAGAATTCACATCCATCTATTTTAGAGTTATAGCCAACTTTCCCCTCCATAACTTTCCAAAGAGAGCTGTTCTGTGGCAAGGAAGGCTTGATTTGCTACTGTCCATTAAGCTGTGGGATAAATGAACATCACAGATGGAAGGTTATGGATATTATTTCTCTGTGGTTGCTAAAAGTGATGGTGAGAGTGCAAGTGGCCTGGAAATCACACCTCTACCTCTATTCGCCCACTCATCTATTGTAGTGTTGGCAGCAACAGACACCTGCATTTCTGGATCGGTGTTGCAGGGTGGGACAACTAAGAAGAGTTTATCTAGTTGGGATTTATTCATTGCATTGTTGTTTCCCATGAGCTCTAGATAAAAGGTGACAAACCAAGTAAAGCATTCCACAGGGTGGATTTGGCCCAGTGGCTGCCAGTTGAATTGCACAAAATTATATCATTTCACCTAACAGGACAATGTGAGAAAGAATGGTACAGAGATATAGCAGGGAAGATCTAATTAGATGATTATCAGGGGAAAATTTATTTGCCAAGTATAAAGAAGTGAAGTACTGATTTATGTCTGTCTGGAATCTGGTCTTTTGTTTCTAAAACATGTCATGAGAATAAAATGGTTAAGAGATGTAAAAGCTAGAAAGCAATCTCTAGAGAATGTTCATGGAAGAGTAAAATCTATACAACTTCATGTAATAGAGACTAAACTAAAGAAACCACAAGAGTTCCCTCTCTCACTAAACTCCCTGGGACAGATTCAATGCCTCCTGTGAGCAAAAAAGGAACAGAGAATGTCTGCAAAGTCCTCATGGAGTGAATTTGGTAGTAAAAGGAAAGGGAGCCTGGAGGACTCTCAGGTTCTGTTTTTATCTCTGCCACATAACTGTGTGATCTTGGTCAAATCAGAGAGGTCCCTGTGCTCTTGCCTAATCAGTGGAGTGTATCTATAAAGCTGAGAAGAAAAATTTTCCTCAACCCCTTTTCCTGACTTGTTCTACTGGTCTTGTACTTTTCCATAAGTCTCGAGTAAATCAGTTGCATGCAGGGAAGGTTACTTAAAGGTTGATTGTCAAGTATCTCTGGACAAAAAGCTCTCTGTTCAGGGCTGCATGTTACTATTTTTATGAATGGCAATTAAGACTTAGAGTGGTATAGAAGCATCAGTGGAACCAGTAAATGATGCTACCAAGGACTGCACAAATATCATCTGATGTTGCTGTTTGCACTCCGACCTTATAAACAAAAACCTGCAATTCAATAATCTGGAATAAGCTGTCACTTTTTTAACATGAAGTGGCACAATGTGTTCCAGAGGCAGTGGGGGAGCTGGTTTTGCATTGGTAAGATTTATGATAAGGAATTTGAATGAGTGCTGAGGCTAAAGGAAGATAAATCCCTAAAGGCAAATTCTACCAATAATTGAATTACAAAGCCATTATCATGTGCTGAACAGAGCAACTTTATGGCTCTATTGTGACAGGATAAAGCTTGTTAGAATATTTATGTTCATAGGACAACTTTGGCATAAAGATCTCTGAGAGCATGTTCTCTCTTCCACCAATCTGCTAATTATCTTTCCTGTGCGTTGCAGTATTTGTAGAGAAGGAGATGTGCGCAAATCAAGGATGGGGTGCTGAACGTCGGGAGCCATCTGAAAATAACTATCACGCTAAGCACAAATTCACCTGCAGAATTCAACTGGCGTCTAATGGCCAGAAAGAGATTCAGAATAAGTTGTGGCAAGGTGGAGAGAGAGCACATAGACAAATGAGCATTTTGAATGACAGAGGGGTTAAACTGGATTTTCCAAGCTAAGCATCACATTTCTGTCTGGTATTGCTTTGCAGCCACTGTTTACCTACATTTAGTCAGTACTGATAACTCAAAATAGCCAGAACTGCATGGATCTCATTCCATCCACCTTAGTTGAGTCACACTGATATCTATCAGTTATCTACCATCCTTTTCTGAGTGAATAAGTGATATTTTTTCTTTTATTTTCTTTCCTTTTTTTTGTTTTGTTTTGTTTTGTTCTGCACTTATTCATTTCATCTGAGATGTTGGAAAGCTGCATAGCATCTCTGACCCTATAAATATGAGTGAACTACATTTGCACTGGTAGAAGTGGTTCTGCCTGTGGAAAGGGGATAGTAGAATTTCTGTTCATAGAATTATACCATGGCTCAGGTGGGAAGGGACCTTAAAGATCATCTAGTTCCAACACCCCGGTCATGGGCAGGGATGCCACTGACTAGATCAGGTTGGCCAAAGCCCCATCCAACCTGGCCTTGAACACTACCAGGGATGTACATGTATTTCCAGCCTTTAATTTTTGGCCATTTTCACGGAGACTTCTCTAAACTAATGTTGTCATTTATTGCTGAGGTTAAAAGACATTTGAACTTTGCTGTGGGTGTGTACAATACATGGAATACATATGAAAAGTTTGCCATCATATTTCTTGTGTGTGTAGGCCCACATACTGTGTCACTATGTCTGAAGTCAAGCATCCAACAGTAGAGGTATCCAAAGCTGATTTTCAGAATGCACATGGCAGTGAGATGGAGTCTTTATAGCCTGGTGCTTTGACTTTGTTTATGAAAAAGAATATTTTGAAAGTAAAAGTTCACCATGTGGAAGTTTTTGCTGTCTTCATAGTGATGCCTTTCTGTAGTTCTGAGTGGTCTGACCGCCTTGCAAGCTTTATCTTTTCCCAGCAGCCATAAACAATTGCTTTTTCCTATAACAGTGAATAAAAAGGTGGAAGAAATGGAAACACAGGATAACAGGGGTTCTATTGAATTCCACAGAATCAGAGAATGGTTTAGACTGGAATGGGCCTCTGGAGGTCTTCTGGTCCAACCCTCCTGCTCAATCTGGGCCATCTAGAGCAACTTGCCCAGGACCATGTCCAGATGGCTTTTGAAGGTCTCCAAAGAGGTAGACTCCACAAACTCTCTGGGCAAGTTCTGTGGCTGTGAAGAGCTGACAGGCCTAGGAAGACAAGATTTTAGTAATATGTCAGTCAAAGATATGACAAGGGGTCAGTCACAACAGAAATATGCCAACTAGGGTTTGCCCTTCAATGTGCAGTGCCAGACTGCTTTTATTTATATATATTTTTTTTTCACCTAGTTCTAAAGCAGAGGATGATTCTGGGTCTTTTACTTGTTCTGCTTCTCATGGTGGATGTAGAATCTGCATTCAGAGCAATTACTGTGCTGCAGCCACTGATATCGATTTGCAAAGCTCTCAAGTGCAGATGACTACTTAGCAGACTTGACAGGAATTAAAATTTTAGAAAGCAACCTTGTAATAGGACTGTTAGATTGTTACATATTTCATAATATGAGCATCTTCTGTAAAGGCAGGGGGGTCACTTATGTTCCTCTTGGCTTTTTAAAATCCTCATTTCCTAAAAGATTTTTTTTTCTCTTCTTCTTTTTCCTTTCAAAACTTCCAGACAGTTATACCAACAAAATACAAAAAAAAAAAAAAAAAAAAAAAAAATAATTGGAAAAATACAATGGACAGAAGGTGTTGCTAGCATATCTCTGGTATACTGAAGTTTCAGGGAGTATTACAGAAAGAGTGAGATTAAAGGAACAGACAAAGGGCATGCTGGTATTTTACCATAAGTTGAAAACATAAAGAAATGCAAGAAGAAAAGTTTGTTGATGTATATGTGATAGATTGGTCTTTGAGAATGGATGCTAAAAGGGAAGAACAGAACCAAGAAATAAGAGAACAAAGTGCTACCAGCATAGCTAAAAAAGTTGCTCAGAATAGGGCATGGCAAGGCTTTTGCTGTTTATTTTCAGAGAAATACCTGAATGCAATCAGTACTTCAGTGAGTCTTAGAGTATTTCTGACCTGTACCCCTGTTCTATGTAGGGTGCTTGGTTTATAGGCTGTTAAACACACAACACTTTTCTCTTGCTTATTTAACTTGCAAAGAGCACTTTGACCACATTGCGTGGACTATGTGCACAAAAGGTATTGAAGTACAATGGGAAATTGTCTCAAGTTTGAAACATTGAGTTTGAGGCTTTGGGGTTATCTAGGGCAAATCCAGCAAGTAATTTTCTTCTTCCATGTGTAAGCTTGTATTCAGTGATCATTCTAGTTTTGGTAGAAGAACTTTTAAACCCAGTCACCAGTCAGAACTGGAATTTCCTTGTAATAAGTTATGTTTATTCATTCTGTTTCATAGTAATGCTTAACACAATTACTTAATGATACTCAGGCTTGGAGAATTTCATGGTGCTCACCTGCTAAGGATGATTTTTTTTTGTCTTTTCCCTTTATTTACAGTCCATAGTTTATCTACAATTCATGTTTTTAAATTTAGGTAGTAAATATGTGCCGCAGGTGTGCTGCGTTACCTGCTTTGGGGCACTTATTTGTTCACATGTGGATGCCTGCAGGTATCAAGACATCTTATACTCATTGGAGAGAAACAGTCCATTCTAGGATGAAGTTTGTCTTCTCATGAATTTATGTCTAAAACAGTGCAGATGAACCACAATACAAAACTGACTGTTTCTCTGCACTGCCTGCAGAGGTATTTGAGGCTGGTTAGTTCAGAGGTCTATAGTATATAACTGGGTAAAGTGTATATTTCTTTATGTGATTTTTCGGGTAGTACGAAGGGATACACAGAGCTACCATGGGACAAGACAGCATGAATGTGACATTTAAAGTCTTCTGAACAGTAGGCCTTCAGCAGGATCTAGATGTGGGTAATATGTTTCTGGATAGCAGCTATACCAGTACATCTAATACTGATTTGAGAAAGTATGTATTTATATTTTGCCCATCCTTTGTAACTGATTATTCTTTGCTATCACTGTTGTCAGGCCAGTGTTATGCAAGGGCCTGACTGTGACCTTGTGCTGTCACAAATAAATTAGGCCTGTTATATTGAAATGATGGAATGGGTGTTCTCTCGGGTTGGAAGAAAGATATATAGCTAAAGAGACGTGGATGTGATTCTTATCTCTAGCTCAGATGTTCTGCTTGACTTTAGAAACTCCCTTAGCTTCTCTGGGCTGTGGTTTTCTTCTTAGTTTCACATCACATTTCTAATTTGTAGGGGGTTAGACGATATCAAAAGAAATGAAGCCCTTGAGTAGAAGAATAACGTTTATCATGAGTCATATTTCAGCCAACCTTGTCCTGTCCATCCTTGGTACAATTGATGACTTAATTCTGCCTTGAGCTGAAGCTTCTGCAATCCTAATACTGGCTGTCCTAGCATGAGATGAAGTAATACACAGGTCACTACAGCTGTAGCCTTCTAACTTTCTGGGGTTGGTGGACCGAGATATTTATACATTACTGGTAAGACATTTCAGAGTTTGATGTAAATTATGGCTCATATCAGAAGTGGAAACATCAATGACAATCACGTTCCCTCTGTCAGTGAGATATCTCTCTCTTTTTTTTTTTTTTTTTTTTTTTTTCTTTTTTTTTCTTGTTGCCATAATAGATGCAATAGAAGTGTTTCTTGGGGTCAGAATAGAGCTGTGAGAAAGCAACTCTTAAAACACCTGACTGTAGGCTTGCAGGCTTTAACTAAGGCAACAAGTTCTTTGCTGAAAGAAAACCGTTGTTGCATGTCTCTGAAGAGACAAAGTGTTCAAGTCCATGGGATATAATCCTTTTTTCTTTGATGAGTTCACATCCCCATAGGGCTGTGTCAGGTCAGGAGGAGGTGTGCACTGAAGAAGCTGAGCTGTATTATATGGAATAGCCCAGTTCCAGGTGTGCTTAAAGCCTGATGAATAAACAAGGATAAAAAGGAGATATGCCAAATTACAAGATTAATCCCTCTGTATTTTTAGGGCTGTTTGTCACTAGCATATATCTATCCTGAACTGTATTGTAACCATTAAGCCCAGCATTTTGACCCTAAATCTACTGATGATAGTAGGTGAAGGAAAAATGCCCTAGGAAGGTGCTCCCTTCCCACACACTTGGTGTCAATCATCAGGAAGCAGAAATTTTAAATAAATGTTGATTGGTTAGGAGAAAAAAAATATGTTATAAGAGCTTTTAAAGATGGCAAAGAGGTGAAAGCAATGCTAGCTTAGACTTTTCTGAAACTTTCAAGTCCCCAGCAGAGGAGAACTGAAGGGAAAAAAAAAAAAAAAAAAGATTTTTTACTAAAGAATTGTTACAGATTTTGTCAGCGAAGCTAAGGATTAATCAGATAGTCTTGTTATAGTTAACATTTTTGTAATGGTTATTAGTTAATGCACATGATGATTAAGGACTAGAGCTGCATCTGATTGCAGTCAGTGGGAACTGAATTAAGGTCTAAATCACTGTTTGAACCTCACTTTTGATTTCCTGAAAAATAATGAGACTTTGAACAGAGCAACATCTAATTTGTCTATCAATGGAAATTAATGTTTATCTTCACTCATGCATCTATTAACTTGGAGGTCAGGCAGCTAACATGAAACTGTAGGTTTAACCCTAGGATTTTCTAGGATTATCGCTTGTTTGACAGGGCTAAAACTAGAAACAAGACTGATTGTCAGAGTCGCTACTGAGGCTACTTTAAAACAGAGTTGGTACCCACCTGCAGTCAGTAATGCAGTAATTCAGACTATGCATCAAACTAGTGGCTGTTTGGACTCTCCCAGTAAGTTGTCAAGGCCACCAGTGCTGGTGAAGTGGAACATCAGCAAAGGAAGCAAAGCCTGAGTCCATAAACCCCCTATTTGGTCAGTGTCTTTATGCTGTTACTTCTTAATTCAGAGTGAACAAGTGATCATTTTCTGAATCAATTTGACATTTCTTTTATTAATGGAACACTGTTTTTATTAGATCAGAAATGATAAAATGTCTCAGAATGAAATGGATTTTTAAAATTTATTAATTAATGAGGGAATATTGATCATTAAGAGTGTCAATTAAGCAAATGCACATAAAATGTCAAATATAAAGGAACAGCTATAATTAGTATGATGGCAAACACTGTTATCTCATCAATTAAAGTATGCTGTATCCCACCCTGAGCTGAAATACATCTTACCAATCAAAGCAGGGGATACACTAGAAGGTCAGGTGCCAATGAAAAGAGAAACAAGTCTCCAGGTGGAGAGTAGAAATGAAGTAAATGCATCAAAAATAAAGAACTCATAAGTACAACGGTATCAGTTCACTGAAAATGTAGATTTCTTTTTTTTTTTTTTTTTTCAAATTTTCATGTTTATTTTATGGAAAACTCCAAGAGGCTTTTAAAATGATCAGCTTTTAATTTTAAGTGTGAGTTTAGGTCCAGCTAAACAGAAACATGTGAAATGAATGTCCCAGATATCACCTGTGGTATGTCTTGCTTTAATGCATTTGCATCAATCTGCCTCTTGCAGGTCTATGATGGGGTCCGGTAGAGAGCCAGATCTCGTGCACCTGGAGGCAAAGACAGTGGATGGTCGTAAGTACATCAGCTTCCTAAGACTGTGGTATTCTGCACTGCCCTCATATTCTTGTAACTACACAATATCATGATGGAGATCTGAGTATTTACTGATCCTGTCATTTAATATGAGGGGTTTGACTTGTCCAAGGTAAGTCTGTCAGAAGAAAAGTTGTTCCAAGATTGGAAAAAAAGTTGGTATTAACAAGCTGTGAAACAAGGAGATAATATGGAAAGGAAGAGTAGGTGATAAGCAGTAATTGAATCAGAATATACAGCATTTTTCTTTCTTTTTTTTTTTTTTTTTCTCTCTCTTTTTTTTTTTCCCCACATGATTTTTGTTCATAGGAGAAAAGTTCCTGTGTCACAGAGCCTGTCTGTTTGTTTCACACAACAAAAATCATACTATCATTTTGTACATAGCTGTACCAAACTGTTTCAGTAGACCAGGGATACTCTGCCTTAGGTACTACATTTGAAAACACCTCATTTCTCTTGCATTAAAAATATTTTAATGACCACCCTGAATGTATTCTTCACTGTTATTGTTTGTCCTGTCATTGTCCTTCACTTTCATCAGCTATTCTCCCTTCCTTTGCCACTTGAGGTGCTTTTCTCCATTCCAGCAGCTGCATTTACCTGCAACTCCAAAATATTCTCTTAATTGGCTGTAAATTCTCTCAGGCACCCTGAGCCACCCGCTGGCCTTTCCTCCTCCCACCCGTGCTTCCTCGAGGTTTTTATTTGAGCTCCCCTGCCTTTGCAGATCTTCCTCCATGGATTTCTTTTCCACAGCAGTGGATTGCCTCAGGCAGGCATCACACTAAAAACCTGTCTGGCATGGATCCTATCATTTTAATTCCATATTGTTTCCTCTGTAAATAGCAATTTTATTGCAACATAGCAAGCAGATTTGTACCGTTTCCAATATGTAAGTATTAATGATGAAGTCAATTAATTCCTTTAAAAAAGGATGAAATTCTTCCCTGAATTGTACCCCAAAATGTAGTGGTGTTACTTAAAATGTATATTCTCTCATTGGAAACTTTAAAACTGTATGAAAAGGTAACAGTAAGTAATAATTTTTTTTTAACTCACTAAAATTCAGCATGAAAGAGAATTTTTTGGAAGATGAATTTTGAAAAGAAACAGTTGTGATAGAAATCATAAAGTTTTAAAGGTCTTTCAATTTCAGGATATGCAAGATTAGTAAAAGCGAAAAAATTTATTATCTCTATTTCTTATCATTTGTGTTCTCTGGTTATTATTTCTCCTCTCAATTTCACTTACCTGAACATGGTGGCAAGGCTGGAGACATGAAGCTTTCTATTTCTCAGGACACGTTAAATGGGAAAGAAAGATTCAAGTAGCACAGTGTCTAATTCAGCACAAAACATTAATCTTATAATGCATTGGGAATTTGAGGTCATTGAGACAAAGTGCTGCAATCAGTGTTTAAGGAGCTATGTTATGGTGATCCTTTTGAGGGATGTTCAGCTCACACTGGGTAGAGAAGATGCCATGCTCCAAACAGCATGAATAGTCTTGTTTTAGTTCTTAACATGTAATAAGAACATTTTGCAGACCTGTAACACAATTCTGCAAAAAATTTATCGAGTGCTTAACAAATTAATATGCTTTAGTATAGGTCTTAGCATGCAAACAAAAAAATCAGGTAGATGAAACTGGCCTTGCTGGGGAGGCAGGCACGTTAATGAAGAATTATGGAATAGTAAATTATTGCTCATCAGCTGAGCTCTAGGAATTGATTCTGTGCACTTGTTTTGGCTTAGTTGAGAGGCTACACGACTTACATTTCTCTGTTTAGGCAGTGACGGAATTACTAATATAAATCCAACAGTGTTGTCCAACCTTCAGCCAGTGGTGACCTCCCTTGCAAACCAGCCATTGGGCTGAAATTTCTGCTCATGAATTAGGAGGTCCCCAGCTCATCAGGAATAAAAGACAGTAAGTGCATGCTGTGTTTTGCCAGTTCTTCCAGGGAGCACAGGTCACTGGCAGAGGACTGTAGGTCCTTTGAGACTTTGAGACTGAAGCAAGCTGAGAGTAAAAACATGGGGAACTCTTGTTACTATGACCAATTTGGTGTATTCAGGTCTCTTGGCTACTAGAGCCTTATTCTAAGTGCTAAATCTGTTCCTCTTTCCTGGAAAAAGTAACCATAACCCTCCAATTGATGAGCAAACCTTTCTCCTCTGGAATGAAGCTGGTGTGTTGCTGCTGGTAGGGTGATGAGGTAAAGTGTGCTGAAGTGAGAAAGATACATTTTTTATCAAGGTGAGGCAAATTTGAAAATATTATTTATTTATTTATTTAATGTATATTCTTGCATTTAGTTATTTATAGTTTGTTTGGGAGATCTCTTTTGATGGTTAACCAAGTGTAAAAATTCTATAAAGGGATTAAATTTGTGAAGATAAACTTGACAAAACAAGACAGGGAGAAAGAAGGAAAGAAAAGGAAGGTGGTGTGAAAGCAACCACACAATACATACAGTAAAATAAAAGACCCAGAGGTGGAAATATAAGGGCTAAACAAAAACCTGTTTCATTCAGTACAGATAGGAAAACAACCTCACTCTTTTGCTGGCTTTTCTTTTTTTTTTTTTTTTTTTTTCCCCAGCAGAAACTGAATGCTACAACTGCAGCTTTAGGTGAAAGAAGGAGAAATGTCAGCAGAGTATGGTGTTAGCCCATCTCCCTGGCAGGGTTGCCTGAGAACATCTATCAGCAACAACTTTAGTATTGGGCTTTCCCTGTTAGAATACCAATAACTTGCTGTCTCTGCTCCCTGATTACGGTCTGTCTGTACATTTTATTTATTGTATTTATATACATAATGTAAAAGGTTTACAAGAACCAAAATAGGAGTCTCTTAGCAGGTATAAATCAATGCAACTTCAGTGGCATGTTGATTTACACTTGCTGAGGATCTGGCTGGCAGTGCTGTACCTGTGCTCACATTCTCCTTTTAAGTCCTCCTCATGATCCACTGATGAAACAGTAAACAAACTAGAATGCAGGTAACACTAAACAAACTGAGTAAAGACTGTACAATTAAATTGTATTGATGGAGGCAGATTTGCAGGGCTAATCATTGCTGTTCATGTTTTTAAACCTGTTGTGTAAATCTTGGACAGCACCAGACATATTTTCATCTCATCAAATGTCCAAATGAAGAAGTAATGTTTCTGTTTATTTTTTAAAGGCTTAAGGCACAATCCTAGTAAAGCTGGGGTTGAGTGTACAGTAGGAAAAACTGTTTATTTCCAGTTGGAAGAAGTTCATTTGAACCTTATCTCACATTTCCATTTGTATGCCTGGGTTTCCCTGGTGTTCTGCTTAGGTTTTGGAACAGGAACAAAGTAAGCTGTCAAAGTCAGCAGGAACTGTGATATTTTTTTTGCCTGGTTTCAGGTCAAAACCCCAGTAAGACAAGTAAACCCCTACAGTTCTTAACCATGATAAGCTTTCCTTTGTTACATTCATCATCGTAGTCAGCAGGCAGAGTAATTGGTGAGAGTTAAATCCAGGTTTTCTCAAATGCAACTTAAGGTGCTTTCAGGATGTGTATAACTTAATGGTACGAGGGTGTTAGTTTTTAGTTAGTTTGTTTTTTAAAGAATAACCTCAAAAGACCCTTAATTAATGGTTTTATCTGATTTGAGCTAGGTAATATTACCCCAGCAAGGCTCAATTCAGGCTAATTGACAAGATATTTTTTTATGAGAGTGATCCTTGTTAAGTAATCTGGGCTGTTGGTAGGGATTAGCAAAATGGATTTCCTCAAGGCATTTGGAGACTAACTGGCCTTAGACTCTTAGGGAGTCTAAGAGTTTGTATAGGTGCAGGTCAAGAAAACCAACTTTGTTTGGTCAACCATCGTTTGCTTAGATGACTGCAGATGGATGTCAATTGATTTTTTTTTTTTTTTTTTAAATGTGCAGATGAAAGAAGCTAAGGAGCTTTCTTAAATGCTGTCAAAAAAAAAAAAATATATATAGACCTCCTGATATTTAAAATGTACTTCTGTTTACTTTTCTTCTTCTTGATATACATAGCAACTTTCCTTAGTGAAAGGTAATTAAGGTACTTCTGTGATTGCAGGGAAGACCAAAATCTCACCTGTGGGCAGTTGACATGGTCTGCTTGCTGACCAGCAGGGGCTGAGTATCCTGCTCATGGTATCTAAATCACAAAGTTGTACTAGGACTTTAATTTATGTTCTCTCAGAATGTGGAAAAAAAACAAAACAAAACAAAAACTAAACAACAAAATAATCACTGCTGTGAGAGGAGAAAAAAAAGTAAAAAGAGTTAGCAAGTGGGAAATTTATTTACATAGTGCATTAAACACGTGCAGTGATTTTTTTTTTTTTTTTTCTGATTTTCCTGACTGTAGCTGATGATTAGTATTTGTCTTGGAGAATGATTTTTTTTTTCCCAATTATATCCTCATGATAGAAATGGTAAAGGATATACTTCCCCATTCAAAGAAAGACTTCTGACTCTGACATGCAATGAAGAAAGAGTAGTAGCAGGATAAAAACAGATTTGTGAGTTAGTTAGTAAATGGGCTCGCTCCAATTCATTGGTTTTCATTGCTGGTTAAGTGCTTTGCAGTTGCTGAGCCCTCGAGAGTTGTGAATATATTTCTATATCATAAATGTTTCACAAATCAACATTCATTCCCAACAGATGGGAATGAATAAAGAACAGTCATGTTGTGTTTAAAAAAATAAATAAATAAAAAATTGGGAAGATTAAAGTACGAGAACATTTAATTAAATAGTGGAACTCATCACTGGAAGTTGTGGTTGCTCAAGCTTTACCTGGACATCCGAGGCATATGGACAAATTCTTGTGATCTTTTCAAGGCTTCTCTTACTAGTCACTGTTGGAAATGGGTTACAGATCCGTATCTTTAAATGAGATATGGTACTACCATGTTCTTATGGTTCGTTAGTTAAAGGATCTCACTCACCCTTCAAAAAATCAAGAAATGATCCCTAATATCTAAGTTGCTTAGTAATGAACAGAGATACACCATAGTAAATCTGGAAGACCAACAAGCATTGTATGGATACTCTGTATAAACTCCTGATCTGTCCATAGTGTATTTCTTTGTAGAGAACAGAACACTTTCTTCAATTAATTAGACAAGAGGGGGAATAAAAAATGGGAAGAATAATATATTTACAGTTATCACAGTGAATATTTTCTCTGACTCTTTTTCCAAAGACATCCATGAACGTTTAGACTGGAAAGCAGTGGGTATTAAAGTTTGAGCTGTCATCCAAAATAACACTCAGCAACAAAGTGTCCTGAAGGAATTCTCCCTCTGCTTTTTGAAAGATTTTGATACTCTTCTGTGTATTTTTGCAGAGGCTTGCCAACTTCCAGTAACCATGAACAACCTTCCATCTCCACCAGCTAAGCCAAAAACATGTCTTTGGAATATATTGCCCTTGAGAACATATTAGCATAGAGCTCAAGCTAAACAGAAAAGAGTAAAACATATCATGGCACAGGGTCCCTCTAGCTCTCAATTCCTGCTATATGTTAGCATCTGCGATTCTCTTTCACTGACGCAGATTAATTTTGTCAGAGGTTTCCCTTACAAGATGTCTCCTCCATTCTTGTTCTGTGACTTTCCTTGCTTCCTCTTTAGAAATAGTTACCATTCCCAGAGAAGAATCCTAGTTTACATGTCTAAAACTGTCTAAATCAAAGTGTCTGGGGGGGATAAGAGCTGGAAGTTATGTTCTTCTCTCCAGGCGCAGCATGACTTTCTTGTTGTATATTAAAAACAGCAGCTGTTGTTGGAGGTGAGGGTTCTGGAAATGAAAAGCATAAAGTCCTAATTACCTATGGCAGGGAAAACATCTGTGTGGGAAAACTAATGAAATTAATTCCAAAGCTTAGCAACTGAATACATTAATTGACATTAATTAATGCTAAATTACAAAGCTCTGCCAATGGAATCACATAGAATGTCCATGAGAATGAGACGCTGAAACAAAATCCTTGAGTTCATGTGAGCAAAACAAAAATTCCCTTAGGAAAAATGAGAGATCCAGACACTGCAAGAAGCCTGCTTTGTCTTCTTTCTGTCTCCCATAGCAGAGGGAGCTTTTTTTGGTGTGCACATCTCAGGGTTTGACTGTTTGGGAGATTAGTTTAAGCAATTTCAGAACTCTGCCCTTTAGTACTTATTACTGGCATTTTAGAATTGAAGCCATGGAGAATTGCACTGTAAAAGTTCACAGGAATTGCCTTAGTAAATCTTCATCAATGGTACAATCACTGCTGCACAGACTCCAGTGATCACAGCAGAAATAGACATAGTCACCATTCCTCCATTAATACAGGATTGAAAAAACTTCAGTCACCTCTAACAGATGTCAGCCTGAACTGCTCTCTATAGTCTCTTGTGGAGGAGATTCCTTAATCTTCTGTGATGGCCTGTCTCAGCAGCACCCATCCTGCTACCTCCATGTGTTTGCAGGGTAGATAATGTGTTTGTGTGGGAAGCATGATGGCACTGCAGTCTCCTCCTAATGCTTCACAAAGAGCCACTGTGCCTGTGGAAGTAAAAGAAAACAATGGCAGTAGTGTAGAAAGAAAGAAACGAGGTGAGAAACAGAAGTCCAACCCTATAATAACTCTAGGCCAGGTGATTTAATCCCGTGTGTGAAAAGCCACCCAGTCTTGCCAATAGGACAGCTCAGGGCCAGCCATGTCGACTGACTGTTCAGCACAGTGCTTTGCTGTTGAAGCTAAGAATTGCCAGGCATTTCACCCAGGACCCTTCTTGAGACTGAATGAGAGGGGATGAATGTGACGAAATGTAAAGGGCTGTCCATCGTATAACGGATTCAATTCACAGGAGAAGTGGGAAATAGTTGTGCTGCAGATGGACAGATTCATGTCCATTCTGTCTTTTGACTAGTAGCCCCCCTTAGATGCCTTTTTCCTGGCAGCAAGGGGACAGAGGAGACAACAGCTTTGAAAAGGGAATCTCCCTGAGCTCACTGGAATGAGCAGGCTGGGACTTATATCTCTCCCTGCCCTCTCGTGGCTAATGTGGAAAAAATCATGTTCCTGCAAAGGGAAATGCACTTTGATCACACTGTCTGGGTTATATTAATTAATGTTTTGCACTGAGCTGCAAAAGCATAAAATGTTATAAACTGCAGTGACTAATAATACTTATCACTTTATATATTCCAAGAACTCTGCAAATGTCGGGGTAAAATCATCCCTCATCAAACTTTCCTGAAGGTTCGTTACCCTGCATTTCTGTTTCAAGCAGAAGTCAACAGCCCTTAGAAACAAGGAAAGAAATGTCAAATGATAGATTTTAATTAAACCCAAGATTAAATATGAGATAGTAAAAATCTAGTCATTTCTATTTCAGTGGAAAATGCTGCTTCTCTGATCAGAAGGCAGTAATTATATCAAACAAGGGGCTGTGCTTCTTCAACAAGGAAGAAGATTAGAAGTAGTCCTAAGATTAAATGCCATGTAGTGTTTCTGTCATTTAAGTGCTAATGCTAAAATGCCCAAATCCTTTTTCCTGTAAATCAGTTTTGTCCTTAAACAAAGTACAACTTCTTAATTGATCTGAAAGAGACTAAATTGAATACAGAGAATCTGGTTCTGTATTCTGGGATAAATTACTGTCATGAAAAAAATCAAACTGTTTTCCTTCAGGTGATGGATTACGAGATGAGCACCCTGCAGTGCTTCAAAACAGGAGATGAAGAAGTCCCATATGGTAATAGCGGATGAGTTGGCTTTAGGGCTGCATTTAGGCCATTTACTCTGAAGCAAACAACTCAGTGAAGCTCAGATATCTAGCTTCAAGAGCGGAATGATTGCCCAGGTCTGCCAGAGTGCATTTACCTGCACAGTTAACGGAGATGTAGGTAAAATTTTTGAACCAAGTGGTGATATGGATTACTCTGCAGTGTGTGAGTGCTATAGGAAATGCAGAAGGTGTGCCAGGAAAGGGTTCCTCAGTGGTGCCTTTATGGGGCAGGTGTCCTCGTACTTGTGTATATTTTGGACCTTGGCCATGTTCTTAATAAATTCAGACATGTGAATGTGGAGAAGCTGTCATGGCCTCCAGTAAATCCCCCACAATGGGGATGACAGGTGAACTGTGGAGGCTCGGCACAGAATATATCTATCCTGCAGCATAGATGCAATTATTCAAACCCATGGTCACTTTGGGAGTCACAGGACTTGGGCTGTTTGTTGTCTCTGTGAAGTGTCCTTCATGCCTCTGTTGCTCCTTCACTTGGTTAGTCCCTCAGTTTAAGCTTAAACCTGGGTAGCATCCAAGTAAATTCAACAGTACAGGTAATAATGCTGAATGATACATCCTTGACTAGTTTTGTGTCAGACCTAAGCCACAAGCATTAAGTTGTGCCACCTTCAAACACTGACTCTAATGTACTTCCAGCATGAAACACAGAGGGTGGAATGGAGTAATTAGGTTGGGCTCTCTTGGTACAAAGGAGCTCTGATACCTGGCTTAGTATGGAATGAAAGAAATTATGAGAGGCCGATCCATGCGGAGAACAAAAGAACTTAAAGGAGGAGAACAATGAAAGGTAAATTTACCAGAGGTATAAGGGAGAAGTGTTAATGTTGCTTTGAATGGGTGGTGTCACTTCATATCACATGAGGCTGTGAAGCAGAAATGTGGCCTCAGCAAGTAGGTTTGTGACAGTAGGGAAAATCTGTGCTCAGGATCTCAAGTGTCTTGTTTTTGTCCTTTCCCTTTCAGATGCCCAATACATCACCTGCAAGATGCAGAACTGCAGTGAAGCCACTCGAAGCAAACCCTTTCCAGGCTATATTGACCATAACTCCCTGATCGTCCAGGATGACTATGTCTTTGTTCAGGTACAGAACACCCTCTTCTCTTATTTGTTCTATTATTTGATATTCTGTTACTTTCTCTATCCTTCTTTTGCATGCATGTGCATATATGTTAACTCCCAACTAATCAGACCATAATAAAGGCACTGAGTGGATTGTAACTGTTCATTACAATGCTAATGGAGTTTCTTCTACCTTTAGTAGCTTGTCACTGTAGGGTCATAGAGTTCCTGCCTGAAGCATCCACTGTGTGTACTGGAGTAATCCTCCATGCCACTCCTGGAAGCTCATCGGCATTCTCAGATTAGTGTTCTCACCCGCCAGCTCGAAGTGACATGTCAGTCTTCTCCTATTGCAAGGGCAGTAGACTGAAGCTGTTTTAAACACAAGAAGGAAATAGAAAAGAGTCAGGGAAAGAACCAAGGAAGGAATAATCAGGCTTTATTGTTACGCCTCAGTTGTGATTATAGTGAAAAGGCTGAAGATGAGATGTACTCAGCCAAGCTGTGTTCCAGGTGAGAGCTGGAGAATAGATCTGAACTACTGTGGATTTCATTAGCCTGCTGCCAGGGTCCATTTAATAACAGATGAAAAGGACAAAAAAATAATAACAGAATTGTGGGAAACATGGAGGTGAACCAGAAATCATTAGGACTGAGCTGGTTTTCCAGACAGCTTATATTCTGTCATGGTTGGGGATGGAGTGAAGAGAGAGGATTGATATTTTGAATTGAGTGAGTTGATTCCTAATTGCCTTCAGTTAATGAACTCAATCATAAACATAAATACCTTTCTAAATCACGCACAAATAAATCTGGAACATACTTTCCAGAGTAGCTTTTGTGCCTTCTATGTCTGGGACATAAAATGTTTATGAGGTAAGAAAAACAGGGGCACACAATGCTGTTCAGACTCGCTCTCTAATTTCAGATTGACTGTGTGTGTGTCATGAATGACACAAGAACTGTGGAGTTCATATCTAAATTGATTCATTGCTTCATCACTGATGCCTTGATTTTGTGCTCTTCAATATTGTCTTCTCTGTTCTGACCTAATTTTACAGCACACTAGAGAGAAGTTAATCCCTTTGCCCCACTTAAAGTCAAAGCTGGGGAGATTGTCTGCCTTTTTGGACAGCCCTTGTATTTTGATGCTTTTCACTTTCTGCCTATAAACTGTTGTGCAGCGTTATCAGTACTGTAACATTTCTTTATTCCACCTCAGTGCTAGCTGTATGGTAGAAGGAGGAGAGTGTGAGGACAGGAAATCTCTTACAATCTTTCCCTTAATGTCATGAGGAACTTTTCACAACCTTAACTGGTCAAAGAGATAGTACTTGCCAAGTGGTAATAATTAACACTTGCATGAATGAAATAATATTTTAATCCCTGGAAACAGTCCCGTCCCCCTCCCTTTTTTTTTCCTTCCTAGTAGTCAATGAATTAACTGCTGACGGGTAATTTCAAATAGCATTCTTCTAAGGATTACATATGTAAGTTATCTGGCTTACAAGTAATAAAATAAATAATTGCTAAATAAAATGCTGAGTGATATTGGACTTTACCATATCCCAGACACTGTTCTTCAGAGGAGGATTAGTCTCACACTAGACACGGAAGGGATGGAAGAATAGATGAGTTCCATGAGAACCTGCCCCAGCCTTCATCTCCATCTAGCTTTTCTGCAACTAAAGGAGAATTAGTAGGTTCAAAAGGTGAAAAGAAGGGAAAGTGGGTTCTTTTTTCCCACTACATCCTGTTTTCTTTACAAACACATATTCACTCTGGCCTTCCTTCCCCAAATTGTTGATCAGTTCCCTCAAAAAATAGTTGAAGAGCTTTAATATAAGTAGTTCTTAGCCTCTACGTATCTTGCATTTTAAACGATTGCAGTGTCTTTTAAAACACTCACTGCTAAAGTGAAGTCTTGATAAGTCCAGATAGCAGGCAATTAAAGCAAAGTTCTGCATGGAGAATCCCTCAGAATATTTTTTCCTTCAGTGTCTTTCATGCATGGATTTCAAAGTAATTTACAAACATTGATTATGCTTCAGCAGCTAACATTGTCAGCTTCTTCCCTGTCCCCCCCCCCCATTAAGATGTGGCATAAAATGAAACCACACATTGTTTTAACCCAGTGTGTTCAAGGGATTGCCATCAGTATTTAGGCACTAATATAAATAGCCAGATTTACAGAAATACCAAATCAGCTCAGGTTCTCCTGCCTTCGGGAGATGTGAATGCTTAGGTGATCTGGAAACATGGCTTGTGCAGGGCCACACAGGAACCAGATCTGGAGATATATATAGAAATCAAGCATCGTGTCTGCCAATCTGGTTCCCTAACCAATAGACCACATCAGCTCTACAAACAGAAAACAGCCTGTTTTGTGGTAAGAGGAGAGCAGATGGTCAGCAGGTGACATAATGGCCTAAACGAAGCTAAGGTTACACCTTCCCAATACTTTCACCTGAAATTCTGGCCTTTACCTCTCTTTGTAGAAAAGGGGATTTCTCTTACTCTCTCTTTTTCAGCCACTGTCAGTTGGATCAATGGTTATTCATCACCTGTAACAGCACTGCAGTTTTAAGCCACCGCCACCAGTGCTATGTTGTATGCCTTGTCAGTTTTTGCTTGGTGTTTTCACTGGCAATAAAAATATTAAAAAAAAAAAAAAAAAAAAAAAACACACAAAAAAAAACACTGAAGATACCTTTTCTGCTTTTCTCATAGTTAACGTCGGGTGGACGACCACATTATTACGTTTCTTATAGGAGAAATGCATTTACACAGATGAAGCTGCCAAAATACTCCTTGCCCAAGGTAAGCTGTTGTTGCTGGAATGCCCATATGTACCTACATATTTTTGATTATTCAGAAATTATTGAATTCAACACAAGTAACCACAAGATGACATGCAATGAGTGAAAACATCAGTCTTTTAAGAGAACATTTCCAAGCAAAACGGGACTCAAAGTCACCACTTTGGCTAGTCAAGGACATCAGTATGAAATACAGACAGATACCATGGCCTATGTCAATTAATTTTTGAGGGATTCTCTTTTCTTGTGTGTGTGTGTTAAAATTCCCTTCTTCTTTTCCTGTTCTGAGTGGGTCACTTTTTGTACTTTACCTCATTAGCAGATTTTAATGGGAACCAAGCAAAGAGATGGCTTTGTGTGTCTGCTCCTTATCCTCTCTAATTAAGAACAATGGTGAATTAGCATGGGAGCTTGAAAGGCTATTACTGCCTTCTGTTGCTGATTTTTTTTTAAAGACCTGTATGAAATGTTAGCTCCATTTTGAAGGAATCACCATTTTGCAGCTGGTTTCCTAACTGCTTCTTAACAAAGACAAAGAGCCTTTTAGTTCTTGTTATAGCCTGGCTTAAATGAAATCTAAGCTCAAAGGAAGCAAATATCTGGTGGATTCTATGTGAGATCTAACATCTGGAGACAAATGACGATCCCTGCTTAATTTGTGGGAATGCAAAAGGGAAAAAAAGAAAGTGCAAGGTCAGCTTGTTCCTAGAAGTTGAAAGTACATCATTATTTGTAGATGGAAATATTCAAGGGGATAATTTGGCTATTATCACAGCTGGTTGTCTTTGATTCCTCACTCCAACAGGCCTGTCTAAAGTGGATTGACTAGGTGACCTTCATCATATAACCAGACTGTAGCTCAAACCCAAGCCTTCAGAGCCATATCTTACTTACACAACTGTTGTACCTTTGTTCCTGTTTACATCACTGGAAAAATCCAAGCTCTCAGGACTTTGGGGACCCTGCCATGATATTTTTTTTTTGGGCTCTGACGCAAGAGAACTGTCCAGTGAAACATAACTTAAACGTTTCTGTTAAAGTAGAACATATATTTTTGCTATAAAATGCAAAGATCTGGAGATTGAATTCCCATTGTACTTCTTTCTACAGTCCCAGGCAAACCTTGTACTTTGTGTGAGACCTAAAACTCTCACTGCCCCAGAATCTTCAGTCATGTTTTAAGATATTACTCTAAAGCATAGATTGAAACTTCCCATGCAAGTGGGAAAGAATTACTCTGTCAATTCAAATACAATCTAAACAAGTATAATATGAAGTAGTCCTTAGCAGACGAATTGCATTTTTAGGATGGGTTTTGTAACATCCAAATCAGAATTGTTATTTATAACTGATTCAGACCATTTGCAGAAAGACTGATTGTTTTGAGCTGGTTATCTGCTTTGCCACACACTTATTTCTCCAACTGTCCACCTTCTCAAAGAGATCTCTGGAAAACCAGGGAAAATATACTATGATTAAATTCCAGCATGTTCTCAGAGAATAGGTATAAGAGTAATACATTCATGTTATTTGACTGGAATTAAAAAGCAGATATTTAAGGAGATAAGATGCTTTGTCACAAACTGGGAATGTCTTCAAAGACCGAAGAGCTACATTTGGCTTGGAAGGAGCTACAGTGGAGCTGTGGCTGTCTGGGAGTTTGATATCAAAGCAAGATAGCTGCTTTTATTAAAAATGTACAAAGCACTATATTATTCAAAGGAATTGAAACAAACAGCTTCTTTTATGCCTAAATTCTCTTTCATCTCCTTCAGCTAAGAAAGTGGGGCCAAATATGGTAAACAGTGCTAAGCGACTTCTGGAATTGAAGATAGAAATATCAAGCTTTTTGTCTCTGCATGTCGCTCCTCCTGAACTGGAGGGGTATGATGATAGGCAGCTCTAGCAGGTGATATTGCTGTTCGAGCAGGAATGGCCTATAGCAAATCAAAACTAAAATATTCTGGCTGTTCGCGTCGATATCCTGGTAACCAGTTTGGTTAAAAGCCTGAATGAATGTGAAACTCTCTCCAACACAAGCATATGTCTTCATACACGCACAAGGTTGCATTAACCCTGTAAACGGTATTTATTGAGACTTATTAACTTCTGCGGTGAAGTTTCTTTGTGAAATGCTACTTCCCATTTTGTACTACAGCACCACAGTATGTTCTCTTTTACAGACTCTGTATTATCACTCACAATAATCACCTTAAATGTACACACAGGGTGCTCAAACTTTCTCCATTTTAGACCGATGCACTGGGCAGACATCTTTGAATACAAAAGCAAGACAACCAATTTCTCATTATAAAATACCTATCCATAATCTGGTGCTGGACTGAATACTGATTGAATGGTGGCTGTGGTACTTCTGTTTTAAATTCATTATCTTGTTTCAACCTCAGAATAATGGTAGAAGCAATAACCAAATAAAAAATCCTGAAATAGAGATGTTAAAAAGAGCTGATAATCTCAGTAATTGACAGGATAAAATAGGCACTACGCATTGCTGATATTTAACTTGTCAGGAAGGAAAGTACCCTGACCAAGTGCAAAAAGGGTAACTGAAACATGTTTAGTGATTCAGAAAACCTTGGCCTTTAGTGATTTGAGCAGATACACGATCAGACCCATGCACAACATCATGCTCTGGCTTTGTCTTTGGAAAGTCAAGAAGGACAGATAGTAGAACTGCATATTAATGTACCTCCACTGTGGGCTGGAACAGAGGAAAGCTCAGTTTCTCATAGGCAGGTGCATGGGGAGTCCCCTGAGGTAGCAATGGCTGTATGAAAAAGGTTCTTCCTTTCCCCTCCCTCTTTCTGTAGAGAGCTCAAATTAACATTTTATTATTATTATTATTATTTTATTTTATTTTATTTTTTGGACTAGTGGAAGACTCAGTCAAATTCTTGCTCCATATCAATATGAAGGCACCTTTTTATTATTTATTTATTTATGTATGCCTTCCTAAAAAACACTACCTACCATGAAAAGCAAAAAAAAAAAAAGTTAATGAAAGATGTGAATGTGATATGCTGATCAATTTTGATTTTCCTATTGTGAAAACCAAAAAATCTTTAATGTTGATCAATAATGTGTTTGATGCCTGTATACTGAATCCATTCTATCAAACCAGTGAATTGTACCTGCATCTACTGGACAAGGCTGTATTCAGATGAAAAATTAATGGATCCAGAAAGGCAAACAGTTGGAATATTATTTTCTTTGACTTTCTACACTATGTGTATTATGCTATTTCTGTCTCAATATGTGCTTCTCTAGGCTTAAATTTCTTTGAGCAAGCCTTGCTGTGTTCTTAGACTTGCATATTATTTCATGATCTGATCAAAGCTCAGGAAGCATCCAGCAAATATATTAACTCATTTGCTTCTTAAACATACTTGAAATTGCCTTTAAATTTTCCTGGTGTTGATCAGAATACCTTTTTACCTCTCTGCCCTAGTTATTAAAATACTACTGATTAAAATGGTATATTAATGAAACTGTACATTCACCAGACAAAATGAGCTTTATTTATATTCTTTCTGTTTAAGTAGAGAGGTCTGTCCATGTGTATGCACCCCTATTTAATCTCAAGTTTAAATTTGAGATTACAGCTGTGCTAGCCAATGCTGCCTGAAGCACACTGGGGTCATCTACTCATGTAGTTCTACCAGCAGATTGACTAGGGTGATAGTCTGAAATGAGAAGCCTCTGACAAACAGCTGTGACAGTTACTTCTATTAGCACAACTGGGGCTGAGAGAGGATATCTGTTCACAGCCACAATCAGTAGAAGCCAATGGGACTTATATTAACTTTCCTGTTGCCTCAGGATTTAAAACAATCTCTTCCTCCACAAAAATAGCCCTTCTTCTGGGATAAATTTTTCTGCAGCACAAAGAAGCAGGTAAATCAAGTGAATATTCATTCACTCCATACTCAGACCTGGATGTGAATAAATGAACTACTTTTCTGAATTTTAACTTCATGGTGAATCCACTTTAAAATTTATGTCAGATTTTTTCTGTATATTATTTTTCATCTTTACATTATAATACTATATCTGAAAGTATTAATTCCCCCTTATAAAATAACAAGAAAGTAAATTGTCAAAGACCGTTATTAACAGAAGGAAGAAGTAGCATCAACTTCCAAAGAATATATTTTCTGATAGAGCTCCCAGTTTTGCATATAGAAAGCCCTGGCTGAGATTAATGGATGCAATATAGCTTTGGGATATCTGCCCAAAGCAGACAGCTGAATCTTTTGGGAATCACCTAGTTCTAAGAAGTCTAGATTTGTTGTCCTACCTCCACAGATTTTTAAGGCACCAAGGAACTCAGGGCTCCTGTATTGGGCAAATATAGCCTGGGAATTTCAATGGCTTAAAAACAAAACAAACCAACCAACCAAACAAACCAAAAAAAAACACACTAGAAAGAAGGATTCAGGTTTAATAGATTTTTTTTCCTTTTTTTTTTTTTTTTTTTAATTTTTAATTATGCACTCTTTTCATTGTTTATTGTCTACTGTAGCACAGAACAAACACAGAAAAATAAAACAAAACCTCACTCATAATGCTAGTGATCTAACTACAATTCTGCTCTTTATATTTAGTGAGGCTTAGGAATGTCTGTCTGTTCTGTTGCTGGAGGGGTGTTTAGCACAGTGCTCCAAGGCCTTGGCTCCTAGGTGACACTGTCATTAGAAATAATAAACAGCAGGAACATTGGCTCTAGGTGTTCACCCATTATATCCTTCTTGTATCAGCTTCCTAGCGTACTTGGTTTCTGAGAGATAGGCAAGAAGCAGGTGTTTCCAATACTGCTTTTTTTTTCTTTATTTGTTTAAGGAGTTTTAATATCTGTGATTGTACTATCACAAATGGTATTGTTCAAGCACCAAAAATTAAAAACAAACAAATGAAGAAACACGAAAAAAAAAGTACTCATTAAAATGAAAATTTTGGTAGGGTGGGGAGAGTGCTGCTGTATGACACTGTATTTCCAATGTAAATATTCAATTAACACCTTATCATTTAATTACTGCTTTGAAAGTTGGCAGAAGAGAGCTGTTGTAAAATATTCCTAGATGGAATTCTCCACTTAGATGAATGTTTCTCCAATACAGGAATGTTGTCTGCAGTTTTCAATTAATCTCCAGCCTAAATATATCCTTTGCTCCTCTACAATTACTGTGATACTCTCGGAAATGACAGAGCAGAGATCCCTCTTGTAACATGCCTCTGTTTTCTTTCCGCAGGACATGCATGTTATCAGCACAGATGAGAGTCAGGTGTTTGCAGCTGTTCAAGAGTGGAACCAGAACGACACATACAATCTGTATATCTCCGACACCCAAGGGGTGTATTTCACCCTGGCCTTGGAAAACGTCAAGAGTAGTCAAGGACTGGAAGGGAATGTGATGATTGACCTCTATGAGGTATGTCATGACTCCAAATTTCTCATTCCTATCTAAAAATCTCATATGACCTCAGTACCATTGCATTCTTCCGCATCAGCCTCATAGTATGCATATGAACAGCAGAGCCAAACCTAAACGCATTTTTACCCTTCTTTTAATCAAAGATCTGAGTGCAATTAGATGAGTTTCAAGCCAAGCTTTGCACAGGTGTTGAAGCTAGGTCCAGCCTAATAGTTTGAACAGAATCACTGCTGTGCTCTCCAATAGATTCTCAGGTGAGGAAAAGCTCATATCTATGCATTGGAAGATGTAACAAAACAGCTCATTCAGTTCCTAAGTTTCTCAGCCAAAATCCAGCTGACCCAAGCTTCTGACACACATTGGTCAAGCCTATGGTTCAGAAGGTTCCTGGCACTGTGAATATCATAATTCTCCAACTCTGCCATTTTAGTTGTGCTTCTGAAAACCTAAGCTCTAGCTATAGAAGGAAGTAGGACAGTAGTTTTCATCTATCTTTGTCACCTTCTTCAGCTTGGACTCTTCTGGGAAATGAACTAATTTTAGATAGACCCTTCTGGGCTATCCCATGAGCATAGAAACTCTCATACTTCACGTTGTTGTCACCTTTACCCCCAAGCCTTTTCCAGACAAGTGCATTCTGCCTAAGCTTACCTGTAAGAAGGCCAATTTACATTGTCTTTTGTGACAACTGATCCTAAGAATAGGACGCTCAATGTATGCTTGTAGTTCTCCTGGTCTGATGCCAGTCTTACTTCTGGAGACAACTAAGTAGAAATTCAGTACTCAGATGCTGTTTTTAGGGTCAGCTTCTCTCTTCAGATCTCTTCCAGTGGATTATATGACCATTTTGAGCCAAGAAATAACTCTGAGTTCCTTTGAAAATGAAAACTCTTCCTGTATTTCCCCATCACTGTCTGAATATTAGCTCTAGTACACAGTTTGCCTTCAGCTGCCCTTTACTTGGAAACCACCTTGAATTGTCCAAACAGAGTCCAAGCATTGTACATAAATGCAAATGAGTTGTAGGAAGTTAGGCACTGTCATTTCCTAGTCATTTGGAGTTTTCTACTATTAATCTCTCTGCGATGCTGGCAGCCCATGGAGAAGCTGTTGCCTCTTATTACTGTCAGCTCAAGAAGCAGTTTCACTGCATTATGTAAAGGTGTCCTACATCCCGGGGGGAAAGAAAAGCCTTTGTTTTTTATTAGACTGACACTACACAGTAACCTGGATTGAAATTGATAGAATTAGACTTGTAGCGTCATATCTGCAGATTATCTAGATAGAAAGAATATTGGCTGACACTGAACCTGGCACAAAACTTCCTTTCAATTTGATGTTCTAGCTGGAAGGGAACAGAAAGCCATCCAGCGGGATTCTCCCAGTAGGGTTGTTGCAAATGATGAATGCTCTAGGGATAAATGGAGATCAAGATCAGAGAAGAAAAAAATCCATAGATAAATTAAAAGGAAGTGGAGAAATTGCAAAATGACTCCTTCTGTAGTGACAGAGGATATTTAGTAAAGCAAGATTACTTGAGAAGATGCCAGAGAAATGCCTGTTAAGTGTGCATGTGTCTGTATGCATATGTTTGACAGGTACAAAAAGAAAGTTCATCTGGTTGAATTGTAGTGAATGTGTTTCTGTGTGCAAATTTCTAATCTGGTTCTGCAACAAGGATAAATATCCTCAATTCTTTTCAATGGAAAATTGTATTGGGCATGAGAAGAAAATAGAAGTTTTTCCCGGTGCCTCATCATGTTCTTCTTTCTTTTCTTCTGGAGAAAAGTTCCCAGGAGGCTTTTACTGGGAGATTGTTATTTCAGGGTGTGGGCTCTTCTGCTTCTGGACATTGTAGTGGATGAGGAGAACACTGCCAGTGGGACATTGCTCCTCTTTCTGCAGGTGGGACAATGCAGGGTATGCAAATAGCGCTTCTCTCTGTCTCCTTCCAGTGCCAGTGCATCTGCATGACACTGGACCCAGCATTAAGTGGTTCTGTAGTTGCAAATTCCTAGAGACCATTGTAGAGGAAGGAAAGAACAAGAAGCACTGGGCAGTGGGTACCCAGTGTAATTCCTACACCTCTTCAGTGATGTGTTGTGGCTCTGCTTGACTCTTTAGAGAGACTGTTCTGCAGCAAGGTCATCCAGCCCATGGGATTCCAGCCTGAGAAATACTAGTTGTCCTCTTTAACATGAAGAGAAACTGGCTTTATTTATTTTTTCTGATTTGACTGGTGATTGAAACAGAAAGGGGCTCATTATTAAAGAAGGAGATGTGAGGAAATGTACCTGTAGCTGTGGCATACATTCCTATCCAGGACTTCTACTTTTTAGTAGTATTTTGGGTGGGAAACATGTTTAAGGTTGCTAATGGGGAGTGAAGAGTGTGTTTTGAGTTGCGTGCTTTGAGTGTCTTGTATTAAACTTCCACTACAGCATTAGTACCTACACACAGTGCTTGTGAGGCAGGGAGGGATTGTCTACAAAACCCAGGCAGGCCTGATAGAGTGCTTATTTCTCTGAACACCTGTGGCCATGCCCTTACTTGTACAAGTCTGTGTCTATTATGATTGTATGAACAAGTCATTGTGTGTGTCACGGATGTGTATACGCAATACCTGTATCTCTTCCTACCAAGAGCACACAAGCATGTATACCATGTGCAGTCTTTTTTAAGATAAAGCTGTCCAAGGCTGACAGCATAACTTACACTTTGCTTTCTCTGGAAAGCATTTTGAGTCCCAGCCCAGGACTAGAATCATAAAAAGAAAAATTCATAGGATTTCAGAACACATTTATCACCTGATATATAAAATGCTTTTTAATCATTTATGGCCAGCATTTCACAGGGACTATATAATACAACTATTTCAGGACAACAACGAAGAAAAGTACAAATGGAGCTATAGGCTCTGGACTCTGGCAGTAAAGGAAGAACTATGCTATTTTTTCCAGCCCCAGCTATTCATACAATATTACTAAGAGAGAGAGTACCCCTGTCTTATCAGGATGCCTTTATACCACAGAGAAATCCTGAATACTTATTCGGGAGAAACAAAACAATCTAGGTCAAACATGGAAAATATTGCCTTTTTGTGCTTATGTCAATAATATATCACTAAACTACTTAATTTAAAGACTATTGTCCATTATAGCAAGTCATGTCTAAGTCTTTAAGTAACTTCAAATAAAATTCAGTGCCATTACTCAAGGTAGAAAAGGCTATTCAGAATGAGTAAATACACCAATGTACTGTACCGATGCACTCTACAGTAGAAGTGCCATGACATGTGGCTATAAGTGCAATAAGGTCCTATTAACTGGGAGTAGTGTCATCCAGATAAAATCCCATAATTAAATCCTTTGAGCTGGAACAAACTCTGAATCTGCTGAGTAACCATTTGCCACATGATGCATTTTAAGTAATAATCTCTATGAATAAAAAGCCTTGGTGAATGATCCGGTGCACCAGCTCTGCATCATATGAAAAGATTGGGAAAAGAAATATGAAAAGACTGAACAGGCTTGATGGAAAACAAAAAGTTTCTCACTTTCCCCCACCTTCTCCTGATTTCCCTTCCCTTTTCATTGTAGCACTCAGACTGCAGAATGACAGCCTAACAAATTCATTCGCAAGCTGCAGCAACTATTGGATTATTGATTTTCAGTGTGCTGAGTAGATGGGAACATTCTGCAATGTGAGTTGTGGTTTGTGGTTGACTTTTTTTTTCTTTTTTTTTTTTTCTTCCCACTAAGGCACTTTTGGGCTCGATTCCAGTGTGAGACTGTTAGCATAGCATCTTTCCAAGATCCTTCTGCAAGTCAGTGGAGCAAAGCTCTTGGATAAAATATTGGGAAGAATAAAAGAATGACTGTCTCATTGCTAGCTCTATAACTAGCATTCTGGGTGGGTTTTTTGAGTCACTGATGCTTCAGTTTCCTCAAAATACAAAACTGATATAAAAAATCCAGTGTACCCCAAGTTACCCTGTTGAAACATTTAGAACTATGGAGCACATTGAGATCCTTGGATGAAATATCTTAAGCAGGCTGTGTGAGAATAGAAGAATTAAACAGCAAGCGTATATTTGCATTGTCATTTTCTTTGCAAGGTCAAAATTGCTGCTGTTTCCTGCCACTGCATGTAAGAGACAGATAATTCCCCTGTAGATATTTAATCTTTCAGGGGAAAGGATGTCTACCCAGATGAAAGATTGTTGCTTTACAGATAATGCTATTGCCATCTTACCGTGTTCCTATGCTGCTTCTGAAATATAAGCTTTTTCTTCCATTTGCCACCTTTTCACCTGTGATGGTCTTATTATGTTCCCAGCCCTTCAGTTTGCTGTCTTTTGATATTCCTTGGTAGTTGTTGCCCTGACATCTGCCACACTGACACAGCCACCAGATCCCTGTTGGGTTTGACAGGGCACAAAAGACACGTACAAAGAACCTGCATGGGCTTGATCTATTTTTCAGCCATGTCAATTTTTCCTAGGTAGCAGGGATAAAAGGAATGTTCTTGGCTAACAAGAAGATTGACAACCAAGTGAAAACTTTCATCACCTACAATAAAGGGAGAGACTGGAATTTGTTGCAGGCTCCGGACACTGATCTGAGAGGAAACCCTGTTCACTGTCTCCTAGTAAGTACCTGGGCGGGGGGGGGGAAGGATGGAGAGGGGGGAGAGGGGACGACTTGGGAGTGCTAACAATCCAGAACAATCTTTTTCTACCAGGTAACAGAAGGAGAGGGCAGAACCTCTCCATGTGGTGTAACTCACAGAGGCAACGCTGTATTTTAAAAGTGTGGTATGTCAGGCTTGGGCCACCAGATGGCATATCAAGAACTGGCATTGTAATTGAATGTAATTTCTGGAACAAAAGGAAGCGTCATAGATCAGTTTCCTTCTGCACAACTGATGGTCTCCCCTTAAACAGCAGGTGAAGCTGGATGCCGTTTCTGCGCAGTTGATTCTCTGGTCACTAGATGGGAGGAGTGAGCTACTGTAGCTCACGAAGTTTCAGGAACCCTAATAATTTGAGACTGTCTCATACAAAAAGAGAACTGTTTTCTTCCAGGCCAGTCTGTTGGCACTGTAAAGAGTTATCATTTTCTCTATGAGCTCAAAAGTGAGAATTGACATATTCATGCAAATATATGTACTGCTGTGTGTTAGGTGTTTTGTTGTACCTGTGTCTGCACCTATCGATATAGATCAGCATATAGATAAATCTTTAATCTTCATTATAAACAAATGGTTTCCAAGAGTAAAAGGGAAATACACGGTTTTAGCAGAATTGTAGCTCTCTGTTAAATTGGATAGCTTAGCCTGATATCTACCTTTTTTTTTTTTAGCCTATGTCATCTATACCCTCCTGTAGAAGGATAATAATCTGAACTCTGCTTTTGAGATTTTCAAGAGCTTTTATATTAAAAAATTCTAACATGGCTCCAGGCAAAATCAGGTGCATTACTTAGACTGCTCTTCCTGCTACTGTCCTGTACCTGCATGTTGTTTGTAAAATAAATAAATAAATCTGACTTGCCATTGTGGTTATAAATGAACCAGAGGTTCTGTTCTGCAGGGTCCTTATGGAACAGTTGTTTGCAGAAGTTGCATACTGAATGAAAGAAGATGCTATTACAGCATCTACTATATAGTGGAAGTGGTTCTATGGCAGAGGATAAACCAGGACTGGACGGTTCTTATGGAAAAAGAGAATAATGGCTCCCTTAAGCCTTCCCATCCATGCTCCACAATAATCATCGGTACCTAAGAACACAATTCAGTCAGTTTAAAATTAGATCAGATATGTCTATAGAAGCTGGGGTTCCCTTAGGTATGATAAACTTGAACAAGACAGACAAGAGATCATAATCAGGAGCAAAAGTGTGGGCACTTGTAGGGGCTCATTGAGAACTGACAGAGGAGGTTTTGGTTCTCTGCAATTTGCAGTCACGTCCTTGTAGTTCCACTATGCACAAACTACAGCTTAAACTCTGCCTCATTTTAATTTTGCTTTCTACAAAACCATGTGGTTGACCTGAGAATTGTTTCCACCTATGCAAGCTAGATGGGAGGCTTCTCATCCTGTTTTCATGACCACCTCTGAAACACACTATGACTTGGGTTTGGATAAGTATCTCAGGTCAGTGGGCTTCTGTAGAAATTGATCACTTGATTTCAAGGTGGTCAGGGACAAATCCTTAATGGACTTAAACTGTGTTATCTGAGGCTTTGCTATTCCAGAAGAAGAATGGGGAGAAACTTATCCCTTCCCTGTGATTAAGTCCAGAAGAATGTTTAGCCATGTTTATTTTTCCTCTTCCAACCCAAACTATTCTACAACTCTGTGGTTCTAAAGAAGTTGGGAGGGATAGGGGGAATTTCAAGGTGAAAGCACTGTAAATATGTCTGCAAATGTCAGGGTTCCATAAGGGCATTCTGCTCAGGAAAATCATGGAGAAATGAAATTGTCCCCTGCTCTAAGGCAATTCTGTTCCTTGTCAGTATGACATAGCTGTAGTACTTAAACAATTCATGAGCTCATCTCACCTCTGTAGCTCTACTCTGTCTAATTCTGCATCACCAATAGTTTTACCCCTCTGTGTCAGTCGTTCCTTCTCCTTCTACATATTACTGTTCCTGGCACGATCCTACTTCTACTTATGGCATAGCTAGGTGAATTCCTAATGGTCTATTGTAAATCTATCTTAGCTTCCATCATTACTCCAGGACAGATACTAATGCTTTCACACTGCTGGTTTTCAGCATAATTGTCTCTAGCTATAGCTTGGAACACAGTGATGATGTACATCTCAGCTTTTGGCAGAATGGGATATGCCTGTTCCTGGAGTGACTGGATTATCATCCCAAGCCTGAGAATGGAATACTATCCTGTCTTTAACCTCAGCCTAAACTAAGGGAGAATAAATGCAGAAATAAGGAGATAGAATCTCAGTTGTCAGCTAAGGAAGTTAAGAGGGAATCTGGTTGAAACACAAGGCAAGCAGAAAGAGACATCCCTCTACCAATAATAAGCTCAAGGTGTTTGTTTGGTTGGTTGATTGGTTGGTTTTGTTTGTTTGTTTGTTTCAAAGTCAAAGAATTCTTTGCATTTGTTTGTGAGATTGCTCTGAATAACAAGGATGGAGGAAAGCAATGAAATTCTATCTAAGCCCAAGGTTTAATTTTTCTTGTTTATACCACTAGTTTTCTAGGCTGAATACACTTAATCTTCATAAAATAGCTGCCAAAGTATGATATCCCAAAGATTCTGGTTTTGTTTGATACTTATCTTGTGCTGTGAAGTGGTTAACTGAGGAGTAATTCTATCTTGCAAGTTATGGGCATCTGTCTAGGAGAGTTAATCAATTAGCTTTCAAGGATGGTCTTGTGGTTAAAACATTGGGCTGAATCTCAGGAGAATGTTGATTCAATTTTTAGGCCTATTTCCAATTTCTTATGTGACCTTGGGCAAGTCATTTATTTTCTCTGTGCCTCTCTTCCCCAGACATCTGTTTATTCCCTCCTACATTTTGGTTGTCTTGTCTGTATGGATTATAAGGATTTCAGGACAAAAACACATTTCTTATTGGGGGAGGAAGCATTCACACCATCTGCCACAGAATAATTTCAGCATCCAGGTGAGGTGTTGTGAATATCCTTCCTGGAAGTGTTTTCTCTTTGTATTGCCCTTTGCAGTTGCAGGTGAGCAAATACTGTGACCACCCCTAGTTTCTGGATGGTGTCTAGCATTATCCTTGTACTGCAATACTTGGCCTGACTCCTGATCAGGGACAGTCAGTAGTAGCTGCTAGACATACAAGGAGCACTTGTTTCTAGACAAATTATGATTGATCTGAATAATTATTTTGTGCCCCTTGCAGGATAAAACAGGTCTTAGACATACAAGGTGTTTGGCTAGAATGGAGAAGTTGCTTTTTAAGCTGTGTCCAGTTGTCAGTACAGTCTCTGTGCAGTACTGCACTCCAATCAATAAATCATACCACTAGAAACACTGTCTCTTTACTTAGAGAGGTGATACGGCTTTTAATATTTGATGTATTTATTCCATTTCTGTCTACTATATCTGTAAAGTGTTACAAATTTGAAAGAAAAATTTTGGTAGCACAAAAACTTGGGTCTAGTGAGATCAAATCTATCAGATTGGAGAATTGGCTGAGTTGCTGCCATTAGCTACTGTCTTGAAAATTCTGAGGTGGACTTGGAGTATGTAGTTTTAAAAATATGTTCTGTATTTAGTTCTGTAAAAGGGGAGAATTCATTCTCTTGTAATGTTTTTCCACTTCCTTTATGCATGTCAGCTTGATTTGGTTTCCACTCCCTCCCCGTGCCCCCAGGCTGCTCTAGCAGCTGCCCTCGCAAGGCTGTCAGTTAGAGTTAGGCTGCTCAGTACATCCCACTTGGCAGCTTGTGCTCCTTTCTGCACAATCCCATGTCTCTTTTTCCTCTCTCACGTAAGTGAGAGCTCCCAACCCTCCTCACCACCTTCAGTCACCTTTAAAATAAATAAATAAACCTGCCTTTTGTGGTTGTCTTTATCCACAGGGAGATTTTCAGTTCAGAGTCCTAGACTTCTACCTGGAGATGTGATATATTAAAGGTATTCATACAGTGACTGCAGAGGAAGCCTGCAAAACTTATGAGGCTGGAAAATTAGCACTTAGACATGTAAGAGAGCGAGACCTGCCTCCTTAGGGCCTGAAGAGTCTTCTGCATAGCATCCTGCTTGTCATACAGGCAAGCAAGCTGAAGCATGTGCTTTGCTGTGTTTGCGTGCCCAAACCGTCTGATGTCCCCTTCAGTTTGGTCAGTTAGCTTTTGGTTTTCTTGCCAGTATTTTTCCCCTTTCTTTCACATAGCCTGTTTCATAAGGCTTGGAAGAAAAAAATAAAAATAAAAATAATAAATAAATAAATAAAAGAGTGAAAATAAAACCCAAAGGAAAGTAAAAATTATTAGCAATTTTCAGAAAAAAATAAAAATTAGACAATTTCAGAAATTTCCAGACTACAGTTCTGGAGACAATCATAATGGCCACTTTGGCCTGTGTTACCTTCTTGCTCAGCTGATTTATTCTGTACCATTCCTGTCTGATCTGAGTACCTGAGATATAAAATCAATAAGAAATAGGTAAGGTTTCTACTGATGTATTTGTAATGAAATCTCAAAGGTCACATCCACATGGGGTGATGATGTATTGTATTAAACAACTTTTAAGCTGACATTTCCCAGTTCTGATACTTCTTCCTACCACACTACACTGATAAGTTTATATTGCTTATCATTGTAGAAAAGAGCTTGAGCACTGCTGCTCTGTGAGTCACTTCATCATATCTGTAACCTAGCTTGCTTCTCAAGAGACCCAACAGTTAGGAGTGCTAGGTAGTCCCTACCATTACCTGCACTTTCAAGTCTAGTTGCCTCCTTTGTGAGAACAGCCTCAAAGATCTCATCTTTGTAAGAGAGTTTCACCCTAGTGAAACTCCTGATGGGAAAGAGCTACATTGGAAATGGACAACAAAGGCCTCAGAACAGTGGCAATGTCTTTTAGAGGGTGGCTGGATACAGTGGTTAGGAAGAAATATTTGAACTTCTTAAGAGTAACTGCTAATTGGTATCTTATGCCCTATACAGCACAAAAGCCTGTAGAAATAGGAGCATGCATTTCGTGTTGTGTCTGGTTTTTACTTTTATTTCCCCTTTCTCCATAGCCCTATTGCTCCCTTCATCTTCATCTGAAGGTCTCAGAGAATCCCTATACCTCAGGAAACATCGCCAGTCGAGACACTGCCCCCAGCATTATTGTAGCATCAGGTATGAAACAAAGATTTCCTGTACATGATGTGCAAACACAGAAAATGTTGAATGTATGATAGGCATGGAGGGTGTTGACTAGCTTGTGGGATGTCACAAACAGAAGTCGTCGTGGACCTTCAACTTAACTGTTTTTTATGGAAAATGGCTTTCAGGATTGAGCCTACCAGACATTAGATTTGAAACAGGCAATTTCCTTTTTGTATAGAGGTGTATAGAAATGTATGATTTTTTTTTTTTTTTTTTTAACATATATTTTCTTCAAACTGAGTCTCTCCTTTCTCCTCCCTTCTCTTCCCAAAACTAAAAGCTCTGTACTTACAAAAGGAAAATAAATATGTTTACTCTCTCAATTTGGTAATTCTAATGTTTCTTGAAGTCTTGTATCACTAATCAATGTTCTTCTTACAGGCAATATAGGCACTGAACTGTCAGATGATGACATCAGCATGTTTATTTCTGCAGATGCTGGGAACACATGGAGACAGGTATATGACACTGAATCACAGATCTAAATAGTAATTGTAGGAAACTGTCAAAGAAAAAGATTCAAAATGCCTTTTTTTTTTTTTTTTTTTTTTTAATTCGAAGTAGCTTTTTGCAAATCTTTTGCAAAAAGGGAAGACTTCTCTCCTGAGAGGTAGAGAGATGCCCAAAGAAAAGGACTATGTATGTCATTAAGCATTATATAACAGAAAATTATTTTTGCACTACGCAGTTTAGCTTCAGTTTAACCCTGTATCAGACAGAAACACATTAAAATATGAATATTTAAAGGGAAGGACTGTGTTTCTTGTTATTGTTGTTTGTCTCTTGTACTGATCAAATTATTTTTCTCTTCATCCATTATTATACATGTACTTTCTTATCAGTAACACTATTCTACTCCCTCATGTGTGGGACTCATTTCACCTGAGTTGAATTGTCCAAAGCTCAGTGTCTCTCTACAGCAATTATCTTGCTTTGTTCTGAAGTTAATGGAGAAAAAGACAGAATGCATTTCATCTTGTTCTGAAGCTTCTGTCTCTTGAATGATAGCAGAAAGAGACTAGATGATGCAGTTAAATCATTTTCCTAATATTTGGTGGAATTCCACCTGTTAACAAAGCACTGTTACCTGTCAGTGTGTTTACCTTCAGAAAGGGAAGTTCTATTCCCATTTTCTAGATGAAATATTATGTCATGGAGACCGAGTCACTTTCACAGACTCACAAGTACTGCTACAAAAACTAGAGAGCAGATGTTTGCAGAAAGCAGAAACCAAAAAGACACAGAAAAATAAAATCTGTTTAAATATTTGATATTCCAGGAATCTAATTATTTTACAGTGTTTGACCAGCCATCATTTTAACCTCTACATCACTTGTGTGTGCTATGGCCAGATACATGCATGCACATCAAGTTCTTCAAACAAAACTCTGTCATCAAATAGAGGAAAATTGTTGGTCCTTGCAGAAGTTCATGCTTCTAACTTTTGCTAAGCAGAGGCATTTCTCTGGAACCTGATCAGACTTAAAAAGGAACTGTTGCCATACAGGCTGGGTTCCTCTACTCAGTAGCTTCTGTAGCACATACCTATCCTCTGTCATAATCATATTTGAACTATGACATTTTCTTGTTACTAAGCAAAATAGATCTAAATATATGTTTATTTTTCCAGATCTTTGAGGAGGAGCACAGTGTTCTGTACCTGGATCAAGGTGGAGTACTGGTTGCAATAAAACACACATCTCTGCCTATCAGGCATCTCTGGTAATGAATCTGGTTCTAAATTTGATAGTTTGATGCCCTTCCTTTTAGATGTGAAGAAGTAAGAAGTTAGGCTGCAGTCACTGTTTTTTTGTAGCTACAATCTAGAAAATACCATTTAAGAAATTGGCAAATGAACTCAAACAAAACTAAATCTTGGCAATTCCAGCTTGCCCAGTTTCATCTTGGCCAGATTTTAGATACTGTCAAGATAATTCCATGGCTTCCCTGATTTACTAAGCTTTGGCTTCTTGAATTTGGTTATTTATATAATATGCAGTTTGGATTATGGCTTTTCCTCTTATTAAGTTGCCAAAGTACTCTTAATTTAAAAAATTATTGATTAAATTGTCTTCTATATGTCAGGCAACAGTTATGAATGAGAATTTTGTTGAGTATCACCAGGGTTATGTAGCCAATAAGACAAGAATGTCCCTTCTAGTTAGCACCGTTAGTTTATATGGTAGGTAGAATAGTTTTATGCTGTTTTGAATGTTTTACTGTCGTTACGGTAAGAGTTATATCTAAACACACAGACTCAAGACTGAAGAAGTGAGGAGTGGTTCCAAGCTTTCACTTAGATCCACTGCAGGGAAGACTGCTGGTCAGACGAGACAAACCTCTCATGCTCTGGGAATCTAACCTCCTTAAAATGTCTTATGTTTTTGACCTAAAAATAAGGTGCTCAAAATTAGTAGTGTATTTAAAAATAAAATAAAATAATAATAATCTGAGTTGTAGGCTACATTGTACCCTTAAAGCACCAATCTCTAATATAGCTTTATTAGTTTCTGCCACTTAAGTATTGGCCTTGGCGTAGCAGTATAATGCCAGACAAGCTTGATCAATGCTATGAGTTATGGTGCTCCCCCAAAAAGTAGTTATTTCAAGGACTAAAAATCCAGTATTTGAGAATAAAAGCTGCTTCCTAATAGCATCCATAGTGGACTGGTGAGTCCCCTCAAGTAAAGTTGAAGGTGAATAAAATAAGATACTAATTCTGCTTTCTCCACTAGGCTAAGTTTTGATGAAGGGAAATCTTGGAGCAAGTACAGTTTCACATCTCTCCCACTGTTTGTAGATGGAGTTTTAGGGGAACCTGGAGAGGAAACTCTCATCATGACGTAAGTGAGCTTGCCATCATACTAATGTATGTACAAACTGTGGCATAATTATCTTATGAGGATCGATTATAACATAACACTCTTTCGGGCTGGTGACCAAACCGAGTGTTATCTGAAGCCAGGAGTATGTAGACTTCTGTTGCTGAATCATCAATGTCTATTTCTGATATGATTGAGGGAATGACAGTATGGTTCCTTGCAAGCTGTAAACACATTATCATTTAGCTTACAAGCAGGAAACCCCACTCCTCAAATTGAATGTGATTTAAAGCAGAGTTACTTTTGACAGATGAATATTTAAAAGAAAAATGGTGGACTATTTTTATAGCTGTGGTTTTGCTACTACTTTCTATTTTTTAAGTGAGAAGCAGAAAAATGAAGACATTCTTTGTAAGAATGAATGATAAAATGTTGCCTGGAGGCTGACTCACAAAAAATTGTGATTAGTTTCAATGTGGTATGCTGAGAACTGCATTGTGCATAAATCTGGATTCACCCTGCCTGAAATTGTGACATTTTACCTGAGATCAAGTTTGGAAAAAGAGGAGAAAATTTATTTTTCTGTCTGTAAAAAGTGAACTGACCTGTAATAAACAAAATATTTGGCTTGGAAATTAACCTGAGTTAGCAGAAATTTAGGAAGAATGGTACCTTAATGTACTGATTTTAATTCTTGTTGAAATGATTCCCAAAGCTCATAATTAAAATATGAAAATCCTGCAGGTATGACTGTCTCCAGCCTATGTCAGGTCTCTTCTGTTTGATCAGTTTGGAGAAAGACAGAATTGGGAGGCTATTGATCCACAGAATAAAAGCTATGTGTAATCTAAGAGGTTTGTGGGTATTTAGGAGCCTAAGTCTCACTTCCACTATGTCAGTCAAGTGAAAATCAGTAGGACTAGGACTTCCAAAGCAATTAATCTCTGCTGGAAATTTGTCAGTGACTGTACCTCTGTAACTACTAGACTCCATGTGGTGCTACCTTTTACTGTATGTACTTTCTGCTGTGTTCTGTAGAGTGTTTGGACATTTCAGCCACCGATCAGAGTGGCAGCTGGTGAAAATTGACTACAAGTCCATTTTTGATCGGAGGTGTGCAGAAGAGGACTACAGGCCTTGGCAACTCCACAGCCAGGTAAGAAGCAAGGAGCCCGGGATCTGGCCTGAAGCTAAATGATCCTACAGTTAAAGATCATCATGATCCACTGTTTTTTTCCTGTTAGTTATGATTCTTATCCAGAGCTGAGGGATGCAGCAGCAGTAGAAGCACTGCTGCTAAAAGAGGCCCAGACTCCTTCCTTCTGAGAAGTCCCATCCAATTTCTTCATCCTTACCTCCTTTCTCTCCTTCCATTCTCTGTCCTCATAGTCTGTATCTTAAGACCCTTCTAGTTCTCTCAAACTTGTTTCCCTACAATCCAGCCCTCTCACTCTCACATCTTATTCACTTGTTTTCATACTTGCTCCATCACTCTCAGCTGTTAGTTCTACTGTGAGAGCCAGACACTTTATTCCCCATTCTTTTGGGTCCCCCTGTGCCCTGTCCCTGGCATCCTGCATGCAGGGGCTGCACCACTCCTGGAAACATCTCTCAAGTAGCCAGCAAGCCAACCTGCTATGCGCTGTGCCTGTGCCTGCCTTGGGGGCATCTTCCCAGCTCTGCTAAGTTTGACACAATGCCTGTCTTATATCAGATTAAAACAAAATATGGTCCAAATTCTGTGGTTATATAAACACCACAGGCTCCACTGAAGTCTAAAGAGATACATACATTTTTATATCATCAAAGGTTGTCTTTCTGTGCTGGGCAATAATTTAATAATGAATATGAAATGAAAGTAGCTTGACTCCGACTAGCTGCTCATACAAAGCACAACACCACACCAAAAATACCAGTTATGCCTTAGATCTTCAGATGATGAAAATCGGTACAGCTTCCTTGAAATTCAAGAATTCACAGCATTTTACATGAGTTGCCATTCAAACCCTTCTCTTTTCATGGGCAAATCTAAACCATTAATATTTTCTTTAACTTACAGCACAAAAGGTAACAATTGAGACCCCACTGTCTTCTGTTCTTTACTTTCTTGTGCTCACATAAGCAAAAATGCCAAGGATTTTGCAGTATATCTTTGAGGATGTTGGCTTTGGAGTTTGCAGAACTATTTTTAGGAAGACGGCTGTAGACTTTTGCCTTTTGATTTGCTTTCCTTTGAGATTACAAGGCTGAGCCATGTTTTCTAGATAGAAATGTTTAACAGGGTGCTCAAGATAGTGAAAAGACAAGGAAGTGTTAACATCCAGTACATAACAAATCAAACCCCAAAAAACCTGAACTCAGAATCTGTGGAAAGTATTTACATATACATGTATTACTAATTTCTACTGAACAAAATCATTGCCAAAGAGATTAGACCAAAGAAATAGACCTGCTCTATCTCAAAGAGCAGAGGGATCAGGCTGTGGTTTCAGTTGCTGTGAAACCTAATCTATAAATGAGAAATGGGCCTGAATCAAATACTTACCGGGTCTGGAACAAATTCAGAACTGAATTTGATACATAAATAAACCCAGATCATTTATTGGTGTGTATTGGAAAAGCTGCTTTAGTTTCAATTTAAGCTTCAGTAGCTTTAATTAGCTCCACTGTACTGACATGGTATTTGACTTCCCATCTTCTTCCCTTGAGTCACAGCCCCTATTATTGCACAGTCTTGAAAAATTGGGTGTTACAAACAGCCTGGTGGGTGTCAGAGAAAGATATTTTCGGTTTTGTTTCCAGGGAGAAGCTTGCATCATGGGAGCAAAGAGGATCTACAGGAAACGCAAGTCAGAGAAGAAATGCATGCAAGGAAAATATGCAGGGGCTATGACCTCAGAGCCATGTGTGTGCACAGAAGCAGACTTTGACTGGTGAGCAATGAGCACAAAAAAATGTGTGAGATTACCTAAAATGACATGCTTCCCACCCCACAAAAACAGAATTCACTAGAGAGTCTGTAGGCTTGCAGGGAGCAGAAATTAAATGTGTAGGTGGCTAAGTAGATTCCTCCCTGATAGTGTAGGTATGTCAAAAGAAAGAAAGGGAAAGTAAGTATCTGTAATCCTTGTTAAAGCTCTCACAAAACTAATGCTGAACAAGCCATTTTCCAGGTCTCATTTGAGCTTTTTGCAGTATTAAAGTAGAAGGTTCATTTAGTCTAACTTCAGCAATGTCCAGGAATTGCTGTGAAGGTAGTACATATGACATAGTGTATAGTGTGTGTTAAGAAAATAAATTATTCATACATAAATACGCACATCTGTATATACATGTAAAAATAAGTATATGTGGTATACTAAGCAAGTCTTCAGCTTTTGGAAATCAAATATCTAGGGAATTACTCTGCTGTTTTTTATATCTGGACTATCACTTTTGATATCTTGACATTGCATTCATTAATTTGCTTAATCTCCCAAAGTCTTTTCTCCTCTCCTGTATTTTATGGGAAACAGTGTCCATTGCTGAGTTATCAATGGAGTGGTGAAATGTCAGCTTCTGATTTCATTTCAAAATTCCTGCTGATTCACAGTAATTTGCACAAAACAGACAGGGAACCACCGTGTTGGAATCTCTCTATCACTGTTTTCTCTGAGTCTGAGACAGTCCTGAATATTAATAAAATTGATTTCATGATTTGCTTCTACAAAAGTTTGTTGCAAGGTACAGAACAAAAGTACTGTAGTGATACTTGCTAGGGGAAAACATGCTTGTATTTCTTTACATTCAGTTAGAGGAAACTTTCTGCAAAATGTCTGCTGAGCTGTGAAACAATATCTCAGAGAAAACTTGGGGACATATGACAGACGTTCACATTTCACATGGACCCACAAGACCCTTCAAATCTGATGGAATCAGCAGAATTAGGCATTTTTGAAAGTCAGCTTGTTAAAAGTAGCTTGAGAAGAGTACCCTTAAAAGTACTGCAAGTTTCTGTGCCAAGCAAACTGATAAAAGGCCTTCCCTCGCCTAGGAGGGTCTTTCTTCTCTTGATGGAACCACTTTTGTTTCAGGGCAGACTATCATGTTCCCCTCCAATGCTCTCTGAGCTCTTGTTTTTCACGTAGTTCTCAGATCTGGATTTTTACTTTATCCATTTCAGCTTCCTTCTCCACTGCCTCTGAGGAAAAATGAATAAAATATTTCCATAAACATCCAGTTCAGAAATATTTACCAGAAATAGTAATCTCTTATTTATCTACTTAAAACAGTCAGAAGCATAATTTTACATAGATTTTCCAGAGAAAGGTGGAAAAGCCACTGGGAAGAGATGACAGAGGAGAAAAGAAATGACAATAAATAAATAAATAAATAAATAAACAAATCTGCTGGCTCATCTGAATTTGTCAGCCCAGCTTTACTGTGTTAACAAAAGGAAAGCTACTGCTTCTGTGCCATAGCATTCTGTGCATGCCTTCTTAAACTCTGCACTAGGCTTCCTTTCTAAAGCATCCTGCATAAGCTAGTCCAAAGAGGAATTTGGAGGAAAACTGGTGAATGAAGAAACTGAGAAAGGATGTTCTCTGTAGGGTTCTTCCTGCAAAAGGAAGAAGCACTTTCTTCATCCTCATTCCATGGTGTTTTTGAATTATTTATTTGTCTTTTTTTTTTTGTCTGTACAGGGCTCCGAATTAGAGAGGATTGAAGGATTTGTCAGGCAGGGAGAAGCCCCTTTGCTGGCTGTGCTTGTTTTTACAATCTTGAAATAAACTGGGCAGATTTATTTTTTTTTTATTAATATTAATAGTTAAAGGATCTGGACTTGTATACAGAATGCACAAGGATAACAGTCCCTGTCCCAATCAGTGTAGTTTGGACACTGAATTTTTATAGAGAAAAATTTATTATCTAAATTTTTCAGAGCATGGAGTTAAAAAAAAAAAAAAAAAAGTATATACCTGTGTGATCAGGTAATGTTTAAAAAATTTAAAAAAAAAGAAAAAAGAAAAAAGAAAAGTGTTATTCCTGTTAATTCTGTGAGTGTTGTCTTATAATTTCAGGAAAAAAAAAAAAAAGTCTTAATGGACATAAAGATTTTCTATTTTTTTTTCTCCTAGTAATGTCATAGTACTCAAAGTTCATTTCAGCTGTGTGTTCAGCCCACAGTAGTTCTTTCTCAGAGAAAAGGGCACATTGGTTTATTGTTTTACACAGCAGAAAAACTGAGTGACACTGGAAATGACTGTAGTTCCTCCAGCCTTGGAAGCGTGAGCTCTTCTGACATTAGACATCTCTTGTCATGGCCTAGGTCCAAAAGTAGCTGGGGCCAGAGCTGATCCGGCAGAGAGCTGGTGCTCAGTGCCTGGGCTGCAGCTGACAGCCAGAGGGCAATAGCGCTTCAGGAATAGGGGGCTGTGGGAACACACAGGAAAACCCTCCTCAAATCCGTCCTAGCAACGGCCTGGAAACGAGATTGTCCTTCTTCATTTAATTGATTTGAGTAAATGGATGACACTGTTACTTGTGTGTTATTAAAGCATTAATTTACCCGCTTTCCTTCCATTGTGTTCCTTCCTGCCGTCTGAATGTTATTACGGCAATATCTCTCCAGTAGAAATACTTCCCAGACACAGATGGAAATCTTTAGTGGTACTCATCCTTTAGCTACCTGTCCCCCAGGTCCTTTAATAGAAACTTTGAGTTAAGTGTCGCTCTGTCAGCCCTCCCTTGGAACCCGCTGCCATTAATACTGAGGGATTCTCCTATCAGTATACCTATATCTTACACCTCCATGGGAAGTGCCAGTCTGTTCACACTGGTGCTGGTGACTTCAAACAACTAAAGAGGGGCAAAGGAGCAGCTGAGGATCAAGTATACTTATTTCACTGATGATATTCACAAGGATCATGCAGGTGCCAGTTCTGAAATGTACATACATTTACATCCTAAAACAAACTAAATTTGCTTTATCATTCTGGTAGGCTTATTTAACTAATGAATAATAATTTTGAGTTAACCCTTAGTTCATTTTGAATGGTTGTGGAAAATGCAGAGTCACTATGCAAAGTCTATGATGCATCTCTGCATCTTTAGGGGCCTAGACACCTTCCAGGCCTGGTTTTACTGGAAAGACTCTGGGGATCTCAGATTCTCTATTAACATAAGCTGTTGTAGCCTGTTCTGAACACTGCGATGCAGGTATAACCATATGTTTTCCTGGGTCCGTCATTCAAGCTGTCACTGAATCCATCCTTCTCTGAGATAAATCTCAGTTCATATCCTGTACTACTGTGAAGCAGATACAACTCTCTTTAACACAAATTTACATTTATACCATAGTTCATTATTAGACAATCATAGTAAGCTAATAAAATGCTGGTAAGACTTCACCAGAGCTGTGGCCGCAGTTAATTATTTGTACAAGAGCTTTTGGAATCTACAGAACAAAGGCAACTTTAATCCCAGGTACCTAGATTCTGCCCTATTTGAAGTCTGAAAAGTTTGCAAAGCAGAAAGTACAAAACCACAAGTACCATTTTCAGTTTCTGGCATGTCTGACCTTAAGGTGAAACTGTTAATATTAAGCAAATCCTGTGCTTACGTGTTAAGTCATCTCCTGAGTCTCAGAAGGTATGAACAAGGCAATCACTTGTCTGACTTACCTGATTATGTCTGTACTTTAAAAATGGTGGAATATCATATTGATTTACAGTTCTTCCATGACAGTATGTTTGTCAGGTCTGTATTCAAGCTAGTTCCTTAGGGGATTTCTTTTTCCTTTGATTGTTACTTGCATTGATAATGATCTTAAATGCACTTTGATCAGGGTTATAGAATTGACTGAGATTGAATGAGTATTTGTCTTTAATTACACAGAAGGATGTGTCATCCTACTTGACTAGGACAAATAGGATTCCAGTTTAAACCCCTAAAAGTGGCCAGTGTAAAAACATTTTAATCAAGAGCTAGGCAATAGGCTGTTTCATACTGATAAAACAAGCCATGCAGGTAAATGGCTCTGCTTTTATTTTGATAGGTACATTATCTGTTTCACCTGAATTCCTTTCAGGCAGGCAGAAAATATCATCAATATATGCAAATTCCAATTCCCAGGTACCTGGCAATGACTCGGCTAGCTGATTGCAGTCTAAAGCTGATGCCTTTCCTGTTTCCAGATTTTGCTATACTGGCTCGTGCTATGGCAATCCAATTGATGCTAATGCTTGTTGATTGCTACAAAGCCCGTTGTGCCAAATTGTAGGCAGCAATTTGTTGTCAGCATCAGTGTTCTGCATGCACCAGCCTGTAGCCAAGGAATTCATTAGATTCCAAGATTGCGGAGGTGAACGGGGGGCTGCTGCATCTGTAGAGAGATACGGAACAGCAATTCATGTCATTTACTGGGATGATATTTCTGTAGGACTTTAATGAGCCAGACGATTTGCAAGCCTGGAAATAACACTGTGAAACTTCTGTGCTTAGAACTATTTCTGTTGTAGAAAATCCTATAATTTTATTCTCTTGACTTAGAAATATGATCCAAGTATAGTCAAACCTAGTTAACTCAAGCTTCCCTTGCCCAGATTTGTGGGTACTAACAGGAAGCAAAATTATAGCATGAGTATAGACAAGTGTGTAGTTAGAAATCACAGACTTGATACTCTGTATTAAATTGGACTATGGGTACTGATCCTCTCTGCAGCAGATTTTACTGTATTGTTTTGTTTTGTTTTCACCTAACTGATTGCAGAACATTGTGTGTGTACAATGTTACAGCTTTTTAATTAGACTGACACATGCTAACTTAGGAATATAGCACTGCAGTGTTGACAAATGAATTACAAAAATACAAGAGTCCCACTTGTATGTAAATATTTGTTTTCTCTAAGCAAATCAGAATGGTGTTATTCTTCATTATAAAGTGTTTCCACAGTCATAGTGCTTTTAATCCAACAAGGATGATTAGAGGAGCACATGGCAGTGGGAGAATAGGCTGGCTGATGCTTCCAAAGCAATTAAACAACATTCAATCACTAACATCTGAGTAAATAGATTCATGAAAATTCAATCACAAAAACTGAGGAAAAAAACATTTAGGTCATCTAGTTCATTGCTGTTTCCTAGAGCATGTTCTCAATTACTTGTAGCTATCCCAAGCAACACAGCTGCCAAAATGTTCTTTTGGAACAATTGTGCAGTCCAACGGGTGTTCAAGAGTGTTCCCAAGAGATGTGCTGCTTTAGTTTTCTTTTTGTTTAATGCCACCTTTTTAATTTCTCTGGTTTTAGATTACCTCAAAACATTTTTCTTTCCTGATTCAGAAGAAAAGATTGCAGGCATGAATAAAAATTAGTGACAAAATTCCTCTCATTGTCCAGCTTTCGATAACAACCCAGAGATCTTAAAATTGTTTAAAAGCAACTCATTAATTTTATTTAAACCACCATGTTTTGGCCCAGCAAGAAAAGACATTTGGGAAAAGAAAAAAAAAAGTCTTCATAATTTTAAATATTTTTGTTCTTGTTAATATTATTCTACATGTATTGTTGATCACACTGTTGATCAGCATTGGTTGCTGCCTGTTAGCAGCTGCTGAATCCAGTAGTCTGATAGAGGTGAGGTTGCTGCAGCTTTTTTATATCCCCTGATTCAAGCAGTGACAAGGTTGAGCATTTGTTCCTGGTAGACCCAAATGTACACGCAATGCATATATACATGGTTGGACACACAGATCAACCCAAACAAAAAACACAACACTTGTGCAAACACCAGTTGCCTCATCCTGTTCCCTCTCTAGGTGATCAAGATGAAATCTGATTTGTGGAAAGTATGTACATATGTAAATGTAGGTACAATATTGATCCCACCAGTACCTGGTCTTAGACACCCACTTCTATCCAGAAGCTGTCCCTGGGATGCCCAGTCTCCCCAGTTGCTGATATCTGGATGTATGAGCCTCTGAGCCCTGGAGCCACACTCCAGTTTCTGGTGCTCCTGCCCACAGGCACAGACTGTGGATCTTTGCCAGGGGATGGCCCCTGGATCCCAGGTGTGCCCAGCTGCCTCACGTGCAGACAGACACGTACAACAGGGCTCTTCACTAGCTGGTCCAGACCTACATGACTTTACATCAGTAGCCAGCCCCCAGACCAATGGTCAATTCACGGACCTGGTATCCAGCCCAGACTTGTGACCACAGCACATAGCTCCTAAGGTTTTCATCCTTCTCACTGTCCTGTCTGGCTTGATGCGCACCCAGGCACTATGTAAACACTCCAGTGATTACCTGCTGGCACCGTACCATGGGCACATGGGCCCTGTGACCCATGGTCTAACTCCAGTTGCTGACATTTAGACATGCACACTGAACAGAGAACCCCTGTCCTGGAAGAACTGTTAGAAATGGAATTTAATGAGAAGACAGGGAACAATGAAGTGAAAGTTCATAGCCAAAAAAACCACTGTGTTTACACGCAACCCATTCCTTTTCCCTCTGATTTTGTGCATTTTTGTACATTCCTCAAACCACCTTGATCCTTCCCTTTTCTTGCCTTTGATTCTTCCCCTTGGCATCTCATAATAAGTTTTGTGCAACCCCCAGATTCTCTTTTTTGGCATGGCATAATGAGCTCTGTACCCCTGCGTGCAGTAACCCTGCTCAGTCTACAAAGTAATCTGGGCAGAGCCTTCCCTGTTGATTATCTTGTAGGTCTTACCCTGGAAATGGTTTGATGGTTCTCCTTTGAACAGCCCTTAGAGGAACCAGGAAAGAGTCTTCACTGGCTCTATCCACATTATTGGTGTTCCTTATATACAAACATGAGCCTTTAGATCACATAATCTAATTTACCCTAATCCTCTTTTGTTAGACATTAGGCTACATGATATCAAAAAAATTAAAGATAACAAGAAAAAAAAAAAAAAAAGGAAGAAAGAGATCACTTAAGATCACAGTTAATGAGATAATGTCACAACTGGAATATTGGAAAGGAGTCTGTGAACCTCTGGATAGCAGTTCTCAGAAATAACGATCCATTAACTTCTCAGTTATGGTTTATGGAGAAAGCTCAGTATAAGGAATAAGAATGATTTTCCACCCAAACAGAACAGAATCCTGTTTAAAGAGTTTATTTCATTTGTTTATTTGTTTCACAAATACGGAACTAAAAATGAACAATTTTTATAGTGTCTTTATTTGGAATCAAAAACAGTTGGAATTGTTTATTTTTAGTGGAACTGAAGCTAATTTATTCATAGCTAAACCCAACTTGCAACAAAAGATTCCAGTTTGACTCATTGTTTCTGACACTTGGTTTTTGGTAGCATTTCCTCTTCCAAACCAAAATAGAAATGAAAATTGCAGCCATTACCAAATACTTCTGTTAAAGCCTTCATTCAGCTCTCTCAGAGCTGTAATTTTTCCTGTACAGCTAATGTGATATAGTTTTCAAATACAATGAATTGTTTAGCACTTCAGGTTTCTAAGATACAACTGAGACAGCAGTGATTGAATTTGGTGATCTCTGGCTTTTATTATATTTGGGTCTAGAGCTGAGCATGAGAAATACTGTTAGACTGTGGAGGTTTAACAGATAAAGAAGTAGCTCATGAACTCCCTGAATAAAACAATGGTCTGTTTCTGCTTGTTTGTGCTCATTAGAGGAATTTTGTTCTCATTAGAAGAATTATCAGTAAATTATCTTTAATTATCAGTAAAATATCTTCTAATTATTAGAAGAATTATCAGTTGTTTTATCAGTAAAAAATCAGAAACACTAGGAAGAAACAGATTGACAAAAATCAAGACTTGAATCCATAGTAGTGAGCATGAACTAATACCTGTGTTTATTCTTTTTTATTTTTTAATGTGATTTTCTTTAATGTTAAAACAGTGATTATGGATATGAACGTCACAGCAATGGGCAGTGTTTACCAGCGTTTTGGTATAATCCATCTTCTTTGTCAAAAGACTGCAGTGTTGGACAGAGTTATCTCAACAGCACTGGGTAAGTGGCACAGAAGGTGTTTTTTTAGGTAGACTAGCAACACAGATTTCAACCTGATAACAGCTACTGACAGTATTTTCTATAGGTGACTCAAAGTTGGGTAAAGCCCTGGGGACCTCTTTATTGAGTTTGTTAGGGTGCACGTTCTGGCCCTCCAGATTGCCATCATGTATTGTCCAGACCTTTCTATGAAAAATGATGCCATAAAGAAACCTGAGTGGAAAATGTAAGGCAAAGGCCAGATCACTAAATCTCTGAAAAGTCTCCTCTTAAAATCATGTGGGATCAGGTGAGGCAGAAAGGGTGGAAAATAATTTAGAGGATTGATGTGTAAACTGATGTATAAGTGAAAAGAAACAATAGATGGGCAGCTACTCCAAATGCTGATTGTTCTTTGGCTTTCTTGGAAGTCAATAAAGATATATTATATATTAAAAGACTGACCTTAAGCTGCATTTCTCATGCAAGTGATAAAACAAAGGAATCCAAGCTGCTTTGACATTTTGTACATAGATATAGTTTAGATAGATATAATTTGCTTTTTTTCTTCAACTTTGTAATTTCTGTTGCTCTGGAGAGTTACATCTTGAGTGAGAGATGTCTCACAGCTGATGAGAAGTGAATAGTTTTATGATGTGAGAAAATCTTCTTAACTACACCTAAAAATATAATAACAGAATACAATTCCATACTGTATGTGCATATTACTTATTTATAACTTTATAGTTATTTAACTTATAACCTAGATCATCATATAAATCTATATTTTATGCGATCTATGTAGTATGTGATATATAGATGTGTTACATATCATATGCTATTAACAACATAATTATTTACTTGTATATTAGGTACACAGGGATTGCTTGGCTGAGAGGCAACAATAAAAAGTTGTCTTCCAACCTCCCTAGTCTAAAGAAACCTTGAAAATGGCTCCCTGTTTCCAGTTAACCCTGTTAACCCCTACCTCCTTGCATCTTGCAGAGATTTCTCTCTTTACCTTTGCAGGTACCGGAAAGTTGTTTCTAATAACTGCACAGATGGTGTGAGAGAACAGTACACAGCAAAACCACAACAATGTCCTGGCAAAGCCCCCCATGGACTTCGCATAATCACCACTGATGGCAAATTGACAGCTGAGCAAGGACATAATGTCACTTTCCTGGTGCAGCTGGAAGAGGTAGGCTCTATTTTTGTTACATCCCAAGCCTCATGGCTGCATTTCAGTCTGATTCATGCCAGACAAAGTTTGTAAAGTGGTGAAGAGGTGAACCAAGAGGGTGTGAAATAAAGTCAGCTCCATGATGTAGCTGTGGCAAAGTATACTCTAAAAGGTAACGGATGACGTATGAATACATGTACAGTGAGACTGAAAGTCTATCCTGTGCAAAGGGTAATTGGGAGAAGTTGATAAAAACTGGGAACTGGCCTTGCCTGGGAATTTCACAGTAGGACTGGAGAGCAGGCCAGTTATATGCTATAATACAAAGGAGAATAAACTATGGTTCTAGGAGCGTAATTGTTTATACACTACATTATTTACCAAATTAGCTATTTCAGTGACAAAAATCACAGCACTTACCAGAAAAGTTAAACAACCCAGCAAACAAGCAACTGTCCTGCCATAAAACAGTGTCAAATTTATAGAATCACAAAACAGCTGAGGTTGGAAAGGATCTCTGGAGTTTGTATAGTCCAGCCCTGTTTCTCAAAAGGAAATTTCTGTCCCTTGCAAACAAAGCAGAGGTATCACAAAACAAGAACTTGCCATTTTCTGTTTAGTTCTGCCTTGCACTGGTATGGAACATAGTATAATCTAGGATATTTAACATTCACCCAATCTGTCCCACCTGTTATTGCTGAAGAGAAGGCGTCAGACATGTTGCAAAAGGCTGGATATGTGTGTATGCATGTGTCATTTTGCCCAGTGACACATGAGGAAAGTGTGTCCTAATCAACCCTTTCCCCCTGAAGTAGTGGCCAATATTTTTAAGTGCTTGCCTGTGGTGAGGAGTCCTCCTTCAGCTTTTATCGGACTCAGTAAAAAAAACAAAGAAAACCAACAACTGGTCTTTGCTTGTGTTTGTAGTCCCTTCTCATCTATGTATCTCATGTATTCATGCATCCCTCTGAGACAGTTTGTTTGAAGCCTTCAGATCTGCAGAGGTGTTCCATGCACCACAGCCTCTCAGCTCTATTTGTTCATGCCTGTGTTCCACTTGACCCACAGGACAAGGGATAGGGGGTTTAAACTAAAAGAGTGTAGATTTAGATAAGCAGATACAAATCATGGCAATAAAAAATGATGTTTACACTCACCTGTGGGAGTCAGACAGGAACCACAGCACAGGGGGGTTTCTTAGAGAATCTCCTTATGTCTGCAATGATGCTCAATGTTGGGACTGTGGACTCTGTCATTCTGATGATGATACTATGTTAGATTGGAAAGGTTTCTCCAGGTTAGTTCTCGTATTAGTCTGGGTATAATCATCATGATAATCTTACTGAATGACAGCAGCCAGAAAGTACTAACACTTCCTTCTGTAGTCAGCAGGTGTCCCATTCCATGAAGCATTGCTGAAGTGTTTAATAAATGGAGCACTGTACTTACACTGGTAATTTTGCTCTTAAATTTCTATTGAGATAGGCAGAATAGCAACAGAATCTCTGTCACTAAATGGCAGCACAAGAGAAATCCAGGTGTTCTTTAAAGTACATTTTTCTATTGCCTCAAAATAGTGCTGGTTTATAGGTTAATTCTTTGTCCTGGCCTGGAGTCTATGCACAGACCAAGGGCTGGTACCTCTCACCTGTGGCACTCAACAATAGTTTTTCCTCAACATAAACGACTTGAATCCTTGCTTTATTTTTGCACAGCAATAAAAATTGAACCCAAAACAGAATGAAAACTGCAAAGACATTTTTCCTGCTCAAGTTCTTAAACCCAACATCCCTGGCATATTTTCCTGCTCCATTGTAGAAAATAAATAGAGGAGTTTTATTAAGTGGGTGTTGTTTCTGCATGCTTTCCCCATCACATGGTCATGAAGGTCTCCTGCCTGTCACAAACCCAACTGTTATTTGTGTATTTGAGTTATTGGTAGGAACATCAGACATTTGCTGTACTGCTTCAGCAGAGACACTAAAAGCAGCCGCACAACACTTTTCAGCACAATGGCTTTCAAACTTGTTTTGTCTGATTGCTCATACATCTTTGCTGAGGAAATGGATGGTAAAGACATTCAGGGCAGAACGGTTCAGGGCTTTAGCTGTTTCATTACAAATAATTCACAGAGAAACTGCCTACTCTAATTTATTTTTTATCTTGATAAAATGACAGCCAAAAGTCTTTGACATTCCAGGTCTGCTTCGGTTCTCACTTGCCAAAGTCACTCTACTGGGAGTAGATTTTGGCTTGCTTTTGCCTACTTTCTTTTGCTGTTTGATGTTTGCATTAGGTTAATATGTGAGAAAACTCATTTGTTCTAACAGTTCAAGCCATGGGCTAGAATTCAGGCCACCTGATCTCATTCCTGAACTGCACTCTCAGCTCTTTCTGTGTCACCTTGAGTAGAAACTTAACATTTTACTTATTTGTTCCCTCATCTGAAAATAGAGCTTTCTCCTTCATGCGCTCCATGCGTTTCATTTTTATGCTGAATGCTTATAAGGCTAGAGAATTTTCTCTTACCAGGTGAATATACAAGTACAGCCCTGGATTTCGTGTAAATTGCAATGGGTTTCTGTAGTGACAGTGTTAAAAAATTGTTACCCAAGGTACGTTGTGTCTCGGGTACATTCAATGAGCAAGGGGGACCCTGCTGGCAGGGGGACAGTACTATTAGCATTCCCCACTGCAGCACTGTGGTTTGGTGTGATTCAGAATTCAATTCAGCTAAAGTCTCTGGAGATGAGCTTAACATTAGGATTGTTTTGCTTGTTTGTGTGCCCAAATTTAAGATGCACAACTAGGAGTACTTGAAAGCATAGGTTGTAGTTTTTCACAATATCCCAGCGTGTTCCCCCTTTTGATATCACAAGTTAGTTAGCAATGAATATGAAAATCTGAAACCTTCATCCTAACTTTAAACACACATGCTGAATCATGGCTGTTTATCTTACTAATAGTAGCATGTTCCTGTTAGTAACACACAGCCAAGGATCAGTACACCCTCTCCCCCATACCACTGTCATCTGAATTATAATTGCATTTGTTACTGATAATGACAAACTTGTTAGGAGAAATCACAGCCTTTCATGCATTTTTAAATTCACCGCTGAAATTCCATGAAAATATACAAAATTTAATCTCTCCTTCATAATGACACAAAACACCACAGTCTTCAAAAGCATCTTCAGTCATACAAGTTGAATTATTTGGCATAGTCCTGAGAGTCCGTATTTGTTTGTTCCTGTGAAGCACAAAAGATCTAGTCCTCTAGAAAAGGCTTATAGATGAGTGGTGATGGCAGAACTGACAGTCAGGATGAGAGATTTGATTAGTACAATTAACTGTTTTGGTGTAGAAAAAGAGGTGCATGTGGAAAGCGTCAGGCTATTTGTCCTCATAAAAAAGTGAATTCTATTCAATTTTGGCTTTTTTAAAAAAAAAAAGTTAAGAGCATGTCTGTAAGCAGGAATTTACAGATGAAAACACGATTTTCTGTATTTGATCAAGTTGAACATAAATACATTTTAAAATTAATCATATGCTTACACGGATATAGACCAAAGGTATCCCATGCACAGATGCTCAGTTGCAATGGAAATGTTTGATGGATGTTTTATGATGGTGACAGGAAAATGCCACAGTGGGAAGAAAGTTTGACCTAAAGAAAACACAAAACAGAGTTTGAAAACATTAATTCATGAAGACAATCCAACAACAGTGGTGTCCTGCCTCTTGCAGAAGATAATTAAATCCATTTTCAACATCTGTAAGGAAGAGGTACAAGTTGATGCATAATTGAAGACTTAAAAATTAAACCTGAAACATGGGTACCGAAATTAGAAACCTTGAACTGTGTTTCATAGTTTTAATACTTCAATTTATATACAAAGACTGGAATTTAATAAGGAAGATTCATGATTACAACCTTCTGGGCAAGATTCAGACAGTGTTTGAGAGAGAATCCTGATAGATGGGTTGGAATGAGCCCTAACCTCAGATACACCAAAATACCCAGGGCTGCATAAAAGCAATCAAAATGTAACAATATTGTTGTGAACTAGATAGGCTGTTTCTTGGCATACCCTGAGGCAGAGAGCTTCACAGAGTTTGTTGGAAGCATATAGGTCTTGTGTATGCTTTACTGTTTTGGCAAGATACAGGGAAAATGTGCATTTGGCTTTGGGGGAGGGTGAGGGTTGTGTTTATGATTAGAAATTCCCTAGGTGTTTAATGAGAAAATCCCTTAGAAAATAGTAAATTTCCAATTTATATTTTACTATCAAATGTTCTGTAGGTAAAAGGCATAAGATGGGGTCTTGGGAAAATTGTTTTTAATTCCCAGGGCTTTTTCACAGGTCACAAGGAGCACTCGTGCTTGAAGTTCAGCATATGCTTATGTCTTTGGCTGGACTAAAGTCTTTATCAAGATTGCAGTGTAGTTCTTCAGGTATATCCAACATTGTTCATACTGCAACATATTATAAATTAAATACTGTATATTTTACCTAATACAAAGTAAGATTAAATCCACTAAAATTACTTTTATTTTTCTAGCTATTGTAATTGGTTGCTGCCTAGCTTAGTGTGATTAAAGTACAGGAGCTGAATGCAGAGATACCACCACAAGCAGCCAACTTGGCAAATTTTTCCCTTGATGCCAAAGAGCCCTGGCATTAAAGCCCTCTTACAGCACAGGCCAGAGAGGCTGACCAAAGATAACTCAGTGCTGATTGCATCCAAGTGCTTTGCTGTGGCTGCAGAAATAATGCGGTGAGTTTTATGTCCACCTTAATCAGGCTAAAAGCTTTAGGAAACCCTATCACAGAGCACTGGATTTGTCAAAATGATGAGAAGTCAGAAAAAGCAACAGGAGAGATTTTAGTAAGAGATATGTATATGCATCAATCTTTTGGAAAACAAAACCTCTCTTGGTAAGATAGCCACTTGCAAATGGCTCTCTAGAGCTGCCTGAGACACAGACAGCTGGGGTTGATGTAGATCAGGTGTAGGATGTACTGAAATGTTTTGATTTGGGCTTACCTGCTTTATCCTCTGTCTTGTGCCCATGCTCTCTCCTGGCACAGATAAAACATTATTAAAAAATCAAAACCACAGTCTCTTTGTTTTCCTGACTTTTTTCTTCCCCTTTCTAAGCTAGAATTTTAAATGTCAGCCTTTCAAAATGTGGCATTTTCAGAGAAGTGTTATAGCCTGGATCTTACTGAATGGAAAATGTTTTTTTCCAGTTCAAAGAGTTTTAAAACAAAACAGGAAAGGCCAAGACAAATGAAAAAGACTGGGGGAACAGCAGCTGAAGTTCTTCTTCAATTAGTTTTTTCAGATGTCCCTGTCAGCATCTTTTCTCCCTAGGGAATTAGGAAGAAAATTTGAAATCTAAATCCTCCATGTGTTGGAAATGGCTCCCTTCTGTGGCAGCACCTGTAGACACTATGGCTTTTATGGCAATAGAGAAAATGAAGATGAGATAAAACACTCTTTAGGGCATGAATTTTGACACTTGCAGAAACAGGGCTTTTCTAACATTGAATCACCCTGTTCATGTTCCTCTGCTACCTCAAATATTCAGGGGAATGTACATTGTCCTGAAATACATCTCAGCTGCATGAACTCAAATATACTCAGAGATGATAAAGCCAGCAGGGTCACTACAGTGGTGTGGTTTAACCATGCAGACTGCTTTGTCCCAACAGTATGGCTTTACTGAATAATTGTTTTACTTAAAGATATCATCTCTTTTTAGTAAAACAAACAACAACAACAAGAAAGAGTAAAGCCCTAGCGATGGGATTAACAGAACTGGAAGAGGGTATTTAGAGAACTCTGTCTTTGGTCTCAGTGAAGCACCATGCTTGAGAGAATATATTTCCCCTTTGACCAGGGGTTCAGAGCAGAGGAACTCATGCATGCTCACCTTTCTTTGTGGACACATATCCCATCTGATACCTGATTGTTGGCTCGGTCAAACAGGACATCAAGTCAAGATACCCCAGAACACTGCATCTTACTTGAAACTTTGCAGAGCCTCTTTCAAATAACTCACTTCACCAAGGGGCTTAACTTCAGAAACTTATTTAAGATCAACCCAGGGGCAACCTGGATCTGGCTTAACACATGAGGTCCCCATGTTCTTTTTTGTTTGATTGCTTGTTTTTCTGCCAGCATATTCAATTTGGCCTTCTCCCTAGTGACTCAGCATCTCAGGGTTCTTTTGCCCTTGCTGGTGCTCTCAGAAGGAGGACAGGGAGCTGCTGTCTTTACCTTCAAGACTCTGTACAGAAACAGCATAACATATCTGTAGGAAGCCCCAGGCATGTAACTCTGTCATGGGATGCCTTTCCCTCCACACATTCAGCCTGGGATCCTCCAAAGCAGAGCAATACTTTTATTTCTGTCTCATCATTTTGGAAGCAACTGAGATTCCAGCAGGGTGCCAGGGTAGTGTAATGACTGCCGCTTTAACCTCTACAGAGCATCTGGGACAATTTATCTCTCTTGTTATCCCCAGGTATAGCTCTTCTCCCCCTGCTTTCCAATCAGCCAGGCCTCCACCATTTCTGACTTCACAACAAGTGATAAAAAGACTGAGGAAACATGCTGAATGGAAGCAGTTCTGTCACAGTTCCCTCACACACACACACACATTTCCTTTTCCAATGTGGAAACCTGCCTGATGCCAACCATTTACACAGGTACCTTTCATTCCAGCTGGGCATCCAGAGGACTGTCTTGGTGGAGTTGAGGGGGGGAAGGAAACCAAATCAAAGTAAATTGAATATCCTTTCAGCCAGTTTTATGAACTGCCCTCAGCTATTAATTTAGCAGTGTTCTTCCAGACAGTGGCAGCTGCTCCAGCACCGGCCTGTGGAGGAAGCTGCTCCATGGCAACAGGCAGCAAGCGTGAGCTTACCCGCGTGAGCATCATGCAGAGCCACTGAGGGGCACTTTCAAAAGGAGCAGGAATGCTTAAAATTGTGACAAGATACCGCATCTCCCCTGAAAGGGAGAAGATCCGTAGCAGCCACTGTTGCTATACAGGTCAGTGTAGGCTGTGCAGCGATTTTGCTGTCAGAAGCTGCCCTTACCATGGGCATACCTCTGCCTTGTGATATAGGAAAGGCTTGCAAGTGTTTGTAGTGTGTGACATATGGATTATCTGGAATTATTATTATTATTATTTTTTTTAAATAGGTGTGACTTCTCAGTGTTTGTCTGCGTGTTAAACTGGCTTGCAAACAAAAAATCAAAAATTTGCTTTTTGCCTGTAAAACAGAATAATGAAATGTAACCTCCTTTGGGTTTAAAATACTTTTTAGGGCTGGATGACTTCGATGTTGAGTTTGATGGAGCTGCATGGACCAGGCTGAAATTCAGTTTCAAGAACAGAAGATTAAAACCAGTTCTAGGATTGCTTCACATTAAAGTGTCTGGCATGAGCAATACAAATCCCTGATATCCTTGGCTTTCGTTTTAGCATTTTTTCCCCCAGCTGTGAATTTTATTTATTTATTTGTTGTGATTTATTGCAACAGTTCTGAAGCCTGCTAGACTGGCAGTCCAGGACACTGATGTCACAAAGTAGCAGTCTGAGTTATGCTACAAACCCTCTCTGCTAGGATAATCTGTAGGCAGAAGGATAAGAGTTTAATCAGCCCTGTTAATTTATTAGCACTTCTCTTTTGACGCAGGGACAAAGTGTCCCATTTAGTGTTAGTACTGTTGGTAGCTATTCTGAAGCAAACACAAATCCAGGTCATTTTAATCAAGCCGTGGTGTATAAGCATGGCTTTGGCCTCTTGAGAGTTTTGTAAAAATACATAAGTCATAAGCTTCTGTAAGCCGTTGTTATCATGTGAGGCTGAAGTAGTTCTTTTAACACCCCGCCACTTTGATATAGTTAACCCTACCCAGAGGACTTCTCAAAGTTCCTTCTTGCTTTGTTCTACTTATCTACTTATTATGACTTAAATGTAAAACTCACAAAGTGGGTTGTTCCAAATATTCTTGAGGCAACTTCAATAGCTACCCATGTCCTCGGTGCTTGTTGAGATGAGAATGATTCCCCACCACAACACACAACTTCACAATAAGGAGACCCAGCCAGTATGTTTTCCAGAAGATCCCCTAGCTCCCCTGATAGCTAGAAAAGCAGGGCTACAGAACACATCTTTGATAATATTTCCTTAACAGTGCAGCCAAGTCAACCACAAGAACTATCACTTTCTCTCCACTGACTAATAAGCAGGTTGATGAAGTCGCCACCTTTCCTCTGGTAGCATCAGACTGTGGACTGATGTGCCAGGAGATCTTTTCCAGAAGAAAAATTAAAAAAAAAAAAAAAATCAGAGTCTATTTTGACCCTTTCTCTTTTCTGTCACCACAGGGAGACCTTCAGAGATCCCTCATTCAGGTGGATTTTGGAGATGGCATTGCTGTTTCATATGCTAATCTCAGCTCAACAGAAGATGGGATCAAGCATATTTACCAAAACGTGGGCATATTCCGAGTGACCGTGCTAGTGGAAAACAGCCTGGGATCTGACAATGCTGTTCTGTACCTGCATGTAACATGTATGTTCATAATGATTTTTAGCTTTTGTCATTCTTTATATATATATATATATATATATATATATATATATAATTTTCTCTTGGAGATGATGTTTGAGGCTTTGCAGCTGGGAGGGGAGTGATGGAAGATGATGAGTGTTTATCTGTCCTCCAGCAGAGGACTCCAGAATGGGAGGAGACACAGAGAATAGTTACATTTGCTTTTTGAACCACATTTTACCTTCAATTTTGGGTGGTCTGCTCTGAGACACCTCAGAGGAGTGTCCGTCCCTTTCTGAATTGCCTTGTCAATAGCATGTTTACAGTTCCACAAAAATAAAGAGATTCAGGATCTGTAATCACTTTTAAAAGCCTTGACTTATACTTTGTGCATGTGTTTTGCCCCCTAATGAAATGCAGCTGCATTTGGGATGCAAACCAGTGCATTTCAGTCTTTCTGTTGTCATAGGAACCAAAATCTTGGTGTTAAAGTGTATAACAAGAAGAAATATTATCTTCACATTGCTGTTTAGCTGTTCTTTTCAACCTTTTTATACTTCACCTGTCTCTGATTTACCACTGAAATGTATCTCAGTCCTTGCAGAAAATAATCAGTGTGTTCTTTAATCTTTATTCTGTCTCACGTTTATGAAACCAAAGGGTTGAACTGTTACTGGAATTTCATAATATCCCTAACGGATTGGCGGGGGAAAGGGTGCACATAATTTACTTTATATGGTGTTCCCCCCACCCTTTTGGTTAATAGTTTATATTTTAGACTGTGTATTTTTGTGGCAGATTTAATGGAAAAAAAAGGAAAATCTAAAACTTAGTTATTTTTATGTAAGTTGTGCTTACAAAATATCACAGCCACCACTAAAGTAACTCTACATACTCTCTAGACAATTTAGCACATTCCATGTACTCCAGTTTTGGTGTTACTTATAGCACGAAAGCATCTGCCTCTTTAGGGGAAGAGGGCAGCTCTTTAATGGTGCACAGTCATATCAGCAGATGGGAGCAGTGGGAGTGGTAGCTGTGGGAGACAGTGGCTTTATGAGGGAGCACTGAGCTCTAGGGGAGTGGGAACAAATACCTCCCTGATTGCCTTCCTTTAGAAAGACCTTAACATTCTCGACCAAGGTGTACCGTTTATGATTCCCTAACCTGATACTGTCCTGTGGCAAACTTTTATGTCACATAATCCTTCAGCAGTGCCATGTGTTTCCAAAACTCATAATTATATCTTGCAAAAAGATCTGTATTGATAAATCAGGTTATTATCAAGCTTTTTTTATTTTTATTTTATTTTATTTTATTTTATTTTATTTTATTTTATTTTATTTTATTTTATTTTATTTTATTTATTTTTTTATTTTTTTTAATTTTTTTTATTATTTTTATTTGGGGACTTAGCCCATACCACTTTTGTGTAAATGCACTGGTGAGTCAAGGTAAGTTCTCAGCTTTCAGACAGCTTTATTTTTTTTTATTTATTTAGTATTTTATTTTTTATAATATCATCCCATATAGAGTAGGGAAAAGGATGTTTGCAGTAGAGAGATATTTTCTGTAGTCACTTTGCCTTCCTGTTTGTGCTTGGAAACTTAGCAGGCTGCAGAAATCCTTCTCCCTCTGCTGCCAGTTGTGAAAGTCAGCTCAACAGAAGCCATGGTTTGTTTATTTATTTATTTATTTATTCACTCTGTAAAAGGTCATTGGAATCAAATGGAGAAGTGTTTTGGTAGTTGATATTTCACAGAAGGTTCTGACAGCCTTCTGTGATCAGGGTTTGTAATTGTTTGCTGTTTGACAAGAGATGATTCCACAGGGACCATTGCACATGCTTTGTCTATCTGCACACTAATGAGGCCACATGAAGCAACAACTGCTTTCTCATGCAACAACAAAATGGAAGAAGAAGGCAGGGGCCCAGCCCTCACCCTCACTCATATTGGCTTTCTGGGTAAAACAATTTTAATCAATTTTCTCAAGCCATTGAAAGCTTAAGAACTACTTTAGTTGTTTTAGCCATACAACAAACAAACAATATCCACATGTGTTCATGTAACTTAGCAGCTGATAAAATGTAAATTTCTGTGTTGTGATGAAGCCAACATGGGACTTAAATACTGCATGATCATTGCAGCAGGACCTGAAGCAGACACCTGACCCCCTGGAGAAGTCACATCCCTGAAGTATGTCTCTCACCTCTCTCTATGCAAAGATTTAGGGACCTCAGAAAAGGCTGCAAACTGAGCATAGTTTATTCTAACTAAAAATAGATTGGCTGAGGCCAGAGATATACAGTAAATCCAGTCCCTTCCAGAGTCTGATGACTGTGTCCACAAAAGCTTCTAAATACTATTGAAATGCTTGCATTGCCACTTGTCTCTCTATTAAGTAAGGGCTTCAGTCTGTTTTATTTTGCTCGTGGTGTATAAGCATGGCTTTGGCCTCTTGAGAGTTTTGTAAAAATACATGTCCTTACAATAAGACACACACTGTATTGCTCAGATCCATAGAAAAGCAACGTGCAGCCTGAGTGCTGGAGAATTTTAGAAAGGGGCACTAACGGGGTGACCCCTTGTTACAGGGTTGATACATGAGAATGTGCAGACTTGGGCCTTCCAACACCCTTCCCTACCTGTGATCAGCCTGTAAAAAACCTTGCTGAGGGTGAAGCTGCAGGCACTGAACCACAGTGTTTGTGATCTCCAAGATCAGAGTAAAGCCTCTACCCAGTGCCCTCCTCATCCTGCTGCAGCCCTGGGGCTGGTGCACAGGAGCAGTACCTTTACTGCAGTTGGTCCAGTGATCTGCAAATGCAGATTATTGTGAGGAAGGAGCATTTTGGGGTGCATGGACAGCAAATTGTATATAAAGTGCTTCTCCAGCCAACAGGCTGTCTCTGAAACGACAGGTTAAAAATTCCCCTGAGACATTAGTTCTGCATTTGTCTGAATACTTCAAAATAACAATACTTTTCCAAGGGAGCCTTTTGAGAAGCTTTTCCCTTGCCATTCTCAGGGACTTGTACACAGTTTTTCCTGGGGCAGATGAAGGGCTGTAGTTACCATGGCCCTGCATGAAGCTCAGAAATGAATTCTCATCAAATTTACCTGGGAGGAAGCAGTCTCCTAGCAGCTAAGGGCCTATAAAGAGTGAACTATCCCCATCTGCTGGCCAGATAATAGTTCAGCATTTCAGCCACTTTGACCCGTCAGCTGTTTGCACAGAAATAAATGCAAAGCCAGAATTGACTTGTTTGAGATATTCTTTCGTGTTCTTTCCTAGTTGGCAGATGGTGAAGGTCTGAGAAGGTGCTGGGTGTTCTCTGCAGTGCTGGGTCATTTAAACTATATTCAGAGCAGCTGTGTAGTTACATGGGAGTGGATTAAATTTTACATGGGCTCCATTGTTACTGCTGTTACCACATCAGGTGTTTGGAAATGCATTCCTTTAGAGGTCCGTGTTGACACTGGGCACTTGGCAAATATCCCAAAAGATACCAGACCTGCAAAATATTCAGTCTGGGAAGCTGGTGGTTTTCAGTTCTTAGTGTCTTGCTGTGAGAGCAGGCAAGGCCAGGTCACAGAAATGTGCTGGAGCAGGGGTATTCCATTGAATGAAATTCTCACTTCTCAAGAATTTGTAAGAAGAGTGTTGACTGCTGACTATCAAAGGAAAAATGAGCCACAGTTTGGTCTATAGCAGGCTTTACTTATTCTGGTCATGGGTGACTCTTAATTGGGCTGCATCAAGTTAACCAGCAGCTGTGTCTACGCCCCAGAGAAATCTGCATTTTAGTAATGAGTCAGGAAGAGTGGTCCTTGTTGATATTGGCATTTGTTATACAGTCTGAATTGGGAGAATTTTTCCATGTCTCTCTGCTTATGTGTGATGTATGGCAAAATAGAGTGTTTGCTCTGAAATGTATAGTGTTTCTCCACATTGAAAAGCAATGTCTAAGTGGTGATATATGCATAGTATATTTTCTGAAAAATCCTGTCCTGGAATATAAAAGATCCTTTAGGATCAGAGTATCTCAATTCCATATGAACAATGCAATCGATCCTCCAAAGCTGTGGTTTCTCCTTGTCAGCACTGAAAAGCTCACAGATGTAGGATGTAGCCTTAATTTGTTTTAGAAACCTGTATCCCCATATCACTTGGGGATTCTTTCTTTTTCTTTCTCTGTCACTCCTTGGACAATTGTCTTGTTATCTAAGTGAACAGTCAGAACACATTTAAAAAAAAAAAAATCTATAGGACAAGATATAACAACAAAGGCCCATCTGTCTCCAGAAGATGGGAAGTGTGTAACTCTGGGTATAATGTCACTTGTCAAATGAATTATGTTCTGTTTATACTAAAGAAATAAAAGTGTTTGCTAAGGAAACAGGGGGAGTATAGGTTAACATTAAAATGAAGGCACTCTGTGAATAGATGTATTCAGACAAAATTTCATCTGGTATAAATAGATACAATACTGCTGAAGTTCTCCAAATCATAGCAATTTGCATTGGCAGAGATGCTCCGTGTCCACTAAAGCTATTTGTCCTGCACATTTTTAAGTCTTCCTGGTGAAGGGCAGAGTCACATAATAAGGGTCTGTCCCTATTATTTTAAGTGATAAGCATGCAATATTCAAGCAGTAAAGGGCCCAAGTTTTTCAGCTCCAGGTATAGGGATGGTTCTTGTTTTATGTGGAACAGATCCAAGCTTACCTCTCTACAAATGGCACCAAGCCAAGACATTAGATGCCATGCCCCAGGGTAATTTAGACATCACCTCTTCCTCTAACCAATGTGTGTCCCCTCAGGTCTCCCCTCTTACCAAGTCAACATTTCACAGTGGGGAAGGACTCACCTCTTGTTTCTGTCTCTGCAGGTCCCTTGGAACATGTTCACTTATCTCTCCCATTTGTCACCACAAAGAACAAGGAGGTCAATGCCACAGCAGTACTGTGGCCAAGTCAAGTGGGAACACTTACTTATGTCTGGTGGTTTGGAAACAACACAGAGGTTTGTATTCCCTATGGACTGAGGTGAAAACAATTTGGGATGAACTCTCTGACTGAAAAGGGAGGAAGAGAGAGATCTGGAAATGCTTCTAAATAGTCAAACAAAAAAGAAAATTGTAAACCAGAGACAGAGACTAATTATTGGTTCTTTGATGTACCAATGTTGAAATGTGGTAACTGTTCTGTGATTATTGCTGGGACTTAGCTATTGGGTTTATTGGCATTTCATGCAAATTGCAAATAGGTTTGTTTGCATTTTCACCCAAGGTGGGTGTAGAGAACCAAAGTCCCAATGACTTCTAGTATGTACTTTCCCACTCCCATTTCTTCAACAGCAATAATAAAAGCTGAAAACTCCATGCACTGCATTGTGCTTCTCTGTGCTTGCAGAGTTTTGGTAAATCTGCACAGGCATTGCAACAGTTATTGTACATACCTTTGAGGCTGAAGTACCCAGAGGCCCTAATTAATCTCTAAGGGGAAATATTCTCATGGATTTTGTAGAATCAAGAGGGACCTTCAACCACATATGGTTATCTTCTGTATAATGCAGGTCAGAGGATTGCATCTGTACTTCCTGCTTTATTTAACTATTTTTGATTAAAGCAAAATCTGAATTGTTTTTGTTTTGTTTTGTTTTGTTTTGTTTTTGGTTGTTTTGCATTAATGACATCCCTCAGATGATGGAGAATCCATTGCTTTTCTTTCTGACCCTCTCCCTCAACTACTTCCCTGTAGCTAATTATCCTGAGAGTTAAACATATGCCCTGTGTTTGTAGTCTGAATTTATCTAGCTTCAGTTTCAAGCTGTTGGATCTTATCACGTCTTTGTGTCTAGATTAAAGAACTCTCTGTAGTATCAGATATCGTCTCCCCCTAGAGGTACTTACAGGCTGTGATTGTCACCTTTTAACCTTCCCTCTGATCTACTAAGCTCATAAGTGATCAGAGTTGGTCTAACTCTGTTCTCATTTAAGTGAGAGTTTTACTTCAGACTACAATGGGAACACAGTTTGACTTAATACTGTGTGCTTTGAAGATCTCATCCAGAGTTCATTAATAAGTGAAAATAGAAGTTAGGGCAAAAGCTGCAGAAAGGGGGCACAGCTCATTGATAAACTAATTTGCACTGTAGAGCAAGCTGAGGAGATCTACGTCCTCTCTAAAACCCATCACTTTCCAAAAACAATGTCTCTATGTCTAAGAAGTCAAGAGAGCAAATGAGAAATCTTGATTTGCCTCCTGATTTTGCCACAACCTCTTTAAAGTGATCTTAACCAAGTCATTCACAGCTAGACCTGGGGGAGGAGTGTGACACCAGAGCAGTGAGTCTCATGGGCCCCCATATGGACCTCTCTGCAGCAAAAGACACTTTAACGGGGGATCCAGAACAGCCAGCCTGCTAAGTGGGAAGTTTCCTGGAGACAGATGCTGGGGAATATTGGGATCTTAAAACCTAACTCCTTTAGAAATTTTACATACCCTACTCTGAGCTCTGGGAAGACAACTTCATCTGGATCCCTGAGCCTACTCCAGAAAATTGGCTTCCATGTCACAGGACCCTTTCTATGTCTAAGTTTCCAAGCTAAGTTTCCAAAATTATCCCAGTAGGCTAGAGAGCCAAACTAATATTTAATTTTCCTTCACAGCCATATTATTTTTTTTTCTGGTGTATTTGCAGCCACTGATCACTTTGGAAGGGAGCATCACATTCACATTTTCTGTGGAAGGGATGAACACCATCACTGTTCAGGTCTCAGCAGGAAACATCATTCTTCAGGACACAAAGACCATTGCTGTGTATGGTGAGCCCTTCCAATTTCATTTCACATAGGATTCTCCATAATCAAGAGCTAGAGATCCAGGTTACCTAGCAGCAACATAGGGTTGCTATTTCAGGATCCTTTGAGTCAGATTGTAAACTCAGTTCCAGTGGTGTCAACTCAGCATAAGATCTCTGAAGGCCACTGACTGACATTAGTTCATACTGAGATGATCACAGAATGTTGATCTCTTTCCCAGAGCCCCCTCTGTCTGTCATTCAACACAATTATCTAGACTTTAGGTCATTTTGCAAGCTGGTGTTCCCCCATCTTCTCCAGTAGAAGCGTCTTCACTCATGCAGAAGCTTCTTGGCTCAAAAAAAATAAGTCAATGCAGTGTGGTATAGTCCTGGACTGAAATCTATACTGATTTGATGCACTCAGGTCTCAGAAGCAGATAGGATGCACAAATGCTATATAGTGTAGATGTAATCTAAGAACCACTGAGAATCCCAGTTTAAATAGTTTACCGTAAGCACATAGTTAAAATGATCATTTTGAACATCTCTATTAAAAAAAAAAATAATAATAATCAAAGATTAAGAAGTATTTTTCCAAGTTTAGACCTCTCCCCACCTTTGTCCCTGTCCAGTTAAGATTTCAAATGTTTGGAGCATGTCTATGAGAGTATAATCACAGTTTCCTTGCCAGGGGTTGCCTGTTTCAGAGGTCAAGATTGAAGTATCATTTATATTCCCAACACAGCTTCCTTTCCAGTGCTATTCATCCATTAAAGTAAGGACCTATCACCTTTTTCGGTTCTGTGACACTAGAGCACTGAATCTCTCAGATTCTCCAAATCTCTCAGATTCACTGCTAGATTCTCTGCCAGTGTGTGCATCACCTGCAGATTGATTAAGAGAAGAAAAGCACAAACCACAGCAAGTTTCACTAGGTTCTGCTGTTTGTTTGGCACTAAGAGATATTCACAGCCTTTACTTACCACCATGTCTTTCTCTGCAGAGCAATTTCAGTCCCTGCGATTATCATTCTCCCCAAACCTGGACGACTACAATCCAGATATCCCAGAGTGGAGGAGGGATATTAGTAGAGTAGTCAAGAGAGCCCTGGTGGAGGTAAGCAATGTGCATCATCTTCATTATGGTGGCTCTAATTTCTGCTTTCTGCCCGTATTAGGGCTGGATATGGTGATATTTCAAGGTATGTCTTTGTCCCTACCAACTATAAAAGGAGGCTAGACCAGTGTTTTGAGTCCAGACTCCTAAATTTTAAGTGAAATTATCCCATCCTATGACAAGCTGGTACTCGGAGTAAGCCTTCAGTTTATTTATTTTTTTTTAATCACAGCACATTATATGGAATATTCACGGGAAAAGGGCATACAGAAAACAAACAGCTTATATCTGCCTATAGCTGTACAAATGTCTTTGCTGCATTGCAAAAGAAGTAATTCTTTTACTACTGTTCTTACACAGCAGTGGGTGTGCTATTCTACTGGAGTTGCAAATATGCTGTAGGAAATTTAGGAGACCAAAATTTCACTACAGAGAAGAGCACCTCAGTAAGTGCTTTATGTCCTTCATATAGCATGAGGCTCATGGGGCAGGATAGGATGCTATTTTTCCCAGGAACACTGTGGGGCAGCTCTGAAGTTCCTCCTCTAACTCTTGAAAAGAATGTCATAAAATTAGTGTTTGGCTGAAGATTTGGATTTCAAACTGAGTCTGAGATACATTAAGAGAAACAATTGAGGATTCTCAGCTCAGCAGAAAAATAGTGAAAGGAACTGTCTGAAACAGGTTTGTGTTCACCTGATTAGTGTGCAGTGTCTTTTTAGTCATTTTGCATAAATGATGACACAAATGAACACAGAAGCTTTTTAATAGAATCTACAAACTTTTTGTTCTTTAAAAAAAAAAAAAACAGAAACCTGTCTGGATCCTTACTGAGCTGCTTTTTTTTTTTTTTTTTTTTTATTAATTTCCTCAAAAGACAGGTGAAAAGGAGAAAAGAAAAAAAACAAACATAAGAGTTTTCTGAAGCTTGTTCTTCTGACTTATTTATGTCTGTATCAAGTATTCAAGGCTCCACTTATCTTCCAGATGAATTTTCAGAATATAAACAACTCAATAAAAGAAAATAAAGCTATGAAAAAAGGATTATAAAACCACAGTACCAAAGATACATTACAAAAGCAGAGTGGTGAAAATACAGTCCTTTTTTCTTTGTTTGTTGGAGTTTAAAAAAAAAAATAATTGATAGCTAATTATCCCCTTTTATGTAGCTAAATGATTCACCTTAAACAAACCTTTTGTGAGAAATTCTTATAAAAAATAAAGTTAAAACCCATAGATTTGATGGCAATTAAATACACTGTATAAAAATAAGTTGAATAAATAAATAATTTAACAGAAAATTATAGCTGTGCTATAGAATTTTTATGAACTTTTATTAAAGTATTACATTCTTATTACAGAGTCCCACAGACATGGATAAAAATTCTGCATAAGAAATTGTAGTTCCCTATTAAAATCTGATCTTCTCTGTAAGTAGGGATAATTTCAGATTATCACAAAATATCCTCTTTTGTATTACAATTATAATTATTTCCTCACATCATTGATTTTGAGTCCCATCTCCAACTTTTGATGAAGAAGACAAGAACAAACTGAGCAGTTTGAATAAAATAAATAAATAAATAAATAAATAATTCCCAGCCTCAGAAAATGAAGAGTTTACTTTAACCAGTAATACTATGTCTTTTTCTTGACATCTTAGAATAATCTTTTAGGCAAACAGAAATAATACAGTGTTCTACAAAGTACTTGAGTACCACAGAGAATATACAACCTTTGTATTGTTATAATTATTCTTCTAAATTCCCATTAAAACAAAAAAAAAACAGCAACAGAAGGTTGTACTTTTCCTTGTCATGCAGTGGAAGGAGTGGAAGGGAAGGCTCCTTTTTTCATAACTCCATATGGTATTCACTGACTTGTAAGCAGTAAGATGTGGAATTGTCACAGAATTAGCTCAAATGATGGAGATCTGTAATCACAATTTTGCTGAAATCCCATCCTCTGTCCATCATTTCCTGGAAGGAACAGATGCTCCAACTCTTGGGTTGTGAACTACTAGGGAGAAGAATTCATGAGTCTTAAATCTGATTAACATCTGAGATTGTTTCATGTTCTGACTGCAGGAAATTCTCTGTGTTTGTGTCCAGCTGCTGTGGTCTGCCCTTATGTAAGGGTACTATATTTATTTTTATTTATATATTTTTTTTTCCTGGGAAGAGACCTACCAACATCAGCACTTGGAAACCAAAGATTTAAATCTTTTATTTAAAAGACCTTGACCTTAACCTTGAGATTTAAATGATGTTCTGGATAATCCACAACACAAAAAGGAAATGGAGAAAGATTCAGCAAACTATGTTTCTCCTCCTTTTGCTCATAAAAATTCCTGAAGGATTTTTTTTTCTCATTTACTGGAGAACACTACAATCTAATTGTCTAATGCCGCAATAACAGCGGCTGAAACTGTACTCAGAGGTGGCCCTGGTAGTGATGACTATGGAGTATTTCTTTTCTGAATTTTGGCTAATTTTGTATTGAACAGAGATTTGGGTATAAACTGGTTGTTTAAGATTTTCAGTCAACAAGACAAAAACCTAAAAATCTGTAGAATAATACAATCTTTAACAGCTAAAGAAAAAACAAACAAACAAACAAACAACAAAAAAAAAAACTGTTCCTCATTAGGTTGTGGAATTGACCCAGAATATGAGCTATAAGAATTTGTTTGGCTTTTGGGATTCAAATCTGATTCATCTTCTTCTATCTCCCTGAGTCTCCACAAGGCTTTTAAGCTCTGTTTTGACTAATCATACCTCTAGAGTGCAATTCAGCCCACATACCTTGCCCTTTAACATACTGCTTCTTACCATTGACTAAATACAGAACCTCAGGGACCAACTTAGAATAGAGATACAACTTCAAAATAGCTAAATTTAGATACAAGTATCATACCATATGTGACCATTATTTAGCAGCATCTTTTAGCATGTCTGATTATAACTGTTGCCCTAGGACTCTGTATATTTTACTGGAGTATACGGTAAAATAACTTAGACTAGGAAATTATTATTCCCTGACTTTTTGCCTGTGCTGGAGTTTAACAAGATTCTCCTTGTAGTACAAGATGTTCCTTATGTCATTTATGTAAGTATTGTGATGCTTTCACAAAGAAGTTGTGAGCATTTGATGCCATCCCCACTGTTTATCTGTCCGTTAATTATCTATGTGTCAGGCAACAGGTATTTCAAGCAAGCATATCCTGGTCGCAGTGCTCCCTGGTCTGCCCACATCTGCTGAACTCTTCATTTTACCTTATCAAGATGCCCCAGCAGAAAATAAAAGAAAAACAGAAGACCTAGAACAGGTATTGTGTACGTTTCTTGGAGAAGTATATGTTTACATATGTGTTTATGTATGGGGGTTTCCAAAACTGGTTAGAAAAAATAATTATGGTACAATTGCATTGGATTTACAGGGGTCTAAACAATGACTGTATTATGTGCTATATCCTTTTATTTATTTATTTATTTTTCCCAGCAGTGGAAACAAGATTTGATGGTATATTTAGGAGGGGAGAGTGGAGACTCCCATTTGGTACACGTCAGTAATGTTAAATTGGCATAAATTTGCATGATGTCACATTCTCTTACTTACAAGAGAACAGAAATTCTGTTCTACCTCATGGAAGTAACAAAAAAAGCAGAAAGGATTTAGGGGATTATTCCTGCCTACATGTACTAGAGTAGCTTCATAAGGCCAAGTTTATGAGGTTGTTAAGAATCTGAGCAAACACTGGAGGACAAGGCTAGGTGGTAGACCTGAGAAGGCCAGAATTTCATTGACTTAAGACACAGGGATGGGGTTAGATTATCCTGCCTGCTGCCTTCATAATGCTGGAAATGGAATTCCGTCACTCTTGTATGTTCTCTCGGTATGAGACTGAATGAAGGTTATGGTGAACAGGAAACTGTAACTACCTGAGAACCCAAAAGATTCTGCCCATGCATGGGCCTACCATGATTACGACTAAACACTGTTAAAAACTGTGCTGGACAGAAATCCTGACATAGCTCTCACGTTATCTAAGGTTCTAGAGATAAAGATAATTATCCCTGAGTGTATCTCTGCCTCCCCACACAGCATGTCAGTGACCCAAGCAGATGTACCCCATGTGGGTGTAAGCTATGTGAGCATTGGGGTAGAGGGTGTCATCAGCTCACATATCTTAGCCTCAGTGTTATGGTAAAATCCTCAGCATTATTGGATGCCTGCTAATCCACTGGATGGCAGAAGGGATTTAGCGTTTCTCTTTGTATTTGCCCCTGAAATTGTAAACGAGTAATGTCTTCTCATCAGTGTGTGTCTCAACACTATCTTCCCTTTCTTGTATTCTTATTTTCTAATAGTTTTTTTCCTCTGCCTGATCTGTAATTGCCTGTTGCAGTTTCCTCTTGAAGTGTTCTAAAGCCTTGTTAACAAACTCAGCCGGGGGCTTCAAATCACTAGGTCACCCATATTCTTAAGCTTTCCCTTGCTCAGCATCCACAGGCCATCGTACTTTTTCTTTTCTTTTCTTTTTTTTTTTTTTTCCTTTTGACAAATGACTTTCCTCTGAAATTTTCCTCCACCCATATAATAAACAAAAAAGATGGAAACTTACTGCTCTGCCAAACCTTTCCTTCCCTTTCTCCTTTATCCCCTTTCTCTCTTACTCCATCTCAAATTGGCAAGGAAGCCAGTCCATAAACTATCAAATTTACATCTGACTCAGCTCCCCGCTGGCATTCAGCAACTTATTGTATTCTGCCAGTTACCCCTGTTCTATTTACCACTCCCTTTCTTCTCCTTGTAAAAATGGAGTCTCTGTGGCTGTGAAGAAAGGGAGCCCTGACAGCACTCTCATGACCCTTTTAATGGACAAAAAGAAATGTCATTTTCAGTGGGACTCCAGCAACTCGTCTGCATCCTGCAGGGTTGAAACAGTAACTTTTGCAAAGAAAGAAATTATTTGCCATTTGCAGCCAGCTGCTTCTTACAGAGAAGTATCTTCCCTGCTCCCATCAGGATGATCAGAACATATTTCTTATTAGTCTGTGGGTTCCACATTCCCCTTCAGAGTTATTAGAGGAGAAAATGGCATTGTTTTCAGTAGGGACTGCCTGAGGAAGGCCCCAAAAAGTGTTTCTCTCCTCAGCACTGAAGAGTATTCTAATACTATTCCTGTTTTTCCATCCGTTTGACCTGTAATCCTTTACCATCCCTTTCTCAAAGTGTTTCCAGAGCACATTCAATGGGATGAGTACTGGGAGTAGATGTTTTTGTTGATGACAGCTTAAGTTGCTTCTTAGGTACTTTATGAGGCGTAGTTTTCTTTTCTGGTTGGAAAAGAAATCTGTTTTGTGTTCACAAGCACGCATGAAACCATTCAAATGAAAGTATGAGAGATTGTGTGTTTGCAGGTGCAGACCCAAAGGAGTTATTTTCCTGCATAACTTTTCTAATTTGGAAGGGAAAGTTCAAATTGTACAGGAACAAAATTGAAATTGTTTACTTAAACACTGCAAGGGGGAAAAAACAATAAATCTCAAGTAAGCACTTAATTGTATAGGTTCATTTTTTCATGGTGTCGTATCACATGTGGAAGCTGATCTACAAACCTAAGACTCATGGTGAGCCTGTGCAGAGACATCATGCCAAACTGCTTCTGCTTCTGGAAAACTCGCTGTCAGAATAAATCAAATGGAAATGAGATTCAGAAATTAACGTCTCTATACTGCAAAAGCTCTTGTTTCCATGCTTGAGAGATGGAAAAATGTAATTCTCTCTCAAAATCAAAAGTTGGTAAAACAGAGCAAAACACCACAAAATGGAACCATGCACACCGTAGGCCTGAATTTGCCAGGACAATGAAGTGTACTATAACCTCCTCCTTCTCTTTTCATCCTATTAGAACCACCTAATGTTATTATGTATTACTGTGCTCATATGTTGTAGACGTGGTGATACAGATGTGCAACCACCGTATTCACATGCCAAGTACCAGAACAGAGACAAGGGACACGCTATGGTCCTGATATTCAGCTCTTCCAATCTGGGACTGAAAGGGGGGAGCCATGTAAATCATGTGGGTTATGGAAAGATTATGGACTTTTGTCACCTAGGTCAGGCAAGGCCGAGGGAAGCAGATGGAGAGGGATGAAGGGAAAAGAAGTGGTAGCAGAAGAGGAGCTTCAAACTACATCTCCCCACAGGGAACTCCTGAAGTTGCTGCAGGCTGTGTCTCTCATAGTTTTTTTTGGTCATTTGCTTAACCAAGCAGTATTTAATCCCCAGAGCTATACTGTAAATCTGACACATAATTAATGACCATGGGGGTTTTACTTTCTTGATGTTTCCTATGGATGCAGATTAAGCTGTTCTGTTTGTGTCTGGTACGTAGTTATTTGTCCTTTTAAGCACACCATTGTGTCTATCTGGCCAGATTCTAGGAAGCCTCTAGGTACTCAGTTCCTGTTGATTTCAAAGGCAGCTAGATGTCCACTGCCCCTTGAGAATTTAGGTCTCAGTTGCCATTTATCAAAGTTGACTAAACACAGTAAGTCATAAACTGCTGGGTACGTAAATCATGGGACTGTCAAAGTGCATGAGTTGGGCTATGGACTGCACTACGCTACGCTGTTCCATGCACTTTTCCATAAGAACAGTGCATTTGTGTCTTGTGGTCTTGTTGAGACTAGGTGCCTAGATGGTGGATGTCATTTTCTCTTTAAGTTGATGTACCACTCTCATTCGAGTGCCCCAAATTATTTTTTCTGTCTAAGCACGGTACAAATTGGCTTCATATTTCTTTACAGATTACATTTACAAATGTGAACTCTGCATTCCTGATATTTCCCATGGGAGAATGAAGTCCCCTTAAATCAGTCTAACTGCTCTTGACAGATGGAAAAAAAAAAAAAAAAAAAAGCTGTGTATGAAACCAGGGACATTTTCTCAATGTGCAGCATGGGACAATTCCATCTGACACATAAATACAGAGTTTGTGAGGACCTCAGATTACTTTGTCCACTCCACTTTCTGTAGTCATTGTAAACTTATTCTTCACAGCTTCTTAAAAATTAAAAGGCATTTTCAACCCGTGGAATCCCCAAGCATTTTGCGTATGAAAAAATACAATAAAATAAAATAATCTTGTATTCATGACCAGAATGCTGTAAATTTGTCTATTAAAAAAAAAAAAGTCTAACAGTGTTTTCCCTGCTTTATTTCACATCACATAAGGACAGACAACCAACCTGCTTAAAAAAGTAGAAATAATTTGCAGTTGTAAAATGCTGCTGCTTCATTTATGTGTTGTCACTGCCAACACCTTTAAAATATCCCAAATCTTGCATAAGCAGTCACTGAAAATAACCTTTAGCCACTTGGTCTGTAATGCAACTGTTACACCATCTTTATGGATAGGCTTGGTGAATGTGATGATTACCGAACTCATATCTGCTTGTTACAAAAGCCTTGAATTCTTCCTCTTCAGTGAAAGGCAAACCTCTTATTAATAGCATTTCAAGTATTTTTTTTGAGTAATTTTAGCACTAATATGATATAAAATGAATGCACGGTAGGAAGATATTCTACTTAAAATTCAGAAGGCAGTGATACAAATGCACAGATACAATCACTCATTTATTTTTTTCAGTGTACAATTTTACTCCATATGAGAATTCTGAATAGTTATCTTTGTAATTATGCATTTCACAAATTTTATTCTCTCCACATTGTTTGTTAGTGGAGGCTTTTTGTCAAATACAGGAAATGTGTTGCCTGTTAAGTCAAACGAGGTGTAAACAGGAAATACATGACAACTCTGAAGAGATGTTTTTATATGTTTTCATGTGTCTCCCTTTAGTTCTCCATTTGCATTCTTTTACCTTTCCTATTCAAAATAGCTGTAAAAGCAGAATGCAAAAGAGATGCAAGAGTAACTAGTTAATGACATCTGAGATCATTAATCTTTTCTCTGAAAAGAGCTATCAGCAATGTAGCAAGCATGATGGAGTCTTTGGCAAATGGCAACACCAGCTGGTGGGTAGCCAACTGTCATCAACAGATTGCAGCTGTGGCCACTATCCGTATCCAGCCAAAGAGATGGGAAATGACATGTATGACTGAATGTCAAATGGGCAGTGATGAACTGAGGAGACAAAATATCTCTGGCATTAACATTAGAGATACCAGCGGTAAGGAAGTCTGTATGTGTGTATGTCTTAGGATTTGTTCCTTAAAGCAGATTTAGTTATGTCTTTGCTTCATTGTAGCTGCTGTAGCTTCTGTATTTATTCTGGTTTTTCAACCACTCTCCTAAGCTTTAGTTGCTTAAGTGTTTTAAGATATTTACTTTCATTACTTTTCTTACTTCTGATGTATTTCAGATATGCTCATCAACAAAAATATTTTAGCAAGGTCATGATAACGAACACCTTTAAATCCTACAGAAAATGATGCAAATAAGTCCAAGAAATTAAATTCCATTACAAAGAATGGCAAATCAACTAGTGTTTACTACAAGATTTTTTTAAAAAACATCTGTAGCTTTGTATGCAGACCAAGTCTTTCATTGGGTGCTTGAGGAATGTTGGGCCAGTAAGAAGTAAAGGCGGCTGGGAAAAGAATGGAATAATATCTACTACAGGGTCTTGGTCCAAAAGCTTTTTTCCCTAGCTAATTTTCTTGATCAGCTGCTTGTGTGCCTTAGAAGAGGCTATCTATATATTTTGTCTTAATGTCATCGAATTCGTTTCTGCCATGTCACTATCAGTCCTCCCATTTTTGCTCAGTGTACAGAACAGCTCTTGATTTTCAACCCTCCTTCTCCTTTGTCCACCTAAAGTGTATCTTTGCTATTATGTTTAGGGTTTCTCTGGGTTCATATCTGCTGATCAGTTATCATTCCAGAGTAACCACAGGAATGTCCTTCTCCTTGTTCTCTCTCAGTATCTCTCAATACTAATTGCAGCTTGAATTTTGCATCTTTCAAGGGATCTCATGAAATTTCTGCTGGATCTGTGTAAATCAGTGATACTGGTGTTTTCTGTGCTAAGGCAAGTGAGGTGCAGAGGCTTCAATGTGAAGTAAACAAGGTCTTGTAGTGAGTGGCACAGTTTAACATAATCCACATTTGCCCTGACTCCACATACGCTTTTGTATTACCAGTCCAAGTTGCTTGCTACCAATCAATGTTCATGATTCTTTCCTTAGTTGTTTATTGATGTACCCAATGAATTGAGTAGAACTGTAGCACTCATTAGTTGAGATCCTTACACATTATCTTTAAAATGATCTAGATTCTTAACTAGTACATACTGGCACAGTTGAATCACATTCAATTAGTCTAAACCAATTTACACCAGAGATTTCAAAATTCAATAAAAGTATGGGAAAAATACTCTTCTGAGTGATAATTCTGTTTCTTGGTGCACACAGCTCTTTCATGGTCCTAATTCTGACAAAATGCTAAAAGAAGCTAAATTAATTTTTGTTTTGTTCCATTTTTAAATTGGAATCTCTTTTCTTTTCCTTCTCAAATTGTCTGTTATTATTATTCATTATGTGTCCTTTGATGAAAAATGATACATGAAGAATGGTTTCTATTACTGAATTATTTTTGCACATCATGCTTAATTTTGCAAATGAAGCAGATGAAGTCAATGAGGCTCAGTTAAGGACCAAAACTAATTCTGAAAGCTAATTATTTTCACAAGGGAGACTCTTCAAGACTATAAATTAGCAGGTTGCTATTCTAAGACATTATGTCTTCAGCTGAGTTATGTCTTCAGGAGTGAGAGAGGAACAGGGACATTCCTGAGGCCAACCTGTTCTCCAGCTGAGGGTTCAGCTGTTCAATTAAAGTCGTGTATTCATGAAATAAATAGGCATTTTGATGTTTTCTCATCTGTTTTTTAAACACAAGAGCTTCTATGGTACCACTTTAAATACAGACATAAAGGGAGGCATAAGACCTAAACTGTGTCCTGTTGAAACTGTTTCATTACCTCAGTGACTGAGATCAACATTTGTATGAAGATTTATTTCAAAAACATTTTGTTAACATTGAACAAAAATCATAGAGTCCACTAACTTGTGATCCACTGAGCTAGAAACAGACTTAATAGAATAAGAAAGGCAGAAATGTTACTTCTCCAACTTTCTGAGTGCATATCTACAATTCACAGATCCTTTTGAGACTGTGTGATAAATATAAGCAGGACCAACTTACTCTGGAGAGTTGCGTCCAATTCCAATGTGAAATTGGCCCTTGAACTGTGTGTAACTTGCTTATTGACCTCAAATAATGAAGGTTATAGGTCTTTGTATATGGTTTGTATTTCAGATTAGCTTTAGGTGTACAGAACTTTTTTCCCCTCTTTCTATACTGCTAATATGTCTGTTCCAAAGAGAACCTGATTTTCCATAGAGAAGGAAAGGAAAATATTGTAGCAAGCAAGCAAACATTTTAAAAACATGTCTGAATGCATCTGTTCTTCCCTCAGAAGTATATGTCAGGAGTCTCTAGAGCTGCGTGCAGAAAGCAGATGTCTGATTCTCACTTAGAATCATAGAATATCCCAAGTTGGAAGGGACCCATAAGGATCATTGAGTCCAACTCCTGGGACCACACAGGTCTACCCAAAAAATATTGGGCTGTTACTCATTTTTAGATTTGTTCAAGTTCATAAAGACCCATGCAAAAAGTTGCACCCAAAAAGCCAGAGAGAGCAGGTAATTAATAGGGCCAAGTAAATAAGCTCTGTAATCTGAACAGCGTGAACAGTTGCTGTCTGTTATGACTGTTTGTGTATAGTCTTGGAACAGTGGTGGCTACTTCAGACTTCTGCTGAAATATTGATGATTTCAGGCAGAAATATATATATATTTTTTCTGACTTACATTTGTACAGGATGTAGTACTATGAGGTCCTCATTCACAACAATATGCAACACAACAGTGAACTCCAGTTGTGTGTTTTTCTGTTCCTTTCTTCATTTTTCTTACTACTACACTCTTAGTACCTCTCCCCTTCCTATGAAGCCCTTTCATCAGATTGCCAACCAAGAATATTGGTTGAGATTTCCCTCATGCTCAGCTTGAGGCAGCCACAGCACCTCTCAGCTGCAATGTCCCTACGGGTGCTGTTGTTTTGTCCTCTTCTCTCTGCACTGCAGGAGTCCTCATGCAGGGTAAGTGAGATCTCAATGTTTTTTCCCATTAGTGGTGCAAAACAAAGTCTCTGGCCCCATCTCATGATGGCCCCAAATCATGCTGATTTTCTTGAGGTTCTCCTATTCTTCCATTTCTTGTCCAAATCTTTGATGAAACCTCCAGTAGGTAACAGCACTTTCAAGTTGTGTTCTCAGTTATACATCACATGTTAAGACCTTCTTTGTATAGAGGGAATTACATATGGTTTTTACCTCCAGTTTCCCTGGCCATTTTGTGCAGCCCTCACACTGTGTTGAAGAGGAATGACACAACAAGGTGGTTGGCTCTTCAGTTCACTGTCTTGTGGTTGCTTTTTTTCATAGGCTCAGCTGCCCCAGCAGTATCAGGATGTCACAGCACAAAGGATGAAGATAATTTCTGCAGGTCTACCAGGAAGAGTTTTTAGGTCATGACTGGGACTGCAAATGACCAGGATGATATTTCTTCCCGTTTCCATGAGCCATTAATGTACCTGTTTTACAGAATATCCTTCTGCATCTGTTGCTCCAGTTTTAGACATGAAGCGCTCTTTATAGTTGTCACTCTTGGTTATTAATATGCTCAAATTCTTAAAGAGGGATATAATTTGCTTCCAAGGCTTTCTTCATGTACTGCACAGCTTTGTGTCACCATCCCTGCTGCTCTGAGCACACCAGATGGCTCTTTGTAAGCAGGTGGTATTTTTTCTTGCTATTGGAAGAAATATATTTACTGTTCATTCTGGCACCCGTGAAAAAAAAATGTAAACTTTAAAGAGATATATTAGAAATATAAATAAAATGCCTGTAAGAGTTATTGCCAAATTGTTATTGGACCAAAGGCACCTAGTCAAGTGATCAGCAGCCAAAAATGAAGTGTACAAGCCAAGAGTATTGAAAGAACCATTAAGAATGTTAAAAAAAATAGAAGAGGCAGATAAATCTCATACTTTGATGAATGATAGCCAAGGAACATCTAATCATATCAGGGTAGCATTTTCTGAAATAACTCAACCAGACAAAAATGAAGAACATGAAAAAGATGGTTTAAAAATTATTGGAATGTTCTTTTTTTCTGACAATTTTTCATTAATCTTCAAGAAGAAATATGGATTTATTTAAAACAAATTAAATTAAGCGTTGAACAGTACTATACCTACTGATCTTGGTATGGCTGTAAAAGCACAACTTTCTCTAAGTTGCATATGATTTGTGGAATGGTGTTCGTTGTGGTTTTTGTTTGTTTTTTTTTTTTTTTTTTTTTTGTTATTTTCCAACCACCACTCCCTAATAAGCCAACATTCAAAATAGTGGATATGTTCCATTGGAAAATTGCTTAGTGCTGCAAGAAAAGATGAAATAGATGAAACACCTAGAGAATGAACATACAGAAGAAACACAGCAAACTATCAACAACATGTCTACAGGCTTCTATTCTTTGATTAATCTATCTGGATTTTTGCTTTTGATAGCAAGATGCATGAAACTTCTAGGCTACAATTGAAGTGATACGGAGAAAGTGATGTATGTGCGTAATATGAAAAACTGACTCAGAAAAAATAATGTTTAGTAACAAATTGGACTGAAGCTTGAATCTTACTGTACAGATTTCACAGGGTCTTATCTCAACAAATGTTCATCTTTTCTGTTTCATGCTTTAAGGACGAATAGCCTGCTTTCATTTTCTGATAGAGCTCTATTGTTGTCCTCACAGTTATGGAAGAACAATTGAGAGATATAAATGTTCTGTGGGAGTTCTCTCCCATGAAAGAGAGAACATAAGAACATATTCTCTCTGTGCAACCCAGAAGAACAGATACAACATGCATTTTGTGTAAGACAAACACACTCTGTATTCAGTCAACAGCATAGACACTTTCAGAGTTTCAAGCTGTTTCTGGTATGTACTTAAGGATCAGGGAGCAGCTGGCTCGAAACTCAGAGTTGGATAAATTAAATTTGTTTCTAAGACTTGAAATCCAATGTGAGCTGGGGTAAGGTAAGGACTTAAACCATTCATTTTGATTTAGGTGTTTCAAATGTTGTGAACATGCTCTAAGATCATAAAGCTGACCACTCAATGAATAAATTGTTTGTTTTGAGCAAATGAGTATTAACAATTTAAATGCTTGTCTTTATTTGGGTAGCAAATGGAATTCACTGATTTACTATTGCAGGATTGTCCTGCAGGCACTCATACTAGTGCAATGTTCCTTTGAGGCTCAATCCCTTTTTGCTGTTGGGCTGTTCCTAAAGCAGTATTGTGGGACAATTTATTGGTATCAGTCATTGCTAGCCATCCACATACCACTCTGGATATAAAACCGGGAGACATGTTCACCTGCCACTAAACCCCTTTATATAAGGTACAGAATTTGTACTCTGAAAGACTGATAACTCTGCAAAATCTTTGCTTTGTATACAGCTGCATTCCCTACCCACCTACTGTCAATCTATACTGATGATAAAGAAAAAAATATATTTTTTATTTTCTTCTTGTTTCCAGATTTCAGAAACTCTGGTCCAGAAACTGAAGCAAAACTTTGTCCATTTTGATTTGAAGCCAGGGGTTCGAATTCTTGTGCATGCTGCCCATTTAACAGCAGGTCAGTATCCTTTTTCTTTGTACACCTTTTATGTTGATCTGTAGCACAACTCAGTGTATGGGCAGATATTAAAATGTCAACTATGCCTCACCTTTCTTTGTCATGCCAAAAAAAAAGAAAAAAAGTATAGTGGCATTTTTGTTTTTAGGTAATACTTCTGTTTATTTATGTCAAGAACTTGCTGTTGTGTTGGAAATACAGTATAACTAGAAGTAGAAGTATGTGTTTTTCTGCTGTTTTGTGAAATATTTAACAGCTAAGAAGCACCATGATGTATTCAGCCTGGATCACAGACTGCAAAGGTTACCAGCTAGCTTTGGACGCTTTCTGTTATTTTAGAGTCAGTGAACATTCATATCAACTAAGCATAGTTCAGAAGTTGTTCAGCAGTCAGAAAGACTAGAATCAATTTGCATATGCACACACATAAGATCAGGTAGTTTGCTCTTTAACTAATCCTATCTCAAAATGAACCATCTTCGAAGTCCTTATGTTTAATTATATGTGTCTCTGTGTTTTCTGTGTGCTAAACCCTCATTTCACAGCACAGGCCCTTTTTAACTATTGCAGGAGATGAAACATACTAATCAATGCTCAGGATTTTTAGGAATTGCTTTTCCCTGGGATGTGCTGGGGAAAACTCATAATTCTGATCGGCTCTTGTCAGCTTCTCTGCTAATAGGCAAATAAAAAGCCTCAGTTCACTCTTACCAGTGAAATGCTCTACAAAACCCTTTGCATGGTGTGAACAGATCTGCCCAAACTGGTGTCAGCTCATGTGCTGCCCTGTCAATAAAAGGTAAAAAGAGACTGTTAAGAAAGTGTAGTGTGATTGCATTTAAATCCTTCTAAAAGAAAGCCTTGATGTTTGCAATACTTCATGCTTCCTAAGTAGAACTTGCTAATACCTGCTCTACAAATATTGCTGTGTGTTTAGCTTTCCATTATCTGTGGAACAGATGATCAGATGCATACTTTCAGACAAGTTAAAAACAAAAGCATATAAAAGCTGATTAATGTCTAATTAGAAAAAAAAAAAAAAAAAAAAAAAGCATGGGCAGTCAGTATAAGTTTGACCTTCTTTCTTTTGTAGATTGTAAAAAAATATCAAAAGACATATGACAGAAGAATTGCACGTCTTTATGTTTAAGATTTTATTTTTTATGTAATTCATATAATAATTGCTGCCAATGAAGTGATCTTTGGCCTTAGTTTTCAACAATGACCATATGATTATGACCAGTGATAACATACGCATTTTTAGAAAACTCTCAGTGCCAATCTCCGAATTTTAGGGAAGCTATCTGAAAGCATCTTAATATGAACATCCAACTTGGAGTTACCTGAAATTGATCACTGCTTTTGTAATTTGTTTCTGTGCACTTACTCTGCCTATGCACAAGGCTGTTTTGCATTTTGATCAATGTGCATTAAAGTCAAGATCAACCCCCAAATGAACATCTGATTCCTCTGTCCCTGGAGATCCTATAGGTCTTTTCTAATACATTATGGTTAGAAAGAATTGCCTCAGAAATATGTGGGAAAAGTTCATCTTTAGCTCTAGCTACTGAGGGGACATTCTAGATTTCATGCAGTGGAACCATGACGTTCATGTCTCTAGACTCATATTTAATACAGGGTGAACCTGAATACAAGTTTTGTACTATATATAGGAGCTTTCTGCAACATCTGGGGGAGGAATTTGGTACATCTCTGCAATAGGGGAAGTAGAGAGTCTGCAGCAGATCCATCGATGCACAGAGTTGGCTAAAAGCTGGGTAGGTCAAATCCCAAATCCCAAAGTAAGCAGAGGTATATTTACATTTTTCCTGGGCTGCTAAACCTTTGTTTTCTGCCCTGTGTGAACCAAAAGGCAGGGTCTTTCATTATGGCATACTGCCATGCTAAATAATAGTATGGCCTGCAGGTACACACTGGCCTGTTTCTAGCTCACTCAGACTGAAGCAGAGGGTTCTCAGCTGAGACACCTTTTGTAAATACAGCATCTTTGTGCTCACTGAAACTGTATATTTTTGTTTGTATCTATGCATACACTAGGAATGAGTACTCTGTCCATAATAGAAGGAAATACTCATTTACCCTGCAAGGTAGGCTTTGTTGTGCTTCTCTTCTATGCTTCTGTTGAGACGTGAGTAATTGCTGTAACCAGCTTCACGGTGTCCTATAGCAACATTACAGGATTGTGTCTCTTACAGAAATATGATTCAGTAAGAATGCAAAATAATCACGGACTGCCAAACTAGATATTTAAATAGTCCAAAGAGCAGCTGCTGTGGGGTCTTTGAGGAAATATGGCTCCTTACCAAGCTGCTGATGTCACGATTTAATGCCTTGTCTAAATAAAAACCTCAATTTCATGACATCAAAACTTGAGGACAGTTTAGAATTTGACAAAATGCCAAAAGAGGGATTTACTTTGCTGATGAAAACTATTGTTTGAGTTGTCAAGGAAGAAGAAAAAAATATGTATTTGAAACTCAAGCTCTTAAAAATAATAAAATAAAGCAAGGAAACCTGCAACCCATGTGGTCCAGAGATGCAGTTCTGGTTTGTGGTACCACTTTTTCACTGTGACTTTGTGTTGGACTCCTGGCAGCTATTAGCTAAGGTTGACCTAACCACTCATCTCATCAAGTGTATATGTAAGTGCACATGTACATAAATGTATGCACACATGTATGTAAGTACATCCCCATGCCTCAGTGCACACACGTTACTTCTTGTTTGTGTGCTTGGTCATGCACAGCAGATATTTCTGCAGCAGAGAAGCTGCAGAAAACAAAAGTGCAGGTATCTAAATTAACTTGGTGTGAATATTCAAGCAGAACCTGCAGAAATGAGCCTCTGTGCATGTTGTATGTAGACATATGCATTCCCTGGAGCACAGAATGATGGGCATTAGATTCAGCACATTTCACACCTCTGTCTTCTTTGTTCAGGCCACACTGGAGAAAGGATTAATTTATGGCAACTCTGGACAACAGATTGCAATACATTCATGTTCATTCCTCCTTCTCAACAAATAAAATAAAATAAAATAAAATAAAATAAAATAAAATAAAATAAAATAAAATAAAATAAAATAAAATAAAATAAAATAAAATAAAATAAAATAAAATAAACAATGTCCCCAACCCAGCAAACAACAACCTCCAAAGTAAAATATGCCAGCATTCCTCACAAAGCAGTTAAATAGCTGTTTATTACCAGACCCTGAGTGCAGCATTAGAACAAGAACATTGAGTGATACTGAGCCTGAATCGGTCAGAGAGCCACTTTGTCATCCCACAGAACTGCAGAGACCCACAAAGTACAGACACAAAGGACACGGTGGAGACATGTGTGAGGAATTCGTAGTAATAGACCATTTCACCCCAGTGCCTCAGCTTCCTGAGCCTAGCCTGCTTGATGAAAGTTGTTTTTTTTTTTCCACTTCTCATTGTAAATTTCAGCTTTATCAGGCTGAGTGTGACTGCTGAAAGTGTGCATGTGTGTGATATGTGAGCCTGAATAAGTATTTGCTTGTGAGTGCATAATTTTTATTTGCTGTCTATGTTTTCGAACGGGTCTGCTCAGTGTGTGTGGATTGGGGCAAGAGAGAGAGGATGCATGTGGCAATGGTTCAAGTTAACATCCACTGCCTTGCAGAGAAGTCATTACCCTCATCTTCCATGTGTAACACAGATATAGGCCGTCAGTGAGGATGTACCTGCTGTGTGCATTAGCTCTACTCTGTGGCACATCTACAGGTGCATGTCTGTCTACAATCTGTTTTATTAGTGTCTGCGTGAGCAGCGGAGCCTTCTGGGTCTCTGTCTCCCTCTGTGGATGCTAGATGTCTTCCTGTTTTTGTGTGTATATATAAGTGATGGAAGCTGTCTTTTGGATGGAAGATGTAGAAACTACATCTACTTAATGTAGTTTATTTTGTATTTCTGGGAAAGCCACACTTCTGGCTGTTTTCTGTGGCTTTATTTTGAAAGAGGCTATGAAAAGACACTGCACAAAACTTTGAGAAGCACAGGGAGTTTTTGTATGGTTAGGCTTTTTTTATTTTTTTCTTCAACCTGTGCACTTCCTTGCAAGGAAGACTCCTGGGGAAGAGAACAGGGCATAAAGGGAAAAAAAAAAAAAAAAAAAAAAAAGTGTTCAGAAGAGAGGAAAGAAAGAAAAATGTCAAAGGTGTGAGAAGAGCTTGCCACGATAAGGCATGGGTGCTGAGGCAGTGTTTGTGAACAGTACTGGACTTCTGTTAGGGACAGAAGAGGACTAAAAGGACTTAGAAGACAGCAATATGTTTGGTGGGAATCATTGCTTAAGAATAAATTCGGTAGCCAGTTGTTCATTATTCACCATGTATTGGGAGCTACCTAGACTGCCTCCAAGAAAAATAAAAAGTCAACATGACAAGTCAGCCCATGGTTAGCTCCAGGATGCTTCAGGACGTCTGGTTTTGATACTCAAGTGACCTTGTTTGCAACTACCTTAGGTAATTGTCTGCAGCATGTTTCAGATGTTCTTCTAATAGGCCTCTGAGGAGAGTCCTCTAAAAAAGCTATAGGGCCTTCTGGGGTTAGGTAGAGCACTACAGGTGGTCTTAACCCAGGTTTCTCCACAGCTTTTTTAGAAACGGAGAGGGGCCCTTGGAGACAAGTGGATAGATGAGACCGGTTACAAGGAGTATAAACTAAATTTTTGGAAAGAATAATTTTTGCTCCAGGCTGGAGGTGGCTGTAACCTTCCTCCTCTGTCTTGCAGCTCCCCTGGTGGACCCGACTCCCAGTCACAGTGGTTCAGCTATGCTGATGCTCCTCTCTGTCGTTTTTGTGGGACTAGCTGTGTTTGTAATCTACAAATTCAAAAGGTATGACCTTCCCTGGGCCATTTCCTTCTCCCCACTGCCACCTTTCACTGAGGCATCTGGGTTTTGTTTGCTGGGTTTTCTTTTCACAGTGTTTTTATTCTTGGTTTTCAAAAACTGATGGCACATCATCTGCCAGAGTACCCCACAATGATGGTTTCTGTTAATGTTTTAGGAAGATTCCTGGCCTTAATATATATGCACAGATGCAGAATGAAAAAGATCAAGAGATGATCAGTCCAGTCAGTCAGAGGGAAAGCATACCTAATGTCCCTCAAAGTGAGCTGATGAGCCCTGAGCAACTAGTAGATGAGAAGTTGGATGTCCAGCCCATAGGTAAATAACTTGCAGCATCCTGCAGCTGGTCAGACTCTGACTTATAATTGGCTAACCCTTTTCTCAGCCTTCCCCCTTCCCATCTTCCTGCACACTCCTCCTGCCATCCTCTTCTGCTGCAGTGTTAGTTTTGCTAGAGGAAACCTTGCTAACTCTCCCCTCCCCCTCACTGCCCTGTGGTGAAAGGGAGAAAAACAACTTTAGGCTTTTCCCTTCTCCTAGTTGCTCTATGTAGATCCTCTTCCCTTCTCAAAAATCCTGCATTATAAGGCAATTTGATTTATTTTGCTGGGGCTGATGTAGTTGCGGGGCTACACCCCACACCTGAGTCCTGTCCAGAACTTCAGCCTCCCTCACCTGGAACACGCTGGTGAGCAGGTGATTTGGTAAGTCAAATCTAAAAGTTAACTATTTGTTGATGTTTTCACTGCTGTGGCCTTCATGCTGTGCCAGACCTCATTGCCAGTAGCAATGCTAGCCTGACTGCTTCTCAGAGAAACAGAGTAAAACCTGGGATGTCAGCATTGGACAGCTGGGTTTGCCCTCAGGCTGATTCTCCCACAGGACTCTGTGGTTGAAAACTTAACAAAGCAGGCTTTTGTAGGACCTAAAGTGAGCAAAGTTGAGGCGAGCATACTGGGACCAGTCACACATTTGCTCATGCTTATATGATGTTACCGTGGCTACAGTAAAAGTGTTGGGATGGAGAAGAGAGGTTTCAGCCTAGGGACGTGTTCATTTAAAGCCAACACTACTTGGGCATTACTCAGGAATTGCACAGACATTGTTCGGCTATATTTGTGAGGTGACAGCTCTTCAGGCCGAGACCATAGGAACTTGCAGGAACTTGTCCTGCATGTAAGGACATGGACAGGTTTTAGAGGAATTAAAATGTATAGCTGTTTTGACTCAGACAGAAGTGAGGCATAGTCATAACTGAGATCCCTTATTTGCACAATTTCATTAACCAAATGTTAGTTCTCACCTGAGGATGTCCCTAAATTGTACAGGAGTTTGCTAAAGCATATTTGTTGTAGGTACCATGGAGAGGAAGCAAGGGGAAGGGTAATTAAAAGAGGGAATTATGCTAAGATTGTGGCCTGTGAAACATCCTAGAAGGAAAAAGAGAAAAGTCTCTTGATGTCAAACTAATGTCTAAATTGGAAGCTCCACTGCAATCAATAGTAATCTCTTGTCACCCATTAACCTTGGTTAGACTTAACCTTAGAAGATCTGGTAGCTATTAAAAGCTTTTAGCAGCTATTCATCAGCAGACTTGGACATCCCTGCTTAGCAGTACACAGGATGGAGTGAGGGGACCAACCTTCCCATGTGGTGTTCCCCATACAGAGCAACCCCAGGCCACAGTCCAGAACCCAAGGAAAGGAAATGCAACCAAGGTAGTCTGGACAGAGGACTTCCAAAAGGCTTGTGGATCACCAAGAGGTTTCAAGCCAAGACCCGGAGCGGTGGGTCCTAAATTTTAACAATTCTTTTCTGTTTCTTTTTTTCCCTTTTCCTTTTTACCCCAGAAGTCTCCAAGGCAAAACTGATGTAAGTTGCTAAGAGAGAAACACCCAATTTCAGGCCAAGACTCTGTTAACAGAGTTAGATGGGCTTTGATCTTCCTCTTTCTAAAGGAATGTAATGACCATGGTTGATGCCACTCCAGGGGCAGGCAAACATATTTTCACAGGTCACTCAGTCTGAAGTAGCAACAGTCAGCCACCTACTAGCTCTACTGAACATAGCTCAAAAGTGCTCTTGCTGGTGTTGGGAACTAATCCTTTGAAGCCTTTAGGAACAGAGCAGTCAAAAAACAATTGTAGGGGTAGGTTTCCATTTGGTGCAACTATAGCATTTCTGGCTTTCTACAATATCCAGCATTTTGTAGATTTCTCAGCTGTACCCTGTGCTGCTTGACACTGTATTGAACCAGAAATTGGCCTTTTATACATCCTTGATTTTCACCTGTAAATGCACCAGTGAGCACAAAAGGTGAATGTGTGGGATAGATAAACTCAATTCTCTATCAAAAGGAATCAGTACAACAAACTTCCTAAGAGTGTTTTCCATCCTGGCAGCAAGATGAATGAGGAAACTAAAGCAGAGCTCATTGACAAAATGGAAAGGTCTGGACCTAGGTGTGAACAGAATAGAAAGTGCAAAGGCTCTTTGCTGTCCTATGTAACCACCTCATCTGTTTCTGGAAATCAGCAATTTATTTTTTAATGAGTTTACTTTCTTTTGGGAAAACAAAGCAAGTCTGTAATTGGGTGTTTCTCTTTTGTATGCTTGTTCAGAAGCCAGTTTTGTTTTTATTTTGTTTTTTTTTTTTTTTTTTCAACCCCATTGACTAACATCCAGCGACTAACATCTCTTCCTTGGATAAATCTAAATGAATGTCCCTGGACCATTTAATTTTCTTTCCAAGCCCTGGCAGCAAAAAACACAGTTCCTATCTTCTGGATATGGAAGTTTAGGCTCTTCTTTTGCAAAGGCAAAACTTAAGGTTATTTATAGAATCTCCAGCACTTTATAATTGCAAATGAGTTACACATTTCCTCTGAGGACCTCAACCCCTCCTTCCCTCCACCCTTCTGCTCTGGCCTCTCCCTCTTCTGTTCAACATGGGTGAATCATCTTCATTCATTAGTAAAAGAACAGGACATCACCTTCAGTGTTTTGAATGACAAGAAAACATTTCTGGGAAGAAGGTGTCAGTCTGGAACAGCTGAATCCCAAAGGCCAGCAAAGTGATACCTTTAAACGTCTTTGTCTAAACATGCTTTTTGTTTACTGACCCTTATTTTGTTCTTTGTTTGCTACAGGAAGTATTTCCACAGCTGCTGAGCCTCAGAGCACAAAAGAAATCCCTACCTATGTAAATGGTTGAATTGAGGACACCGGTATATATATATCTATATTGAAAAAAAGAGGAGAGCTCATTGCATTTGGACTTTTTAATTCTTCAGATGACAAAGGGTTTTTAGCTTTAAGCCTGTGCATGTGGACATTATACTGACACCATAGCAGAACTGCATTGTACAGGTGTAAAATTTTAGTGGGGGGTGGGGGGAGAGGAACTGATATCACTATTTACCCCTGCAGCCCTTCCCTTCACCCCTTCACTCTCTCTTTTTTTCTGATCTGTCTCTAATTTGTAGAAAATTCATAATGATATAGGCCAAGAATATGCATGGGGGTCTCTTCTTTAGGGAGATGGGTGGGCTGGGATGTGGGGGAGAAGGGCTGGGGAGGTGGGAGGGAGCATTTAGGGTTCTTGGCTTTAGATTTAACCTGCTCTTTTAGCACTTTGGGCTGTGGGAAGGCTAGCTGCCCCAGTAGACTTTCATAGGTCACACACAAAAAATCACACTGGAGTTTAAAGACACTGAAAATCTTGGGTCAGTCTGGTTTATGTCTTCATATGGACTCTGCCCTTCGTTCCTCTAGCTGCAGCTGCTGCTCACACCCCATAGCTGTGTGGAGGCTGGGTGTGAGCATGGACGATCCCACCTGCAAAGCCAGGCTCTTTACTAAATGGCTTTTTAGCCTATTCACACCAAGGCACCCCTTTGATAGTACTGCTCAGAAGTAGCCTTCTGCCCCCTAACCTTGGACTGAACAGAATAACAGACATTAGAGACAAGGAGATCTGTCCAAACTGTGCTTTTAGGAGCTTATTGCCACTGTACTTTTAGGAGGTTATTGCCAGCATGAACTTACACCGTACTTTGCACCAGCCTTACACCTCGAATTTGGGCTAAGAGAAAGCCTAATAACACCCTCAGCTGCTTTTAGTGTTGACCTATGGAGTTGTCTGGGGAAGTCCCAGGAGATCTCTGCCTTTTGGAAGTCACCCCAAAGCCTGACATTATTTTTGAAAGACACCTTGTCATTATAACAGGGAGCAGGGAACAGCCTGTGTGCAGTTTCTCATGGCCTTCTTGGCAAACCCTCTTGGTTGCAGATCTGCAGACTACTGCCATTCTGGGTGGAGGGGATGAGAGTAAAGTAGGATCTGGCTTGAGATTGTTCCCATGTATTTTGAGCCCCAGCACCACAGGACTGCTCTTGTACAAGATTTTGAGTTCTTACCAATACCATAAGGTTGCATCTTACACTGCAGCTAGAAATGTAACAGCAGGACATGTGCATATAGACTATGCAAAGGAACAGGGGGAAAGCAGGCTTAGCACACCTCAATCAGGTCTTTCCAGGACACTGTGTATCTGGCTGAAGCCTAAACCGTGTCCATCACACCTATTGATTTCCAATGCAACTCAGGTAAACTTAGCACCAGGATTTTGTTTTGAAGTGCAAAGGGAGAAAGACAGTAACCAATATACATTTACTTAAATATGTTAGGTGAAAGCAAATACCAGCTGTTTCACAATCAATGCAGCACACTTAGGGGGCACCCTGATTCCTGAAGTGAGTGAGTTTTGTTCAATAAATGCTGCACATGGCAACCTGCATCAAAAACAGAACAAAGCAGCATTACTGGCATAGTCTGGAGTCCTGGGGCTGGAAGAGGATGGTTCTGAAAATTTCTCTGTCACATATTGGGCATAAGACCCAACCAAATTGTTTGATGGCAGAGGAAAAAATAAAAAGGTGATACCAAATATGAGAGCATTAGATCTATAGTAGTCAAAGGATAATCACAGTATGGATCCTCTGCCTTTTTCTGTAGTTTCTCTGCAGACAGGTAGAAACACAACAGTTTGTATGGCTTTGCTATTGTTTGCAACTACAGCTTTAAGAATGATGGAAAACTTTTGGCAGAAACTGTATAATACTCCCCACTGAGATCCAACATTAGCCAACTTATTTTTATAGTAAGTCAATCAAAAAGTTTTCTTATAGTGTTGGAACTATTTCTAATTTTAAAATTACTTTTTTTGATGTACTTTTTCATCTTCTTTTTCCCTTTCGTTAAATACAATGTAGCCTACTGTATAATTGCTATTGTTTATTGCTTTTACAGTCATATTTATTAAACAGATTATGTCTCTAAATGAAGGCCTGTGTTTTTGTTGTTCATTTTAATACTCTGTCCTGGACTGGGATAACTGATGACTTTAAAACAGGAGGAAGAGAATATCTTTAAAAATAAAAGGTTGTTCAATAATATGGGAAGCACAGGAGTGAGAGATGGTGATAACAGAGTGCTTCTGAAATGTTGCTGTTCTTAGAAGCAAGGTGCCAAGATGAAGTTAACTTTCTTAGTCCTTGGGCAAAGTGCTTCATAAGTGAAGGTAGGTACTGTTATCTCCATTTTACAGGTGGGGAAACTGAGGGATGCAGATCTGAAATGCTCTTTTTCTGGTTTCCAAACTGGCAATGGCAGAGCTCTGAGCAGCTCCCTTGAGTTCCAGCTCCATTCTCTGCCCAGTTATCCAATCCTATGCACGCTCACTGCCAAAGGTCCCTTTAAAATATCCTTTTGCCAACATTGATGAAGGAACGTTTTAGGTTTTGCAATTACTAATTAATCAGGTTTTATACATGAAAGCAATGAAGCATAGAAAGTTTCACTCAGCTTGCCAGATAACAGTAGATACATGCTGTTGAAAAAAGGAAAGAAAATGTAGCTGCTCTGCTTTTCAAGTTAGAATGCAAGCACCAGACCATTCTGCTTCTTATAGCTATCTCCTGGTTCATTTCTCTACCCCGTTTTGTACCTGTGCCATATGAATTTACATACACACATAGTCAAAGATCTGTGCTTCAGAATCCCCAACAACCAAAGCTGTAATATTACATGTTAAGTACAGAAATGTTGAGTTTGGTTATTGTAGGAGTGTGGAGTTTTCACAGCTTGGGAAAATCCTAGTATAATTACTCTTAGTAGCCTAAAATGTTAAAGCAGACACTGTAGCCTTCCTTCACCTTTCATTCAGGCTTGATGAACAGCCGGCACAGTGATGGCCATTGAGCAGGTGACTGAGAAGTATGTGTAGATGTAATCTGCTTTTATAGTTTAAGTACCCACCTGAATTAGCAGGCATCTGCTCTGGCCATAAACACTAAGTCTGGTGTTGGCAAGCATCTCTAAATCATTTTCAGATGATTCTCTTCAGTCTGTGTGTGTCCTGAGGCAAAGACTGATTGTTATTTGTGGCTGTTGTTTTCTGGTTTGTGTGACAACACAGCAATGTTCTGATAATGACTGAACACAGGTGGTAAACAAAGACTATATCAAATACTTAAAATATCCAATGTGGATATTGGATATTAATTGTCTCTTGGGATATGATTGTACCTTAAAAAGTTTATTATCCTTTTCCAGAAAACAAAAACATCTAGTTAAAATATGGTTCAAAACTCAAAATATTTTCCTAGTCTGATGTAGATTCTCTACCATCATCTTAGCTGCCCGACCACAGACATATGGATGGGACAGATGTACTGGATTCAGAGCAATTCATACTTCTCCATCTAACATGACATCTAGGCTAAAATGGTGGATTGCCTTTCCTGGAAATCAGTAGGTGTTAGTCACCAAATATTTTTGAGGATCTGGTCCTCAAACAATTGCTTTCTGTTAATATACGACTATGTTAAATTGTTTTAACTTTTACTGGAAAGCAAGACTATTAAATTACTTGCTTATGCAAATAAAGCAGGAATTTCCAGTGACTCTAAATGAACACATTTATGGTCCTGTCAGCTTCTGCTCAAATTTTCTGACAATTGCATTTAGTCTGGTACCTAGAGCTGATAACAAAGGATTAGTATTTTATCTGTGTGCTGTCATCTCTCATTGAATGCATGGAAAATTTCCTTGCATATCCCTTGCACATTTCCATTTCCTAGCACATTATATCTCTAGGTATGTTCAGTGTTTTGAACACTACCCCTGGTTGCAGAGCTACCATGTTCATGGCGTTAAAAAATAAAACTTTATTTTGCTTCAGTTAATGAAATTCAGTCCTTGCATTCCTCCATGAAACAGAATAGTAAAGTGTGTGAATAAATAATGCTTGAGCTAGAACAGATCCATTTAGATTAGTGTTGGTATGATCCTGGCCATAATACCCAAAAGAAAACACTGAAGTCAAATTGTTTTCTGATTGATAAGATCAAAGTGCTATCATGTACCAAGTCATCAACCTAAGAGATATGTTTCATCTGCAGTTTTAACTTTAGCTTTTTCTTTTCCCTGATTTCCTACTGGGGAATATGGTTATGTATTTCCATTCACTGCTGAGAGCTGGACCTAGAGGAAATCTTTGTTACTATGCATTTCTCAATGTGAGAATTTCAAGATATCTTCCTTGTTATTTGCACTGTGGTGCAGCCTACAGGCACCCCAGTGCTAGATGCTGTATGCACACAGGCAGTAGAGGTGATGCAGTAATTGAATAAAGCGAAGAAATCATGCAAAAGAGTTTTCTCACTACTTCTATATTGCATCTTGAGTCTTACATTGTAATCCTGAGTTGTTTTGATAAGTGGATCTTAACCAGAATTTCTCTACATTAAAAATCTCAGCACTCTGTATGAGATCTCCGAATGAGATGGGACAGCCCAACATCTAAATAGCCCGACTCAACGTAGGGATAATACTTCAAGTCCTAGGAGCTGCAGAGACACGGTCCAGATAGTCTGCCAGGGCAATAGCTCCCTGCTTTTCTGTCTGTCAAAAGGCTTGCTTGCTGCTGGGGTAAGTTAGAGTGATTTGAAGGCTGTGCTAATTTATGATCTGTTTTCTTTAGGAATGTTATGAGCTTTTGTTAGCAGAGAGAGCAGTGTGACTAAAATACATCTAAGTCAAACATCTAACTATGACTTTAAGTGCATAGAGAGTAAGTCATTGCTATGGTCTATATAATGGCCTTCCACCAAGTTGTAATAGCACAGCCATATGTATCAGAGAAGGAGCAAGACAGTTGTTGGTTTTCCCTAGCTTCTCCGAGGCTGTAGCAAAACCAGCCATTGAGGGCATAAATACTGCAAAGAGGAGCCAGGGTATCTCTTACATTGTGCTTCATCCCTATGAAGAAAGGCTGAGAGACCTGGGTCTGTTCAGCCTGGAGAAAAGACCGAAGGTATCTCATCAATGTGTATAAATACCTGAGGTGTGAGAGACAGGGGTTTGGCCAACCTCTTTTCAGTGGTTTGTGGGGACAGGACAAGAGGTAATGGCCACAAGATAGAGCACAGGAAGTTCCGCACTGACATGCCAAAGAACGTCTTCACAGTGAGAGTGACAGAGCACTGGAACAGGCTGCCAAGGGAGGTTGTGGAGTCCCCTTCTCTGGAGATATTCAAGGCCCACCTGGATGCCTACCTGGTCAGTCTGCTCTAAGGAACCTGCTTTGGCAGGGAAGTTGGACCTGATGATCTTTCGAGGTCCCTTCCAACCCCTTCAATTCTGTGATTCTGTGATTCATGTTTGAATTAATTTTATAGAAGCAATCCAACCAGAATCATTAGTCCAACGTGCAAGGTTCTGTACCCACCCAGCTGCAGAGAGAGGAAGCTACAATCCCAAAGTTTTGTCAGTTTTATAATCTTTAACAGAGAAGCCCTGAGAGACATAGGTGGAAGAGAAGAAATGTAGTGCAAATCCGGTGAGAAGAGTGTCACATTTGCCTGCCTTTGGTACAGCATAGATCCCAGAGAAAAGCCTCACTTTTGGTAACAAAACCAATTTCCAGACTTCCTATATGACGCTGTTTGTGGTGGTGGTTCTACAACTGCAGCTACCCTGGCAAATAATTGCTCCCCAACCAGATTGTGTGGGTCACTCGTTCCATGCACCATGTCATTCCTTATCATGCCCCCCAGAGGCAGCTGGAGGGTAGAGCTCTGAAATGCAAATTGGACTGACAGCTGTCTCGGCTCTTGCTGCAAAAGATGAATAATACATACAGCACATTTAAATGTAGTGTAACAAAGTGCTTCAAGGGAGAAACCCTTCGGTTGTGAACCCTTCCTGCATTGGAGGAACATCCTTATTCTGCCACTGGAGAGAAACACTGAACTGAGGGGCTGAACTCATATAGCCATACCAGTACGGCCTAGGTTGCAGCATTTTCATGTCTCTGCAGGTGTGGTGCACACAGGACTGCAGGTCCCTTCTCAGGCACAGGCATCCACAGAGTCCTGCTCTTGGCATTTAGGCTGAAGAGAGACAAACCCCTGAGCCACTGATTTCTGGAAGAAAACTTGGAGGAGCCATTCATGGGGTAGGTTTCCTACTCCTGCTGTGTTGACTTGTATAGATAGAAGTGTTTTCCACTGCAGATGAACTTCCTGGAGAATCATTTGGTTAATTATTTACATTCCATTAGTGACTGGAGTCCCTGACACTCTTAACTGTCACTGGATGAAAGACAACTTGTATCCAAAATTATCTGCAGTTTAGGGAGGAAATTTTCAAAGCTACGGAAAGCAGTTACTTTCTATTTGATGCTTTGACTTTGAAAAACATGTCCCTAATGGAAAAGAGAGAAGGCCTTCCTGTGTTCAGAGATTTGTTTCTTGAAGTCCCAAAACACGTCAGTCTAGCTAATAATATCCATTGCCCATTTAGTTAAGCCCAAAGCAAAGTCAGAACCAGCATGCCCACCTAACCTTGGACCTGGCCACAAAGGAAAGCTCCACAGTTAGGCTGCCAACAGCACCACATCAGAAAGACTGACATGATCATGCACATCGACTCATTTTTCATTGCTGGATTTTTTTTTCTTCTCATATCGTCATGCCACCTTGACCTGAAAAGGAGGTACTGGGGAGAGCGTGGTCAGCTGCTCATAGACAAGCAACTGTATTGCATTACCTGCTGCTGTGGGTCTTCCTCTCATTTCATGAGGGTACCCAAAGACAGACATCAGCTGACCTCCATGTTTTTCTTTAAAAGAGAAACTATTTCTTTACATTTTTTGTTTGTTTGTTTGTTTGTTTTTGTTGTTGTTTAAAGTTGTCTCATCCTTTTAATATATAACAAAAGCCTTCATTTTTTACAGGAAGACTTCAGGATAAGCTCTTTTCTTCTAAGGAACATTCAGGGTTATTGAAGGTACCTTCAATGGGGATAAACACTTGAGACCTTTTTCTGAAACTCCTCAAATACTCCGTGGATGTTATGATATTGGATGAATATGTTCAGCAGCTTTAAATTATGATCCCTTCACATAGTTTTGTTTTCCTGTTAATATAAATATTTTTGTTAACTAAAATAAATTATTATTTTCCCTGTAATTGTTACAATTTTATCCCCAAATTGCAAGGAATGTTCTGATTTCAGGGAGAGGAAATTTACTTTCAGTTCTTAGTTTTACTTGAACTTTTCCTTCATCTATATAACACTTCCCCTAATTATCCTTTTTAATTGAGATGATAATACCAAAGGCAGCAAACATTACTTTGTTGACTTGTTTGAACAAGATTCTAAAAACAGATTATTGCATTGGTGTACTTTTGAAATTCTGATTTCCATATCATCTGTAGCAAGATACTAAGGTGTATTTTTTATCAAAACTTCTCACACACACAAAAGAAAAAGAAAAAAAAAAAAAAAGAGACTCAAGAAACAAACAGAGAATAAGGACAAATCAGATGACAAGTATGGATGACAATAAGATAACAACTCTGGAACTGGATTCTATTTTCAGATCTTTCTTTTTTTTTTTTTTTTTTTTTTTTCTTCCCCCCCTTAGTATTCATGAAAAATCATGCACAAATTAAATGATCAAAAGCTAGGACTTGAGCACCTAGGGAAAGATTAAAAAAAAAAAAATAAATAACTCTTTTGTCTCTATTTTTGTTTTCACTAGATGATGTCTGAAAGAGCATTAACATCACATCTACAAAGAGTCTTCACCAGCTATCTACAGACACCTGCTGGTGGGATTAACTGGATGCTAGCTAGCCTTTGATTTTGGCATCTTTGAATATTTGAGTGCTCTTCCAATGGACAGAAAAGTGTACAACTAAAAGAAGACTTTTGGAAGCATACAGAGGACCCTTTGTGTGAATTCTAATCATATTTTCAAAGAACTTAAAAGGCTTTCTTTTTCTTGAAGGCCGGATGAATTTAAAAGATTTGTTACAAGCCTGGGCTTGAGAGACCATCAGAATTGTCAAGGCCTATTGTCATACAGAATTTGGCAGCAAGTCTGCAATATGAAAGCATTTACCTTGCGAGCATTGTCACTCACTGATTAACTTATTAACAACCTTATCATGAGTGCTTAAACCCAGGCTGGAAAAAATATAGGAATAAACTCTACTGCCCAGCTATTGCTTGGTCTGCATATATATGCCTCTGCAGAAAGAAAGGAAGGGGACTTCAGGGAAAGAGACTGTCCCAGGGCTTACCTTTCCCTCCTGTAATTCACAGCAATCCCTTTCCTCATTATCTCACCAGGTCTTGCTCTGATGTGATTGCTGGAGATGGCAGGGAGCCTGATACAGTGGTTGATGTGGTCCCTTCCCAACCTATACTCCTAGGATATTTCCCCAGCCTTCTTTGGAATGGGCATCCTAGCTGAAAAATTCCCAGTGGAGAGTGGGGTGAAAGAGAGGGAATGGTCACATGTGATGAGGACGGATCATTTTGTAACAGAATTGCATTTCCTATCTGAATCTTTTCAGCATTTCTCCAGGCTTTCTCTGCTGTGTTGATAGTTTTTGGAAGGACCAGTGCCATTTTAGATAACCACTGACATGAAACAAAGTCTCAGCTAAGGTAAGGTAGCGAAGGTAGTGAACCATGGAGAACAACACTGGATCTAACCAAGAAAGTGTAGGAATGCAGCTGAAATGGTTGGTGGGAGAGCTTCTGTAGCCAGGAAGACTTAGAGGTGCAATCCCTGATAGAAGTACTGGCTGGAGCTCAATGTGCCATGTCCATCCACCACAAACCACATCAGATAACACATTATGTCATTAATTTCTCACACTGCTGCAGTGTCCACAACAAAGTTGTTCCCAAAGGCTTCTACATGGAAAACTCCTCCGTTGTCTTTCAAACTCATCCCATGATTAATTGCTGAGGTACAGTAGATTACCTGCTGAGACAGCAACTCTGAGGACTGTAAGGAAAAACCCTCTCCATATATGTTGAAAATACTTTGTTGTTGAAGTATTCAACGAGCACGGATCACTTCACTAAAAATGGGTCACTGGGTGCTGTGTTTTTAGCACCAGACACCTTATTTTTAAAAAAATGAAGTATAATTTGAGAAAACAAATTAAACCTGCAAATAGACCGCCAAATAATTTTCTTAAAAATATTACTATTTTATTGATAAATCAGAAACTGTATTTTGTTTTATTTGGTTTTAAGAAAATTTTCCCCCTTCTTTTCCTAAAACAACAACTCAAAGCCTTTTAGAAAACACAGGAAAAAAAATAAATAAAAACCCAATTCCTTTATCAGAAAATTTTGTTGATAAAAATTGCCAGGTAGTCTTCCCTTGTGAAACTTGCTCAGTACTAAAAACACCAGCTACATATTGTGTAGATTTTTGAAATAAACAATGTAATGTCAACACTATTGATAATATGCATAAATAATATTAATAATATGAAGGTTCCTCCAACGAGAAAAACAAAACAAAAATAAACAAATAAAAAACACCATCCAAAACAATAAACCTCTGTGAACACTAAGGACAATTGTTAACAATTATTTCTTATTGTTGCTTTTTGATTAAAGTTCTTATTAGTTGCAAATGTGGTCATGATTATTATATTAACCTGCAGACATATCAATTACCAGGTTACAAACCTACAGGTTACTACTGGAATGAAACTGGTAAAGAAACTCATTCATAATTAAATTCACTAGCATATTTCCTTAGCCTGAAGATTAATAAGTAGATCTTATTTTTAAAATCCCTTTCAGCCAAATAAGCACTTAAATAATTTCAAATTAAATACCTTAGTCAGGATTTAAAATTACTCAGCCTTCTCAGGGAATTGCATTTAAACATTATTTTAATATCATCAGGGAAATGCTTTTTACCCTCACAGCTATAGAGAGAAAAAAATTGAAAATAAATAAATAAATAAGTGAAACATCCTCTTAAATAGGATTTTAATTTATTTTTCTAAAAGTGAATTCAGTACTTGGCTACCTCAGAAACCAACATCCTTCATTTACCTGCAGACTGTAAGCACTAAACCTTGTTCACATCATTAGGTCAATGTACCTAGGTCATAATTGACAATGTGTATATTTTTACTATTCACAAATGCTCCATCTCTGCTGAGAGGCCAAACTGGCATTATCTCTTTTAATGAACAATAAATAATTCAAACAATTATTTTTAGGAGAGTAGGAACAACACTGTATACTGATTTGAGAGAATTTCTGCCATTTTTTTTTTTTCTCATTTTGTTTTCCTTTCAGTTTTTAGTTTAGTTATAAATATTTTATTTTCACCAGAATGAAATCTCTGTTTCTCTTCACTGAGCTTTTTTATTCACCAGAGCAGGACAACAGCAAAAAAAACGTTTCTATCTCTGTTGCTGAGATGTTCATAGCAGCCAGCAGTGTTTGTAACAGAGAGCTCAGGAGACCTCACAAGAGTCCAGCCATGCTGCCCCTTTTGCTTTGAAGTGTAGCAAAGACAGTTTATCTCTCAGTCTAAGATCTTTCCCCAGAATAACATACCATAGCAGGAATCTTCTGAAACTCAGTACTGCACGTGCTGGGGATGGGAAACTTCTCTGGTTGAGGATGTGCAGACCTGCTGATGCAATGTTCTGTTGTGGAACAAGTTGCAGCCATATCTATAGGGATATACCGACATGGGCAGGCCTGGGAGCCAAAGGAATATTAAAAATACCCTCCTATAGTTTAATTTTATTACTCATTATTATTTACTCCTGTATGCATGCTCTGTTTTCCCTACCTCTCCCATCTTCTACTGTGGTTATACAACAAAATATCAGCTAGAAAGGATGGTCCAATTTTGTTTCAAGAAAGCTCTTTTTATAAAGATGCTTCTGTGACAGCCAGGCTTTCATAGGCAACCCAAGCTCATCCTCATTTCAGAAATCTGTCCACCAGGGCAGCTAGGGCATGAGCTTTTGGAGGTAGCTCATTTCTCAGCCTTCTCCTGCTTCCAGCCAGCAAAGCCACAGTGAAGATGGAATGATTAAGACTTGAACTCTAACAAAACACAAACCAGAAATTTTCAGTCCAGTTCCTGCTTTGAGCTTAGTGGTGTCTGACTGAGATGGAAAATTTCCTTTAGAAAGACATCTATGCTTAGTTAAAGCATTCATATATCTTTTGGCATGATGATTCACTTTCAGAAGAATGTGAATTATTCTAGAAAATAAAAAGTGTTCTACAGAGTTCTATGGAGCTTTCTCATGAAAGAAATATCATTCAATAACCAGATTAATGAACAAGAACACAGCTCTCCCCTTTTTTCTACAGCTGCAGCTATGTAGGAAAGATGAGTCTCTGGAGGAGGTCTGGAAGCCACCAAGACTTATCTGAGTTTGAACACAAAAGTTAATGGAATAACATTTTTTAGCATTTAGTATAATGACAGGTGGAAAAAAGATCAGTGGAAGAGCAATTTGGAAGTTACACTTTAGGTATTCATATCCAGGAGGAACCTGTCAATGTGAATTTACCTGCTTCTGGGGTTGGGCTTTTAAAAAATGTCCTGGATTTGTCAAAAATAAAAATAAAAAAAATTAAGATATAGGCTGGAAAGACATTTTTATAGGCTTATGAGGGCCATTTGCCTGCTCTTTGAGCTACGTCATGTAATCCCTTGCTAGCAGGGTATTGGGAAGGAAAAGGCTACAATAATAACTGCAAATTCTGCATCCTCAGGCAGACTGCCTACTGATAAGTCGTTCCACAAATTACCCAAAGAAATCCTCCCTTCTGGGAAGCACTGGTGGTCTAAGCAGTTTGAGAAAAACACTGCTTAAGTAACAGGATCTGAGCACTGGTGGTCCTACTTATACTTCTGTGGTGGCTTTTCAACACATTATTTTCATGCCTGCAAAGTATTGGCTGACCAGATTGGTTTAGTTCAGCTCTCAGCCTGAAGCTTATCAGTGTTTTCTAATATTTAAATGATGCTTTACTTCAACTTCTTTTTTTTTTTTTTACATCTCTCTTTCCTCCCTCCTGTCCCCCACTCTCCTCATCAGAATACATGAAATGTAGATGAAAAGCCACAATTGTTGCTGTGTGGAGATATAAAGCTTTGAGCCCCCTCTGCTATACAGTTCTTTTGTGTACATGTATGTGTTGGCTCTACATTTTTTGTCTATGTATTTTGTCTATGTGTTATATCTCTACGTCTTCTGTCTATGTGTTGACTCTTGTGCACGTATTGGCTCTACAGGGGTATATCTCTCTAACTATACACTTATTTAGCTATCTTTGAACCACTCTGAGGGTAAAACACTGTTCACGGTATATACTATGCTCTTCTATATCAGATTTACTTTTGTTTTTTTAATCCTTTAATCAAGTCATCAGGAAGAAAATTCAGCGAACCTAAAAGAGAGAGAATGTAGAATGGCTTTTCTGTGAAATGAGAACTAACCTCACCCTGCCAAATTTCCAGCACACTAGGCCTCTGCCCTTGCTTTGGAGGAAGCTGAGATAGTGGCAGCGACATGTGCAGACAAACAAGAAACCTCCAGGGTGATAGTGCTTTAATCACTTCAGTGAGTAAGAAAATCAGGCTCTGGTAAGTTGTCATGTAAAAGCTCATGAATAAAAGCTAGTGAAGCAAAACTTGCTACACAAGAAGATGCTGTTTCTTTCTACAAGTCCTTTCAAACTTAATGCCAAGGGTTTTAGTGGAGTTTGTATATAATTATAGTATTTAGTCACAACAACAGAAAGACAGTTAAATGAGTCATTGGTCTTGGACTGCAGAATCATGTACATCCCATTGGAGCAAGTTCTTCAGCTATGACTGTAGGTATCCAGGGAGCCAGGGAAAGACCAAGAAATTTCTGGTCTTCCAGAGAAAGGAAGCATTTTGTGAGGCTTCAGTTCAACTAGGTCTTTTAAGTAGCATATAATAAGAAAGTGCTTGTCACATTGATGGCAGTGCCTAATTGCTTCAGCTTCACCAGACAGACCATGGATAATCCTTCTCACTCAGCAAAGTGAGAGCATCTGCTAATTATAGCCTGGGTGTTCATGAAACCTTTGGCCTAACTCAGGAGTCCTTTAATTAGTCTGATCTCAGATCTGCATTTGTATTTTTGGTACAGGTAGTTGATCCTTCTGTCACTCTGTCTGACGTGATACACTATGGCACAGCCATAGGGCCTAATCCTCATCCTAGTGGCTGTAGCAAACATGCAGTATTAAAAAACAAGTATGACATCAATAGGAACAGGACCCAGGGATGAAGCAAAAAAACTTGTGAAAATCCTGTCTCTGTGACAGTCATTGGGAGATTGCCAGGACTGTGCTCCTATTCATCATCCATATCATCATTCAGAGGGCATCTAATGACTGCTCAGACTGGATATTTTAGCTGTCCACACATTGCAATTGACCTAGAAAAGGTCAATTGATGTCCTACTGAAATCAGCAGGAACTGATTATACATGCAGCGATTGTGGTGATCAGTATGGTTGGGAGAAACCAATGTCATTCCACTGACAGCTTCAGTGGAAAACTGACAATTTTCACCAGAAATCATCTGAATGATTGTGAAGTTAACTGGAGTTTACTTTCAACTGCCATTATCTTCAGTGAGCTTCTAATCAGAGTACGTCTTGATAAAGCATGAAATTAGTGTTTATTCTTCAGACATGGAAAAAAATTATATTGTAAATTCATCTTGTTTCACTTAAGCAGATGTGTTTCCCTACTACCACTGCCCTTCCCTTTATTTGTTCTCATGCCCTTCATTATCAGAATGCCAAAGTAATACACTTGTATTACTTTGTATTAATACAAAGTAATATATAATACAAATTAATACTTTGTATTAATACAAAGTAATAACACTACCTTAATGGTTGCAACAGACAATTTCAGCAATAGCATGAGAAAAATATTAAATGGTCTCTTGTTTTATGTTTGCAAGTTTACATGTGAAGTGAAAGGGAAAATAATACAATGAAATGCTCTGATATTCCTTCTGTAGATGAATACTTCCAGAATACTTGGAGTGATGAATATAACCAAGAGATGGCAGCAGTTCATGCACTTTTCATTTACCTTATTTAGTTTGCAATATGATTTTCTTCATATAAGTTGAAAATACATTAAGTTGCATTTAGCTTATGATGCAAATTGCTTTCATTATTATTGAAGGAAAGGGAGGGGTGGAGACAGAGAGAAAAAGAGAAGCAGCTTGATGAAGGGATTTGGAGATTTGTTTTTAAGAATGTATCCAAGACTTTGGGAAGAAAAAAAAAAAAAAAAGATAGTTTGCAATATAAAAAGAACTAAAAAGCAATTCTAATAGGAAATCTCTTATGAGTATACAAAATGTGCATCTACACTAAGGGGTGTAACACATACACAAAGAGGTTTAAGTTGCTGTGATCTGCTATGGCTCTAGGACCATAAATCCACTCCTGTTGTCAGAGGCAAAGAAGACTGCTACCAAATGGAGAACCTTACACCCACTTTACCAGCAGGATGACCTGGTGAGTATCTGCAACCTTGCTTCTCTGAGAAGGGAAGCTGCTTCAAGTATGGAAGGAGTATGCACAACAGAGAAATGAAAGGTTAATGTTTAGTCACAAATATGCATCCAAAAAGAGCCCCCACACCAAATCACTGATTTTGACTCTTGCAAACACAAAGGCATCACTTTCTTCAGGATCACGTCTTGCATAAATTAGGCACTTTCCAGTGGCTTCCATCTTTTTACCAATGAAAATGTGACATCTGTAAAAATCTACCAACTTTTTGGGTAAGCAATAGACGAAAAAGAGAAAGAGAAAGAGAAAGAGAAAGAGAAAGAGAAAAAGAAAAAGAAAAAGAAAAAGAAAAAGAAAAAGAAAAAGAAAAAGAAAAAGAAAAAGAAAAAGAAAAAGAAAAGAAAAAGAAAAAGAAAAAGAAAAAGGAAAGCTGAAGTGTCCTCATTTTTGAGGGTGGATTACTTCAAAGAGAATGTGGAGTGGGTAAGGCATTGCTACAACAGTCAAAAGAAAATACTGCAATTATCAGGCTCATCTTATAAAGGACTGAGCAGAGGGACACTTCATCTCTAACTATTTCAGTGAGGAAAATTTTGCATTAAGAAACTGATTTATATACTTGGGAAAAGATGATTGTATCAATAGAAAACGTAGATCTTACCTCAGTAGCTCAAACAAATACAGATAATCATAGACTTGATTATCTGACAGGTAGGCAGATAGATAAACACACACACACACATAAAAATAAAAACACATAAGTTACCACTATTAGACTAAATGCCTTTTCATTATGATCAGTCTAGTAGTCTACCGTCACTGTCTTTGACAGCAGCAACAAACTATGCTTTGCTCCCTTCACTGCATCACAGACAAAAGAACAGTCATGACAAAATCCAGAATACAGAAATTCCATCTAAAGTGGATTTAGGTACGGTTTAACTGCAGCTTGCAGTCCAGAGGACTGGTTGTTATGCATTGCCTGAGCACCTCGGAGTTTACAGGCTGTTCCCCTGGGCAACCAGAAAAAAAGTCCTTTGTATGTGCATGTGTTTAACTACTGCATATGTGCAGGAGCACTTTCATTTGGCCCATAGATATTGCTAGTATGGTTCAGACTGAAGCAGAATCACTTAGTGCTGACTAAATGCTGCCAAAGTTGCTGAGAAAGATGTCGATACAGGGATAGTAGTTTGAGAAAGTCTTGAAAAAGCTAATGCAAACATCAAACCAACTCCTTTGAGTATTGTCTACTCTTTGTGTAATATTTTGCTGATTAGTGCATGCATGAAGGATGTTTTTTTTCTAGTTCCTCTCCTGCTTTATAATTTCCTTAGATAGGGATGAAAATGTCAAAATTCCCCATGTCTTCACTGTGTGTGTAATGTCCTGTCCTTCACAGTCATGTTTGCTCTTGTTTGCTGCCACCATGAATTTTGCACTTCAGGGTGCAGAGTGGTCCTGTTTCAGAAAGAAAAGAGTTAGTGCATATCCCATTTCCAGAATGCTCCAGGTCATAATTCAGTTTCAAGATTTTTCATCTTTTTAGGCCAAAGACCAAATTGCTCATCTTCAGGCTAATCACCTTGAAATCAAATGTAATTCAAAAGAAAGAATGCTATGATTGTAGATTTCTCCCTAAAAATCTTAAGTAGTGCCTTTTGCTTATTATTGGTTATTTCTAAAAGTGGATGTTCGTTCAGCATAAAGACCATTCCTGACTGTTTTCCAGAAATGACTGTTTCTGCCACTCACCCATTTACTGCCAAAGCAAGCTAAAGCAGGCAGTGGAAAATTTTGCCCTAAACCTAGGTGGCAAAATGATACAGTTAAATAGTTTCAAGGACTTCATTCATGTGATCTTTTAAAATGTGATAACATGACATGACACATTTCTTCACTTGCAACTAAATAAAGCATTAAAACACGGTGATTCTAATTATAGTATATTTACAAAGGGAGAGTACATTTCTCAAACAAACTTCAGTGCTGTTTTAAATTAAAAAAAAAAAATCAACGTGTCAAAATTTATATCATGAATTAATGTACATTTAAAAAAAATAGTGCCAAATTAGCACTTCAAAATCAATTTTATGAGCAAGGCTCAGCCAAAGCTCTTGAGAAACTTTTGGGTCATCATGAAATTGCTTCATAAGTAATGTGATATCCATGGATGCTCATTTACAGGCAATAGCTATTGTCAAGCTACAGTTATTTTCAAAATGATTGTAGAGGATAAATTCTTAATTTATTAGAGAGATCCTATTTTCCCCATCTTCCACTGCTTTGATTTTATGTCAGTGTAATGCCAGTGATTCTGGTGGGGTCAGAAGCATGTAGAACTGTAGCAATATCTTGTTGGAAGGAGATTGAAAAAATCCCCAGATAAAGTTGCAAATCAAACACAAATGGTTATCTGGTTAGAATATGAAAAAGATAACCTGAACCAACATTCATAAACCAGATTAACATGATATATACGTGGAGTGGTGGCATGGTGGGGAAGGCATTTAAAATGGTTCCCTGGAGATTGATTCAAATGTATGGGAAGGCCGTAGCACATGAACTTGGACCCATTTCTTTCTCCTACCAGGCCTCCCCTTTCTGCTTTTAGTCTCCAAGTGTGCAATTTCAACAGGATGGAAAATTCTCTTTCAAGTACCTTAATGGTCAAGAATTTCTTTTTAGAATAGGAGAGGATGTAGGCTTGATCATCTCAGCAAAGGAAGACTGTGAATCTGAGCTCACCAAGACAAGGATGGCTTCGTACTCTGTCTGTAGTACCAAGAGTGTAGTGGGCCAAAAAACTTTAGCTTTTATTCATATCCCTAGCACCATAAGAGATTGAGAGAAGACTCAGCAAACTAAGACTCACAAACTTCCTGTCTACATTGCTGGCTTTAGCTCACAGTCTGACAATACCATTATCATGCTTGTATAGAGTCCTTAAAAAGAGCTTAGTCCATATGCCAGAGATGTCTCATGGACCTTCATTGCAGCAATAAGACTTCTAGAAACAGCTTCTAAAGTTTCTGAGATATCTGTTGGAAGACAGAGTAGTACCATCTTAAAATCTTCTCAGTCCCTCCAGATGGTGAAAGAACGCTGAGAAAGTCTGGGAATGAGAGGATTTAACTGATTTTATATGCATTTTATATGTATTTTATATGAAGTATTCTGAGAAGAATTTATGTAAGAAGTATAATGTATGACTGTAACAGTAGGATAAAAGTGGAGATAATATGAAAAAAAAAAATGTCTGGGAAAGATGCAATTTTTGAGTATATCTTTATATACAGTCAAATCTATGTTAGTGTCAGCAATGTAGGAAGTCAGTAGGTGTCTGATTATCATCTTCTGGAGACAGAAAAATTGCCATTGTAATATACATATATATTTAAATCAGATTAAGTTTAAAAAAATAATTGAATATATATATAGAAGCTTTGTTTCTTTGTTGTTGTTGTCATTGTTCCACCTGGCTTTCTTATACAAAAGCTTACTCATTGGCAACTTGGAATACAAACGATATATTTTATCTTCAGATTAAGTTCAGCTTGTGTTTCTGGGGAGGGGGGGGGTGTCCCTTTGTAAAGGCTTCTAAACAAATTCAGTATCAATTTAAACTATTAGAGGAAGTTCAATCAAAATAATTAGGATATTAAAATACTTTGTGCGTTTCCAATCACTGGTTTATTGCAAATCTGGATCTTTTCCAAGGAACAATAATAGAATGAATACATTAGGATGTTTCCTTCCCCTTAATATGAAACCATTTGCTCATGAAAAGATGATTGATAACTTGCATTAAACACATAACCAGATTGATTTGCAGACATGCTTGAGGAGGGGCTGGAAGGAAAGGAGAATAAATGTCACATTAACAGAACATTATACAGACGCGCATTCACACACACTAAGTGTATTAACCAAATAAAAAAGCAAGCAACAGAAAAGCTTCCATGGCACTTCTTCTAATTAGAAAAAATATACTAAGCCTGTGCAAAGTAATTGCTAAGATACCTTGGCATGGAGAAAGAGAGATTATTTGGAGATTCTGACTGCAAATGCTCTGTAACAGTTCAGAAAAACAAATAAACAAACAAACAAAGAAACAAAACCTCCAGCAGGGTACAGGGGGAGATAAATGTAAGCTGATAGCAGTGTCAAGTAAGTTATTGACTCTGTCTTGCTTATGATTCCTCTACCATCCTTCTTCACAAAGTGAAGCATGATATCTTCAAAGCTATTTAGCCTGCTGCGACTAGTGAGCATTAATAAGCTTATGCTCTGTAAGTCTTTGGCAGAGAGGACATGGCAACACCCACAGACCAGTTTCACATAAAGCATCTGTTGCTGATAGTGGCTGCATTTAGAGTATTAGGGCAGACCCAAGTTTTCAGCTGTTGAGATCTTTTTTTAAGTGTCTGGTGTAGTGTCCAAGATGGCAAGTGTTATGCACAGGTCCACACACTTTTGTCAGTTAGAGAGGAGGGCTTCAGTCAAAGCCCAACACTGAGCAAAATATGGAGCCCAAACAGCATCACTTAAAGAAATCTCTGTATATTTCTGTGGCTCCTGAATGCCTTTCTCAGCTGCTGTAATGTTTTATTTTATTTTATTTTATTTTGTTTTGTTTTATTTTATTTTATTTTATTTTATTTTATTTTATTTTATTTTATTTTATTTTATTTTACTTTACTTTACTTTACTTTTTTTTATTATTATTTTATTTTATTGTTTATCAATTTCTGCTGGCACAGGACTGTAATTTACCATATTTTCTTATTTGGTAAATTACATTTCTTCCTCTTTCCCCCACACTGAAGAGAAGAATTGCCATTCTGGATCAGAACAAATGTCTATCTATTCCAGACATTATCCATTACATACATATTTTTAGGAAGAGAAAGCAAACAAATATTATCCCCCTGTTTTGTTCACTTAAATGTTGTCGTGGTTTAACCCGGCCAGCAGCTAAACACCACACAGCCATTCGGTCACCCTCCCCCTCCCTCTCTGGGATGGGGGAGAGAAATGGAAAGTGAAGCCCGTGAGCTGAGATAAAGACAGTTTAATAAGACAGGAAAATAATAATAACAATAATAATAATAACAATAATAATAATAATAATACAATGGTGATAATAGGAAAGTAATAATAATATGTACAAACAAGTGATGCACAATGCAATTGCTCACCACCCGCTGACCGATGCCCAGCCTAACCCCGAGCAGTCTGGCCCCCTCCCCCGGCTAGCCACCCCTATTTATTGTTTAGTATGACGTCAGATGGTATGGAATACCCCTTTGGCTAGTTTGGGTCACCTGTCCTGGGTCTGTCCCCTCCCAGCTCTTACTGCACCCCCAGCCTGCCTGTTGGCAGGACGGAGCAAAAGGCTGAGGTGTCCTTGGCTTGGTATAAGCACTGCTCTGCAACAATTAAAACATCGGGGTGTTATCAGCACTCTTCTCATCCCAAGCCAAAACACAGCATTCCACCAGCTACTAGGAAGAAAATTCTGTTCTAACTGAAACCAGGACAAATGTATTTCAAGTTGCTGCCTGGGCTGCCTGGCACTCACACAGTTGCAGAATCACCCACCATGCCTGATGTACAGCTATATAAGTTCTGGGTTCCTGCTTCAAAGGTCCTTGCATCTTAACCCCTGTGTGTAACTGACGTATCTCCACAGGGATGAAGAGGAATGAAATGGCTAGACATAGCTACAAACCTCATATGTGAGGAAGAGAATATTTTTGCTGTGGTGAATTTGAAGCAAGTTTCTTGAATCAAATGAATATAATGCTACAAACAAAAGACCCTGGTGAAAAATGCGTATTCTAATATAACCAAGGGAATTCTGTGTAAAGATCAAGATGATGTATTTCCTCAACATTTGTTAATACTGCAGGAGTAACATGTCCTGGGTTAGTGTTTGTAGTTCAGGAAGAATACTGCCAATTAGTCTGAAAAAGAGGAATGGGAGAAATACTGGAAAACATTCCCAGAAGAGAAATATTTAAAGAATTCAATCTAATTGCTTTTAAAAGAAATGGGGTAGCTTTATCCCAGTTCATAGGGATTTCAGTGGGGAGGAGTTCATTGTTGAAAATCAACCTGATAAAGCTACAGTAAACCCAGGGATTAGAATCCAGAGTTAAACAAACAATCTGTGTGGTAAAATAAACATTCTTTAATAGGGAGGATATTAGTCATTAGAATTATGTAACAAGAGCTCTCACAGCATCACTGGGCAATTTTAGATTACCATCAAATGTTCATAGATTTTGTCTGGTTTTACTTCCTAAAAATATTCTTTTTAAAAAGATTAAGAAGAATGTAGTTCTAGGAGGCTGGAACATCTACATTATATATGTAATCCCTTAGAAGCTCACAGTGGGTCCCTTCTGGCTTTTATAATGTAGAAGGTGACGGCTCATGAAATACCTAAGGAAGTTCAACTACACCTAGCAGAGCACAACCCTATCTCTGCAAACATATTTCAGTGCCAAGGCAAAGCAAAGCTATAGTAGGCCACAAATATTTTAATGCAAATCCCTTGGTTTTTAATTTATGTGTCCTAAGTTCCCTGTTTAAAAATGTGTTTCCTTCCACTTAAGTCACCATATAACTCCTTGCTAATCCTCTTCATTTACATCAAATACTAGCTTTATGGAGATTGGTCCTAATTAATCTGGTGTAACTATAATTTAGTGGCTGGGCTGCACAACAGCCTGAGAATTAGCATGGCACTGGGAACTGGGTTATCAGATCCATTTTCCGGATAAGTCTTATTATGTTTTGCAGAATGGATACAGCACACAATGAATTTAATTACACAGCCTTTCAACTGGCTTCCTTCTAAGCTAGAAAACAATCTTCTAGCCCTTCCAGTTTACAGAAAGCTATGCTTTCTCTGAAGCCACCCTTGCATTGTACTTGACCAGCTAATTGTTCTACCTGGGCATTAATCATTAGCAGTAGATAATGACTAATGACCTTTCCTGCAAGGTCATATCCCTAGACAACACTGGAAGCTATAAACAGTCTCCTAAATTGGTAATTACCAGTAATAAAGATTATGATTAACTGCAAAGAAAACAGACCAGATTCTGAATAAAATATAAATGAACACATCACAATGAAAACAGTATTACACTGATTAATATCATTAACTAATGAATGAATGAATTAATATGGTCTTCAGCTCATGATGAAGTCTGATGTTTTCATATGTCATTCTCCCCAAAGGGGCATTACCATTATCCATTACCATTATCCATTAAAAAGCCTGGGCTATAGTCTTGAATTCACCAGTGGCCTTCATTGATGAACCACTCTGACCTCTGCCTGATCCCTGTACTGCCATTTTAATTCTGACACCAACACCCCCAGCAGAGACCCATCTCATGAAGGGGACTCTTAGGTTTTCTCTGTGCTGTCAGTGGAAACAGAGAGTATTTTGAGAGATCCATGATAAAATGAAGAACCTTTTGGAAGTTCTTCTCCAGGATGCACAGCAAATAGCAAATAGGTTCCTAATTTCAATGTGTATTAATGAAAAGATCCCGTTTTACACAGCTTATTTCTGTGCCACCTAAGAACAAGGGGATGGCATATCCAGAGAGATTTTTAGGCTTTCTTATTGCTAAAATGTTCAGATTATATTGAAATACGACTATATGTCACCAAGAAAAGAAAAAGCAAGCCCAACCAAGTGAAAACATTCAGAAGTGGGAAAAGCAGCACAGGACTACAAAGAGATTGTTGAAGATTCTCTTTGTTTCATTATTTATATTTCCCCAAAGCGGCAAAAAGAAAGGCATTCCTATATTCCATATAAAATATAATGCACTTAATTGATCTAAGTAATTTCAAGGCTGCTGAATAGCAGAAGCCTCCAGAGTGGAATATTCTGACTTAATGATCACATAAAATTGCTCAAAGTGTTTTTAATGTCATTGTAATTTCTGAGTTTATTTAATAGTTGAGGGGGAGAGAGGGTAACATTAACAGTCATCTGTGTGGCTTGCATGGCTGTATATAACAAATGAGACGTGGATGCCACAAGAGCAATCATTTTAAAATGGCTGCAGTAAAAATGCAGTTATAACGAGCATTTGCTTTAGGCCATGACACATGATTTTTGTTTAATGAGGATGATATTGCATTAGGATTCAGGACACCTCAGATTTGTTTCCAAGTGTTTGACCTTTTAAGAAGTCAGATCACCTCTTGATTGCACTGATTCCTTTCTCTTTCTTTCTCAGTTGCATTCATTCAGTTCATAAAAACTTCAGCAAAAGCTGTCCATCTCAGATCTATGTCACAGTATGGTTGTAATTCATATTGTGGTCTGCAGTATACATGGTAAAGAAATTAATATTTTGTTTTGTTTTTATTTATTTACTATGTTTTGAAATGCTTCTTTTCATCCCTAATTATCAAACCATTGGTTCATTTGAGATCTTTCTTTGTAGAACATCTCTGCCTTCTTCCTGGCCTAAACCCAAACTCACTCATGGATGAGGGTCAAAATGTGCATGCAGCATGTATGTGTTGCTCTGATGGATACCTTTATTCTCCCAAGCCTGGTATTGGCCTAGCACTGAAGTCTTTTCCTCAATTTCTGCCAACACTGTCCAGAAATGTTTTGCAATATTAAAATAAGAATTAAGTTTTTAAAGTTACTTCCATGTGCTTCTTTATTCCCTCCACCACTCTGTGTGTTTGAAGTTATTTTAAACTCTTCTCAACCTTACTTTTTTTTTTTTTTTTTTTTTTTTTTTTTTCCGTTTTGGACTTGTCTAATTTGCCTCATTTCTAAGTCATGATGATATCCTCAAGACACCAATTCATAACTTCATGTTGAAATTGTTCATTAAAATCTAATTTTTACCATCTAATTCTGGCTTTTTAGCTAATGAAATCAGAGTAATTATAAATATCCATCTTGCAACATTGCATATTGACATTAGAATATAAAGACTAAATATGGAAGAAAATCACCACTGGAGAACTTATTTTCTTTCCTCTAGCTGCAAGGGAAATCAGCCCAATCATAAATATATAGATTAAAATATTCTCCTCTAAGTTCATTTCAATATTAACTTTATACTGCCATTAAGGTTTGCCTGAACATGAACCATAAGGGACCACGTCTAATTTCAACATCCTCACATGAGAGATGTTTGGTTTGCTTAGATCCATTATTTAACAAAGAGAACTGAAATGCTTGGAAAGAAAGGTACTGCTCATGCTGTATTTGATCCAAAGTTCAACAAGAGCTTTAACATTTTCCAAAACATATTAGAATATATGGAAGGAAAGAATCACTCAGGAGAACTTTTAGTACTTTTTTTCTAGTTTTATTTTAGTTGACGACTCTAAGTTAGATTCATGTCCCAATGAAATTATAGAATCATATTGTATTAAGCCCTCCTGTGACAACAAAAAGCTATCTTATAAGGTTATAAGAAGAATTTATTTATATTTTTAAAGCTTTGGCAACCCTGTCTAGAAGATGTCATACACCCTGATGAATATTAATATATTGATGCAACAGTCTGAAAAACATCTGGATAAGGGTAAGACAACTGAACTTGAAAAAGGTTAATATATTACCATTGCAGACAAGGGATCTGATTCAGTGTGTGTAATTCAGAAGTTACAGATCTTTTTCGAAATAGTGCATTCTGAAGAGCTGAATGTCAGATCTACAGATACACAACTCTAAAAAAACTTTTCAGCAAGCGATAGGTGAAGTATTGTAAGGCTGATCAGGTTGGTAAATTTTTATAAGAAAAGAATGATTTGTTGAAACCTAAATTATTTACCTGGTGGGATCCAATTTATAAACTTTCTGGATTCTTGACAAAGTGCTTTGTGAAATGTGGGAATGCTCATTTCTCCTTTGCTCTCCAGTGAGGTAGACACACTTCAGATTGCCTTGCAAATAGGCCCTGATGGGCTTTCAGGTGCTTCACCACAAAGTCAGGAATCTGGCTGAGCTGTAAATGCCAGCCTGAGACAGTGTTCAATGCCCTGACTGTGATTTGTAATCTGAGAAGTGAGGAAATTTCAACTGAGAATTCAGGTGAAGTTGACGAGAAGTGAAGCTAAACAGGTTTTGTGGGGATATCTAAGACCTATTAATCCTAGATTGTTCCCTTTTCTATTTTTTCAGTCATACAAATATGTATTTTTTCTTTTAATTATGTGTTTATTTATTTAATAAAACAGCGTCTATAGTTACTAAGAACTGCTGGGAGGAACAGAGGAGCTAGACAGAAAATCTTTACTCTGAGTGCCTCCACCACAACAGAGATATTCTCTCACTCCATATTTTACACAACAGCTCAGAAGAGAGTAAGTTTGTCTAGCAAGGACAGATAAAGTCATCATTGCCGGTCTCTACAATGTACAATTACTTTGATTCATGCAATCTGCCTCTGTGATAAGATGTCTCACAGCAAATGCATAATAACCACTAAAATAACAATTTAGTTATTAAGGCTAGCTGTTTCTAAGTTCATTTTAATCAAAAGCTTCAGCATTAGCTGGTTTGATATCCATTGGCAAAAAATACTCTTGGCAATGCAGCAATGCATTCACGGAACAGACACAAGACAGAGTAGTTTTAGTCCCAGCATCAGTTAAAAGGAAGTATTCTTCATAGTCACTGCAGAGAGTGGAGAATTGTGCAATTCAGTGGCAGAGATAAGAGATTCTTGCATGCAAGAGCATGTTCAGGCAAGTGTACCCTATGGATGAGTAAAAGGTGATCCTACAGAAATATGGAGCTGCAGCTTTTCATGCTGGAATTGTGAGTATGAGTCTTCAGCTTTTGTGTAATACATCCTGATGAGATAATTGGTGGCCCAATGACACTTGTTGGCACCCAGCAATGCATTGATTCCGGGGTTATCAGTCATTAGCTCTTGTAAAAACAACATAAGGATTTAATCTTGTCAGTCAAAAGAGAAAGAACCCAGTACACCACCTCTTGCGGATTTTTGTTCCATTTCAAAGAGGGGAATTGTGGACCTTTACAACAGCCTGCTGGCTCTGATATTACTTAGAATAATACAGAATAGTTAATCTGGAATTCAGCTTTCTTTTGGAAAGAGGACCTGGCAATTACTGCAATTGAGTGTTAATGTGAACAGAAAAAAAAAAAAAAAAAAAAAAAGATAAACAAAGCAGTCTTACAACAGCTATCATTTACTTCTATTGCCAGCTGAGTGACATTAATACATTGCATAGATGATTTCAGAGGGGTCAGTGGTAGGTGGCACATGACTTCTTTCTAAGATGTAAACAGCATGATAAATATTTTGAAAGCAAAGTTCCCGGAAAACAGCATTTTCAACATAATGGGAATAAAGATAATAAAGAAGATATGGAAAATATCCTCAACTTTGGAACATTTTCTTGGTTTTGACTTGCTGATCAGGGAAGGAGCTTTTGTACTCTGTAAGGATTGCCAGGGCACTTAAGCCAAACCAGTTCCACACTGCAGTCTAGGATTAAAGAGATGTCTTCCTCCAGGCACCTAGATATACAACCAAAATGTGAAAGCACCTGTATGCTGGTTGACAGAAGATCTTTAATGGATGAAGAAGAATTGCTTGTCTGTCACACTGAAAAACCCTAAAGAAGGGTGAATGTTATTCTGGACAGGATCAAAAAGCCTTCTTCAGGGTACTTAAATCTATTTTCTAATTGTTCTTTGCATGGTTATCTGAGCCACTGTCTTTTGATGTTGGTGCATGGCCTAGGTATCCACACCAGTAGCTTGAGTGTTATTGCCAGCAGGTTGCGTAATTCTTCAAGACAGAAGAGGGTTTTCTGTGTAATTTATCCTTTTCTTTCATGACTTAAGATGAAACCTTACATTAGTATAAATAAACCATCCTGGCACACCAGCCTTTTTCCCAGGTTCAGATACCAGATGCATGTGAGGAAGAGACCATGAAATAAATGAATATAAATGTACTTTTAAAAAGCCTTTAGTTTAATTCCATCTCACCAGGCTGTAAGCACCTAAGCAGAAAGTCTTATGAGGGAGTCTGGTCACCTTTGGCACCTTGTATCTTCAGTGAAGAAATATACATGAATCTGAACAGAGATTTTGACCTCAGATGCAGCTCCAACTGTTGAGTTTTTTTGTTTGTTCGTTTGTTTTGTTTTGTTCATTTTCTTTTAGGGAAGTGTTTGGCATACGGGTACCTGACCTACCTCTATTCTTCTCTAAAACTGGGTGGGAATTGATTGTCCATGTTTTTTTTTGTTTGTTTGTTTGTTTGTTTGTTTGTTTTTTGGTTTTATTCCCACTTTCTAATATGTTTCTTTTCTCTCCAAACTCCAAATTCTTCATTTTCTCTTGACTTTTTCCCATGTCCCATTTTCTCTGTACACAGTATTCCTTTCCTTTTATTCTCTGTCTCTTATTCATCTCATGCTCAGGTGTTCAACTCTTTCCTCTCTCTGATTGTGTATTATATATTTTAAATTGACATTGAATCAACAGTCAGTTCTTGCAAAATTGACCTTGAAGAAACCAAAACTGGTATAGAACTTGGCTACTAATAATTGGTTTTGTTAATACTGTCAACTGAAAAGAAGAGAAAATTTTGAAAAGATAAAAGCATTATTAGAAATATTTTCTTTGCAGTGCCATTTTTGTTGATGAATGAAAACAAAGGTATTTTAAGGTTAAAATATATTGTCCTTGAAAATAAATTTTTAAATTATTAGATTAGAGTAAAAGACAACAAATCAGAAGAAAAAAAAATCTAAAGACTTTCAATTTCAAGTTAAACAAAATACCTTGGTAATGATCAGAATCAGTATTTTACTGTGTTTTAGATTTTGCTTTTGTGTTTTATAAGTTTGTTGACATTAAGCCATGAGCAATTTTTTAAATCCTTTTTAGTGTACAACAGAAATGAAAGATCTATTACTCACCAAACTCCGTCTCCTGTTCATCTGTTCCCTTCTAATTTTGAATTGTCAATTTTCTCTTTGTCTGGCTGGCAACGATATAATATTGTCTCTACATGGTCTAGCCCAACCTCTCATACAATAGCACTCACTGGTCTATAAACACTAACAAATTAATGCTATATTCAATGGAATGAAGCAGCACTGTTGAAAGAGATTGAGGGCTAGCAATAGAGAAATCATAGACAGATTTGCAATGTAATACAGCAGCAAAAGGAAGGGCAATGCAATCTTAGGCTACAGTCAGAGAGAGATTACATTATGGAGCAAAAAAGCCAATAATTTTCCTCTGTACAGCTTGGCTGTGACTGCACCTGGAATATTATATTCAGTCCAGGGCAACAGACATGTATTGACAAACAGGCATTCAGAGAGAAGTTGATTTACTAGGGAAAGTTTAAATGACCTAAATAAGACAGCTGTGCTCCTCAGGGCCACACAGGATGAGAAGCAGCATAGCTGAGAGCAAAGCACTCACTGTCATGGGAATCTGGATGCAAAGCTGGGACTAAGGAAGGTCAGATCACTGCAGGTCTGCATCCCCTTCTTACCTTCTCCTTCACTAATTCCCTCAGGATAAACCTTTCTGAAACTAAATTTTCTGACAACCAAACCACAAAAGCAAATCACTCCTTTTCTGCAGGCAGAATATTTACCCACAAAACAATGAAGTTCTAGACCCTTTGACAGAGATAGCAATCTGCTCAGCCGCACAAGCTGGACTTCTGAGGAAGACACAGTCCACTTTCTTGCCTATCACAACTGGAAGAGAAAAATGCCACAAAGGGGCCAAAGGTGATCTTATTTCCAAAACCCGCTTTCCCACCAGAATTTGGCAGAAGATTGTAAAAGAAAGGCCTACAGCAAACAAGATTAATAACGAAATAAAATCAACAATGCAATACCCAGCCAAGATCAGGGTCCAGATATTCTTTAGTCATGCAAATATGTACTGGAGAAAGCCTTGAAATATCAAGAATTTAAGCAAACATTCTGTGACACTGTGATATATTTGTATCAGATTATGCAGAACATTTGCTTTTTATGATGCTTTGAGAACACCTGCATGGCTCCTGCCCAAGCTATATCATGTACTTCTGAGAGCAACCTGCATGGAAAAAGGCACACTACAATTCACCAGAAAAACAGTAAGCTTCTGCCATAGCCCCACAGAGTTTCTCCTCTGGCTTCTGTTACACAAGTGGGGAAGATCAAAACTTCTGCATAGAAAAGAGGAACTGTGAGTTGAAGATGGATATAGAAACCAAAATTTCCAAGTTGGTTGTATGATATGGAATAAGTTTGTGTTTTAAGAGCTGAGTACTTCTGGTGCAGGAAGCACACAGACTTCATATGAGATCTGCTGTGAACACAGTAAACCACATCCTGCTGAGGAGATAGGAAAAAGGACATCATCAAACACTTCTCTGAGCACTCTGCTTCTTTAACGACACTTCTATTCTTTACTCCTTTAAAGATTGGATGTTTCTAGCTCTGTTAAGACCATTTTCTGTCTTCATTTTCTTTGCTGTTGAGTCCCTGAAGACAATAAACTTGAGAACTCGGTGGAATGCAGGTTCGAGAGGCCAAAGGCAGCAACCTCATTACCTCTTCTCCAGGGAGAGCCCTTCTGAGAGGCCTGCTCATGTCCCCATGATCTGCAGGTCTACAGAAGAGGCCTGTATTGAGGCTTTGATAACTGATTTGAAAACAGACAACTCATCTGGATGACCTTGAAAGAGGGATGTGAAAGGGACACTGACTCACATGTGACAGAAATGAAATAAAACTGTTGTCAATTTACATAGGGAGGAGAAGTATATAAAACATTTTATTAGGAGAAACAGGAAAAATCAAAGTCTAATATATATACCCAGGAGTTATTTGAAGCTAAGTATTAGTTGTGCAGTAAGAAGCAGAACTTGCTAACTGGTTCAACTATCATTTAGGTATCTACAGTGAAATGTCTAATTTATTATACAAATTAGACCAAGGCAGAATAAAGCATTCTGTTTAATCATAAGGACCGGAAAGGGTTGGGGCGAGGAATCTTACATTTTTTGAGCAAGATTGAATATTCTATAAAGTCAAATCTCCTCACTTAAATGAAGGTATTAAAATAGAGTGAAGAAAGTGAAAGAGGTCATGCTGTTTCATCAGGATTACTTTCAAGTAATTAGTCACAAACTCATTGGGCTTTTCTTGCGAAAAATGTCTCAAGTTTCTCTTGCAGCTAACTCAGCTGCTATATGGTGTGAGAAGTGGCTAGTTAAATGACTAATATAAACCAAGAAAGGTCAAGATTTCTTGTTCATATTTCTGTCTAGGGGATAAGAATGTTTCCTTTTCTTTGCTCCCAGAATGTATTATCTATATATGTTCTTAGTGACGTTAAATGCTCGCTTCACTGATTGGCTCACAACTGGAGATAATTCTTATCTTCATGGGCAGGATAAGTTTCTACTAGAAGGAAAACCTAAAGTTCATTCCCTGATTAATAGGAGAAAATTTGCATTTGAAGGTCATTGTTGGAGCAGAGAAGTACAGGAAATGAAGAGGTGGTTAGAAGTGACCAAGTGGGTAGTAGTATCACAAAGATGACATTATCAGGCCACAACTCTCAGGTGTATCCAGATGTATCCACTTAAATTTCATGTTTGCCTCTCTTAGATGAAGGATTGTACACCTTGTTTATTATAGATCCATGCATCTTTAAGGAAATCTTATGCAGGAAATCTTGAAAAGGAAGTGTTAACCACAAGAAGGCTGAAGCATATTCAGTACTATGTCTCTCAAGGAATTTTATGTGTTAAATATGGTCAGTGGCCAAATTTGTGAGGATAATGCTAAAACGGTAGGCCTCTAGTCAGCAGCATGCCACCATGTTTCTGTGTCCTAACCCTTTTCTTGTTCTAACTGGTCTGTGAATGCTTTCCCAAACCCATTCTGCTGTGGGAAGGATCCAAAGTTAATGTGATTCCATGAATTTCAAGCTGCCATTCTCCGATCATCCTGGCCCCCATTGCTGCATTACTCAGGTGATAAGTGAGAGAAAAGCCAGCCAAGTGCCAGCCAAGTGTCTTTTTTTTTTTTTTTTTTTTTTTCTATCCCAAGTAGTTTAAGAGGGAACATTATAGACCAGATGAAACCTGAAATACAAGTACTATTTTAGCACTGATAAGGCAGCTGACGTTAGGCAAGTCTTTTTTTTTTTTTTTTTTTTTTTTATGAAATACTGCACAAGACCTGGACATGCCACATCTTTAAAAGGCCTGGTCCAAATTTCTTTGATGTCAACACAAACTGTCCATTGAGTTCAGAAGCTTGAGATAAGGTTTTAAAACTCTTGAATTAATGCCATCATTTCAAGATCCAAAATCTCATCCAAAGGTTCCTGAATTGTAGAGATGCTTCTGTGAAGAGTTCCTTGGGGAAGTGTCATTATTTTTAATCAATTTTTGGGATTCATAAAATAAGCTGTTGTTGATTACATGATTTATGCATACTCTCCATAGACTTGGAGGGGCTTCATGCATTATTTTACAATGTTTATTACTTATTATGGAAACTACATGATAATAGTGGTTTCAATTATAAGCCTATTAGGCAGGTAATTGACAACACAAGTATACTATAAAGTTGCATTCTGCTTGCTTCAATACAAGTGCTGTGTTGTGTTTTTAGGCAAGCAGTGCTGGTAATCAGTGTATAAATGATTTTGTAATTAACTGCTTCTGTCAGAATCCCAGTTTCACTGAATAAGCGAGTTGGCCAAGAGTTCATTTGTCTCTTCCCTTTCTCTCTCAGCTGTATCATCTCATATGATGAAAAACTGTTCATCACAATAGGAATCATGCCTGAACCATGGGAGTAAATGCATACTGTCAGTTATACTGTCAGTGATTACATCTCTTTAAATTTAATAGCTGCAGATCTCTGAAAACCACTGTCTGACTATGTCTGAAAGTGGATTCTGATTCTTACCCCTGAAATTTGCTTCCAAGGGAGTCTTGGGTATTCAGTGCAGTCCAGCAGATTAGCTTTTGCTGTACAAAGCCATGCCCTTAATTAAAGAAAGAGAATTAAACCTTTTCCATGGATCCATCCTATGCTTAATGATGCCCAACAACTCTCAGCAACTTCTCAGGACAGTAGCAAATGATACCTGAGATTTCAAATGTCATACTTATATTTAGTCATACAAATGTTTAACTGTTATTTGTAGCACATCTAGTATATCAATTGTATTTTATGTGATTATGGAAAGGAGAGATTAAATCTGGAATGAAAGGACACGTGCTAGGAAAAAAAAAATAAATCAGGAAAATTTCAGAAATAAAATCCAGGTCTTCTGTATACTTTTTCTTCCATTTGAAATATGTTTTGAAACAAGAAAAATGTAGAACAAAAATATGGACCTGGGTGATTTTGTAGGTCATCAGCAAAGTTCTGAAGCACTCCCTCAAAACAGTAGTGGATGGCCAGCAAAAAGTGACACGCTTGTCCCTATTGCCATCTGAGGTATAGAGATGCCTGGGAGTGGATTTCTCTTTATATTAATCAGAAGGATGTACAAGGTTTACAAATACCTTCCTCTGTGTGAAAGACTGAACATGGAAAGCAAATATTGTCCTCTAAACACTTGCTTCACCAGGTATGTGCATGATAAGTGAATATTAAAGATTGTTTGAATTAGATAAAATGTCAGTTTGTAAGCTGTCACCTGCCTACAGGTTATTAGGAAAGTGCTATATTTATGTTACCTCTGAGGCTTTCGTTATACTTCAGCTATGGTAGAACTATTGTGGTGACCATAAATAAGTATTTCTTAGTTCTCAAATCTTTTGGTTTTCCTAGACAGACACAAAAGTTAGAAGCCAAAATTGTGTTTCTCAGAGCAAATCTTACAAATTGAATGTGCTTCACAGAGCAAATCTCACCCTAGTTTACTCATGACAAACTCAAAGTAACTTTATGAGTTGTTTGGAGTTAAATTTCCAATCTCCTGTGCTAAGATGTATATTGCATTAAAATACCTGTCTTCTGTGGAGCTGAATATCCTGTCATATCAGTTCGGAGAATTAGAAAATCATTTTTTGTCTGACTGCCACTGATCTTGTTGCTTTCATCATCATAGATGACTGCAAATCTGTGCAAAACTTGTAGCATGTTCTGTGTCATTTCACTCTGTTTTATTCATTTAGGTGTGCCCTCCAGCTTTTCTAGAAAGGGGAGATGAGTAAAAAGTCTCTTCTCACAGTAACACTTTCTCTTTAATCTTTGAGTGGAAGCTGTTTTATAATTAACAGTGTGATCCATTCTATTTATAGTGGTTCTAGTAAGACAAGTAACAAAATTAAATTTGTTTAATCTTTGCCTTCAAAATGTTGTTTCTCTTATCACTGCTCAAAGAGAGAAGTAGAGGGAAGAAAACACAACTTTCATATTGCCAGGGTCCAGAGAGTATGACAATTACAGTTTGTTGCACAATGGGCCCAGCTAAGAGGACAAAAGCCTGTGTGGCCCTTGTTTGTCATCCCTGATGCTAAATGTTTTTCCTGACTATATGCAAGTGAATCCCATTGACTGTTATATTTTTCTACCTGAAAAGATCTACCACCATGACCCTTTCTGGCCTACAGGAGACATAGGACCTTCTTAACCAGCATCTGCTTGTCTGTGAGAGCATTTAGGTAACAGACCTCCTTTTAGCGGACAGTAAAACAGGTCTAACTCACAGGAGGCATTTCTGAAGGACACATGATTTTCTGCATTATTCAGCTCTATTTAAAAGTTGCCTGTTTCACTAGATTTCTAGGTGTTGTTATCATTACTAATAACGTTAAAATAATGTTGCATCATAAAACGCAAGTTTACCTGCAGCTCCATTATTCTTCGGATCCAAAGCCCACTAACCCTGTTACAGCATTCGATTAACAATCAGAAGTCATCTGAATATTAGATTTCCTACAGTTCACTAAGCTTCCAAGAATCTGGATTCACAGAATCACAGAATGATTGTAGTTGGAAGGGACCTCTGGAGTTCATCTCGTCCAACTTGTCCCTGTTCAAGCAGGGTGACCAAGAGCAGGTTGCCCAAGACCATGTCCAGGCAGCTTTTAGAGATCTTCAAGGAAAGAGACTCCACAACCTGACTGAGCAATCTGTGTTAGTGCTTCATCACCTGCTCAGTAAAGAAGTGCTTCCTGATAGATGGAACCGCTTTTGTTACAGTCTATGCCCATTGCCTTTTACCTTCTTTCAACTTTTTCATGAAGAATAAAATTAAAATAAATAAAATAAAATAAAATAAAATAAATAAAATAAAATAAAATAAAATAAAATAAAATAAAATAAAATAAAATAAAATAAAATAAAATAAAATAAAATAAAATAAAATAATAAAACAAAACAAAATATAATAAATAAAATTCAAGTTCCACAAGATGTCAGTCTTTCAAGGTGGTTGTATGCAACAGGGAAATGAGGGGTGACTTACTTTTTTATCAAAGGAAACAGCAGGGGACTAAGGGAACTAAGAATAGCTGCAGACCTGCTCATGGTGTTGGGTCTCAGCTGGTCTTGCTGTGAATGGCTTCCAGTGTGGGATATATAGCTGCTTGCCATGTTGCCTACATGCTGTTGGAGAAAGAAGATGAAGAGCATGTTACTTTGTCTCATTGTCTGTATGTAGACCTGCAGTGGTTTGGTTTTTATTTTTCTAAAAATTCCCTTTTGTTTTTCACTTTCAGTGACTCCTTTTTGTAAGTCTGCCTGTAATACTTGTAAGACTTTTTTGGCTGAAAAACATGTTGAGCTCATTTTCTCAGGTGCTTTGAGCATTCCCAGTATACTGGCGATCTTATTGTAAATAATTTTATTATTTATTATTTCTTCTTATCCTTACTATATTCAGATGATGGAATGACAGTATATGAGGGTTTTCTGACTATTTTATTTAACCCTAAATTTCAAGCTGCAAGCTTAAAGCTTATCAATCAGCTTAATATTTAATTATTTAATTCTCAGATCCTTTTATTAGGTCCACCTTCCATTTCAAATATTTCTGTCTGAGAGAAAAAAAATGACACCAATGAATGAAAGAAGATGGTACTCAGTACTAGACTGATGTATATATTGCAAAATAGGAGGTTCAGGCAGAAACACTTAGGAAATGAAACCTGGTCATTTCATACCATCTACTCAGAATGGCAATCTTACTGTTTGTATGAGAACTGAAATTAAAATTTCAATTGCTTCTAAATTAGGAAGTGCACATGCACATACACGCACACATGCACAGAAATAAATAAAAAATAGAACTAGAGAGGAGAACAACAATGGGATGCAGAGGGATTTTGATTATTTCAGCATGTGGCCTAAAGCACGGCAGATTCAGCAAGATGCAGATTTGCATAATGTAATGAGACTGGAATCAAAGTATCAGGAAGACAGATCGAGTGCTAATTAAATAGACACTGCTGTAAAAACACCAGGATGGCAGGACAGTGCAATGGAGGAAAACATTCCAGGGACAAATGGATAGTGGTGTTAATTGCATAAAAAAAAATCTTGGCTAGAATACACTGTAGCCATTGGTACAAACTGTAGGGACCATTCAAAGATTAATGCCAGCTTGAGGTTGATTAGAGCTACAGGTTCCTGATAATTGCTAAACTGGTAAAGGATCTGATCAGTTCTTCTTGGAATGGATGCAGACCAAATTTATAGCTAGACAGTACTGAAAGTGCTGTAGTGATAAGATAGACAGTAAGAAGTTAGACCTCCATCACCTTTGAAAATGACTGCTGTTTGTAGTTTGCCATATTTTAAAGCTGTACAAAATACTCTGTAAATGACTTCATATCCTCTTCATTTGGTGCTCTGGCTGTATGGAGTTCTGCTATGGCTGGAAAGGTAGAATTTACACCTTTTCTCTTATTCTATGCTTGAGTTTTGGGACCTTTTTTCTTGCCTTCAGGGTTCTATAATCAGGGCTAAATTGAAAAAAAAAAGTTTTATTAAACAAAATAAAAATAAAGAATCATTACTATTTAGCAGTTGGAATAAACCTCAAAAATGTATGTGTGTCTATTTTACATAAAGGTCTACAATCCCATACCGGTAATTTAGGCATGTGAGTTACTTCAGACACCTGCAACAGCTATATGGAGTTGTTTTTTATTTTTATTGTACTTGATGAGTGGGTGTAAGTGCATGTGTGGATAGCTGTGCAGAGTATTATGTAAATTTTGGAGGACTGCTGCTTTCCTGACGTGCCACGCTTGTGGAAAGGGAGCAGAGCAGAAGAATGTACTTCTCAAGTCTAAGGCCATCTGGCAAACCTGTGCCAGCTTGGTGGACATATGTCATGGTAAAGATAGATGTGTTAGAATTTGTGTTTTCTCTTTTGGATGAGGAATACTTAGGGGGATGTCTAACCCACCAGGCTTTCTAGCTTCACCCTTCTTTGACAACACCTAGCCCAATGACAGAAGCACTTTCCAGGTCTCCTCTGTGATAGAAAATCTTACAAATATATCTATTATAGGATGCAGCTGTAGAAGATTCTTTTGAACCACAGTGGCAGTAGCGTATGCTTTTAGCTCTGACACACTCCTCCCCAATGTACCAGCCAAGGGGTAAGCCATCACAGTGGTGTATTCATCTCTCCTCAAAGAAAAGCTTGGTCCTCCCCTCAACAGGCTGTTCAGTGGGAACAAAGCTTCCTTACAAGCTGCAAGATGAGGTTATTTTCTGCAAAGAACTCCACAAAAAATTCAATACACTTATTTTTTTTTTCTTTAATTTTGAGTAGGAGAGCCTTCTGTATCCTACTTAGGAGCTAGAAATATTGATGACATCAGTGGTTGTATTACACGTTTGTTCCAGTTACTGCCACCTGACGGCAGAGCTGCTCAAGCAGTGGAAAAAAAGAAAAAAAAAAAAAAAAAAGGTTATTTATGAATGAAATCCTGAAATATGAGAATGGAAGTTTATATGTAATAGATGTGAACATCCTATTGGACTATATGGAAAAATTATTCCCAAATAATTTATGCAGCAGGTGATAGGTAAATTAGAATCTTTTGCTACCTGTTGTGAATGGCAATACTCTACATACCTTACTGCAAGTGTGGATATTCTTTTTTCATATATATATATCATATAATATATATATATATATATATATACACCCCTTTGTGGAATACTGTGCGATCAATGGGTCTTATGCATGGAATTTATACCTTTGAAGATCATTTAAAGGAGAATTAGAACAAGTGTTTCTCAAAAGGATAAGAGAAGAAATCAATCCCAGTGTGAAAGTTTTAGCTAAATCATAAGGGAAAGTAAAAAATATTGTTAAAAGATCCCCAAAACTGAACAAATGCAAAATCCCAGAAGCTTACATTTCAGAAGTTTCTGAGACATGAAAGCTATAATAGCCTTTTCTGTATGATCTGTGGACTGGCTAGGCAAACAGGTTCATGGGAAAGAAAAAGTAAAAAAGCTATTGTCCTAAAATACTCTTTCTTATGAGACCCAGGTTCATCTGCAGGTAGGCAAATGGGGACACTGGATTGAAAAAGCCATAAAAGAAATCATGTTGATCTGGGAAGGGATAGGGTAACAGGATCTCTTTTTCCTCTTCTCATTTTTCCTTTTCTCTCCTCTCCTTTCCTCTCCTTTCCCTTCCTCTTCTTCCCATTTTCTTTTTTCCTTTTCTTTTTATTAATATAATTTGAAACATTCAGCCATCCCACCAGAATTAAAGCTGTTTGCTTTGTATAATATGATCCACCACAACTCTAGTCACTGCCCCCAGGGAAACAGAGGTCGGAGGTTTCTGTATGCCTGATAAAAATTAAAGCTGAGAAGTCTGTCAGCTTCATTTGTATTTGATATCGATGATGAGTCGGGTTTCGTATTTCTTCTTCATCTTCAAATTTCACAGAGGTATTTGCAACTGGAAGATACACACCCTTCTCTGCTCCCATCCTTCTTTAGCACTGCAACACTCCAGGTATATGTTACTTCTGGAAGCTGCCAATGGCTTTTTCAGAGGTGAAGGCTGGTGTGTAGGGAGTTTCTACTCATAAACAGTATCCACCTCCTGTGAGATGCATTCACCTAGTTAGCCAGAATAAACTGTGTCTCTAAACTATATCAGCAGGCATGGGGGATAAATAAATGTCTTCTGAGTACACAGATGAATGTGCGTAGTGCTCTTAAATTATTTTGAAAGTTTCCTCTGGGTTTGGCTTTCTGCTTCATCTTAACAACCCCTTCACTAGCTGGTAGATATCCTTCAGGTAGTAAAATATTGCCCATGGCCATGCATTATCCATGGTATTTTTCATACATACCTGAATTCATCCCTGCAAATCTCAGGACTAATAGAACACTCAGTCATGCAGTTAACACATAAAGAATAAAGGAAAAAGCAGAAAGTTGCCTCCCTAGGGAAAATCTTGGTATATCATTGCATAGTTATTATCTTCATTTGTTAAGGAATACGTCATGATCACAGTCACACTATTGGACTTACAGCATCCATTGATCTCACGAGTAAAACTCAGAAAATAATTGATTGTAAACATAAAAAGCCAAAAAAAAAAAAAGAAAAAATGATATATTTGTATTTGATTCACAATTATTATTAATGATATGCAGTTACAGAAAATAAATATAAAATAAAATAAAATAAAATAAAATAAAATAAAATAAAATAAAATAAAATAAAATAAAATATCCTTGAAATGACAGCTATAGTCAACTCTAGAGAAATAGGCTTTGGTCATCTCTTTTGGGTGGTTATCTCTAACACATATCTTACCTTTCTTTTGAAAAACAATCCTGTCAATTTTCAACATAGAATATAATTTAATAAATAAATAAAATTAAGATGTATTAATTTGTTTGAAAATATATGATTAAATTGTTTGGATATTTAGGGTTTATTATTTTTATTAGTTTTTAATTTCTTTTACTAACTGAAGGATTTTGATCATTATTACTTGGTGTCATCAACTCAACCACCCTAAACCTGCAATTTAAAAATAAATATTCACTGGAAAAGTTACAATAAAAATTTCAACCTCATTGCAACATATTCTCTCTCAGACAAGGAAATTACACAGTGTCAGCTACTTTGATCCCATATTTGCACAAAATATATTAGGAATTTTTTACTCCTACTGTCCAAGAAAATTCTATATTCACATGGAAACAAACTGTTAGATTATACAGTACATTACTTTAATACCCCCCGAAAGTACAAATCCCAGCAGGGAATTCGCCCTTTCTGCTAGATGATCATTGCAGTTGGTGCTCAGGCATTTCTCATGCAGCAAGAAATTCAAGCAAAATGCCAGTGGAGTTTGATATTCTAAGATGTAGCTGACAGGAGAATTCTGGTCTGTTGGGTTTTAGAGGATTTTAAAATATTTTCTGCATTGTGAATCAATGGTAAAAAAATGCAAAAACTAATAATGGCCAAGTGCCGTCAGTCAAAATTTTAATATGGTAAGAATAATTGTGTTTCCGATCCATTAAACCTGTGACATATACTCTATAAATGCTTCAGGGAATAAGATGCAATATTGTGATGGTAAAACCTGTGTCTGTTGAAGGGAAGAGTGCCACTAAAATAAAGGGAAACATTATAAAGAAATGGAGTTTTTATGAGGTAAAGGATGGCAGGTAAGCATGATGAAATGCTAATTTATGTCCTTCATATTACAGTCCTTGGTGCTACAGTGGGAACTAATCTTCATCTGTCAAGGGAGAAGAGCAAACGTTCAAGACAGAGAGCACTGAGTACTACATCAGTGATGAATGGACTTCCTTTGAAGGGATCTGATCAGCCCAGTGATTCTACATCAGGAGGTTCTGGGCTGCCAAAGGACTTATCGAGACAGGGTGCAATGGTCTGCAGAGAGCTGTAGTTGCTTCCTGCCTCCCTGCAAGATCATCCCTGCAATGTAGACAAAAATGTGGGAAGCACAGTTCCTGAATTGTAGCTGCTGGGAGTTGGACACAAAGAGCTTCGAGAAGTCCTTGGTCATGGTACAAGGACAGATTTCCTGAAAGGTAAAGGGGACTGCCAACTCCTTCCTCCAGCCCTCTTCTTCATTAGCATTATTCTTACTCCCAGTCCTGCTGGAGCAGGGTGCTGGTTTATTGTATTTTTTCAGACAAATGTTCAAATTCTCTAACCTTAACACAGTTTTTCATTGAGGACCAAGCCTGTACACTTTCACAGCCAAACATTCAGAGTTGGTAATGCTAGTCCATCTCATCCCAGTCATTTCTAAATGACACATTCAAATTCTTTCTTTCAAAATGGTATGCTTAATTTCAGAAAATAAAATGTCTCTTTTAAAATAGGAGGCTTTTCTTTCACGGTACTATTTTTCCACTCTGGCAACGAGCCAATTCACGCAACTCCAGTGTTTTGCAAGAACGGTGGAAACATAGAGAATAAGATTTGTAACATATTATTTCTACCCACACAAATATGGTTTCTGGGCATTTCCAATTTCTTTGATTTCTTCTTCAGTCTCCTCCACTTTTATACCCCTAACTCTGGAGCAAACTGACAAGGCAGTTGCTTGCACTGTGTGGTTAACATGAGGGGGGTTAGGCTGCATTACGGAACAACAAGGTTCTGTCTTCCTCCCTTCCTTCTTGTTATTAATTCTGTTGGTGACTTAAAATCCATGAGGTACAAACTTGGGCAGTTTGGAACAAGTTAAGAATGACAAGATTAAAAATAGAGCCTTAAATGCTGTTCTGTAGTTTGGGAGCATGCTTCATTATAACCTGCAGAGGAATTCAAAGAGAAGAGCACAGCTGCTTTGAATTCCTGTCCAGAGAAACCACACAGCTTGCATAAAAACAAATGCTTTGCATATTAAGAAAATAATTTGTTATTTGCCATAGAAACATTCTAGTCTTATTCTTCCTTTTTAAAAACCATCTATTATAAAGATTCAGAGTTGTTCATTCATACTCTTGTTGGAATCATTATCGTGCATTTGACCAAAGAATGGCTGTAATTACTAGCCAGGACACAGATATGGGAACATCAGCCACATGGGTTATTGCTTCTGGTCATCTACAAAATAATCCCAGAGGACCAACAATGCATCAGTTTCTCATTCTACAAACCCAGTGCAGCCACTGATTCCTCCTTTTACAAATGCCATAAAATTAAAGATTGCTAGCATTCAAAAAAGAAAAAAAAAAAAAAAAAAGAAAAAAAAAAAGAAAAAAAAAAAAAAGAAGACTTCCAGAAGTACTGTGCATCACAGGAGATCTCAAAGGCACAACCATTGCACTAGGCCTGTAGGATGAAAACAATTGTTAGGAATAGCCAGATACTTATGCAAAATGCAGTATTTTCCACATTAAAAAGACAAGATAAAATCTCCAATAACCACTGTTAATCTGCCTCAGGGATTAATTATTTCCTAGCTCTAAATCCGATGATTTGTTTAACCATGCTGGTGTGAGCAAGTCACAACAGTCTGGCCATCAAAAAGCTTCTTCTTTCCATAAGACTTCTTTTTTTCTGTACATGTATAAAAGGTGTTAGCAAACTTATACATGACAAAAAGTGGATCCTAGAGAGAGAAGAAAGAAACCATCTGCACGAATGTCACATTCCACCCTGCAAAGGCCTCCAGATGCTGATGAGTGACCATAGCACCCTACTAGTACCAATGTCAGGATGAAAGCACTGATCGCAGAGCCTCATATAGTAGGGAAGGAAGGGTGTGACACCAGTAATAGGTGTAGAAACCAGGAACTGTGTGAAAGAAAGTTGCTTGAAACTTGAGGTACTCTTGACAAGCTGAGAAAACTGGACAATATAACGTCAGTGCAAACAAACGTTAATGAATTGGAAAAGTTGTAATGATATGTTACAAATTCTGCCTCTGTGGCATTGAACCCTGGAGGACCTTAGTTGTTCTTTGCAGTGAAAGCCATGTTCCCCAGTGCAAACCTTGGCAGCTTTAGTTCAATCTCCTGTCTCAGCCCAAAAGGCAAATGTCACAATTACAGAGTGCAAGGAATTATTTCTACACATTGCTGAGTTTGAATTTCATTGCTAAGAAAAGCAAAACAAAATAATGATTTAGCACTGCATTGACACAGAATGCTAGATTTGTTACTAAAACTCTGGGATCCAGATGTATGTTGAATTAATTTAAGTAGATGAAAGCATGAAAATGAGTAAGGTTTTCCTGCAGATTGAGGGATGTGATGCAAGCTCCCTTCATAAAAATTCACCAAGATTTTTTACCTGTGCTTTTTTCTTCCTGCCCAGGCATAATCTTGTACTGCCTCTTATTCCCCACGTCTGCTAGGGAGTGTGCTGTCAAAGACTTCGGTAGTGAAAAACATGGGTGGATGCTGCTGAGAACATGGGGTGGCATCCCAGGCTGAAGCAGATCTGGGCTGCCCACAATGAAACATAGGATGGGGCACAAAAAATAAAAAAATAACAAATAAAAATAAAAAATCAGAGAACAAGAGTGGAGAAAGATTTTTCTATTTCATCTTAGGGATGCAGAAACGAGAACTCTTTTCACAAATCCATGTAATATCTTCTGTGTCAAAAGTGGAGAGTTACAGAGAGAAGAAGGAGAAAAGAGTTAGACAGCACCTTGGATCTAAACTTGATTGTTCTCCAGACATAAATTAAGTTGTAAACTCACCAAGCCAGAGAAATTAGTTGAGGGAAATGTTGGCATTTCCAGACTGGAAAAGAAAACTGACACCCCCTTGCATGCATGTCGTGTTCCAGTTAAGCAGTTCACTGTTATTAGTCAAAGCTGTGAGGAAGCAGATATACAGCTTGCCAGTAACAAATGACAACTGTGCTTGCTTCGCTCTGGGATGTCATTTCAGTTGGCGCTTACATTCAAAACTTCAAATTCTATTTCTGTCCCCATTGAATCCCAATGCCACCAGCTGCATACATAAAACCTAAGCAGTGCAACAAGGACAGGCAGGTCCTTAAGCGCTGCATGCCAGTGGCCTATTGATGATTCCTTGAGCTCCCTCCTCTCAGAAGCCACCCCCTCTCTCAAAGGCAAATAAATCATCTACAGGGACTGTGATCACCCTCTGTGGGATGAAGTTTTCAGAGGTCTTCTGGTCCCTCCTTGCTCACAGTTATAGAGTAAAAAAATCTGCTGATTTTAAAGTATCTTTGGAGAAACTAGTACAACTGATACATATGTTGCTTGGTTGCATTTTCTCCACCTAAACCACTGTTTTTTTGGGCTGAGAAATTCTTCTTGCACAAACACGGTGAGTTTTCAAGTGCTGGATCCTCCCATTCTAGAAGACAGTGACATAATCAATTAGCAAAACTCCAGATCAACACAGTTCTCCAAAGAGAGGGAGAGACAGGAACAGAGACACAAGACACACAGAAGGAAGTTGCAAATGATTAATAACTGCAGAATAGGGTAGGTGAGATTATACTCAAAAAACTCCCTGACCAGAAGATGTATTCAGAAAATGACTGCTCACTTCCACAATCAAGTATCATTTCAGCATGTGCAAACAACAATTCCCACAATTTTTGAAGGTATTCTACCTCATTCAACACAATTAAATCTCTACAGGAATGCTTTGAGCAGTTTTCAGCAATGAATGAAAAAAAATATATAAAATTTTTTGACATATTAAAAATGACATATTTGTTTGACATATTAATAATAACACGGCAAACCAAAAATATGTCTCTAAAGGATAAAGAAGGCTGGAGAATTCTGGGGAAGAAACAGAGTGCCAGTCTCCAAAGGGCCATTAAACCAAAAGGAAGAACATGCTCTCCATATTGAAGGTGGCCAAGATGAAGGTTAATGTGTGCACGGAGAAGTGGGATTCAGGTCACATTTAGGGAGGAACTTTCTAACAGAAAGGGCTGGGAAGGACTGAGTTAGTCAGCCTGAGAAGATAACCGTGGTGAAAGTGTTTTAGGGCAAACTGGACAACTCTTCATGAGGATTATCAGTAGCTCAATGAATTAAATGACCACTTAACATTATTTCCAACTGTGTAGCTTTTTGAAATAAAGTTGATAAAATGTATTCGACAGAATTGAGCATTTTACTTTGGCATGTGCCTGGCTAGTAGTGGATGTAAAATGTATTAAATGTTGATCTTGTGACAAAGAAAAGAGGAAGGTGTTTAATTTTTTACTTTCTGAAAGAATATCTATTCACCTTCCATACTTGTGTAATTTAGGCAAGATGTGTGATACAGTGATCTGTATCAGGTAAACGACAAAAGAGCTTTAAATTTATTTCTAAGTCATTCATTCAGTATTTCTGTAAGTAACAGAGTGTTTGCAGATCAATCTTTAAGTAGTCATTGATGTGAGCAACATTTTCTTGCCTTCACAGCACTGTAACTGCAAGTAGTTCAGCAGAAAACATTAATACTTTTCTCTGTATCTACCTCCTCCACAAGATCCCTTAGTCACAAACAACTATCCATCATGAGTGCAGTATTGATGCTTCAGAAAAGGCGCATCTCCAGCAACGAGGTACAACAGAATATGGCTGATGTAGCTGAGCTGAAGTTTCTCCAAGGGGTGTTTAGCTTTGTTCATGGGGAAACTGAGTCTCCCCTGTGTGCACAGTGCACTTTCTTACCTCTATAATTAAACAATAATATTAATTGAAACAATCAAAAATCACACTTCAGAAATGGGACTTAACACTTGCAGTATTTTTCTGCACTTTCCTGTCTTTTAAATGGATCATTATGGTAGCAGGGGCCTCTGAAGACCTCATGGACATACACAATTGTATGTGATGTGCAAATGCTAGAGCTAGGAATAACCCACTCAGTACATCTGCCTAGCATTGTTCAGAGCTAAAGACTTGTTCCCAAAGCAGTACAGTGACACTTGCATTATGCTGTCCCTGTTCTGTTTCTGCAGAACACTAATTAGCCCCACTTACCCAACCTGTCTGTATGATCTCCTCTGCCACTGTTACCCCTAGATCATCTCTCATTGCCTGGGGCACACATGGCCTAATTCAGGTAAGATAATGTTATCTCAGAGGAGAAAGAGCTAATGCAAAGCTTATTAATGTCTGCTCACTTCAGTGAACCTGGTGTCCTAATAACAGTAGTAGAAATCCAGCTGAGGGGAGATCAGAAAATGAGATGGAGTGATGCAAACAGGAAAGGATATGCTTTTTATAAGAGTAATTAAGAATATATACATGAATACTGTTCTTTCTTTTTCTCAATTTAAATGCAGTTTTTATAGGCTTATAAAAATACTGTAGCATTTTAAAATGTGTTGTATATACCTAATAAAATGCATGAAAAACAACAACAACAAAAACAACAAAAAAACCAACAACCCACAACTGTTTGTTTAAACACTTGGGTATTATTAAAACCTGTAAACTACCATAAGCACTCTGCACTGCAGACAAAGTCTGAGGGAAACAATTGATCAAGTGCATTAAAAATACGTTGAATGCCTGTAGATACCAATTTATCATAGCTATCTCCCTGCTTCTTGTTGTAGTGAAATGAATGATGAACCTATTCCAAATCATCAATTCCCACAAAATGCATACCTCCAAGTAGAAACATGCTAAAGGATTTATGAAGAACACAGTGGGCCTGGATACATTGTCTTGTTTGACATTGCTTAAACAACAACAAAAAAAACCACTAAACACACAAATTGATTGATTTGTATATTTCATCAAAGCTTGATTTAATTTATCAAGGAGATAATGCCAATTTGCATTTATCGATAGATAAATAAGTCAGGTTAGATTCAAACTTCTGTCTCAAACCTTGTATTGCCTTTGTTGTTCTCTTTATCTTCTTTGGTAAATTTTAAAGGTACAGGTATGAGACTTTTCTGTGTTAAATGTATTCTGAAATGCTTAGATGAGTAGGACTGAGATGCCAGTTACTTTGTTCTGTGCAAGACTTGCATGGTCAGTGAAGCTGTGGGCTGTTAATTTTTAGACCTCATTACTATATCAGTGACCTGTTGGCAGAAGCCTGTCTAATCCCTCTGCAAGCTGAATTAAAGTAGATTTTGAGTTTGTTGTTGTTGTTGTTGTTGTTGTTTGTTTTCTTTTTTACAGTAGGTGCGCAACCTAATGTCTATACCCTCTCCCAGTTTTATACAGCCTGAGATATGCAGCCTGTGACACAAACAGCAGTTGTCCATCTAAATTTCATAGTAAGCTTAATAAGTTAGTGTACTTTGCATTTCTATCCTGAGAGTTTCTATTTCTCTCCCACATTTGACCTCCAAATCTTTCTGTTTTTAAGGCACTACCTCTTTTGTCCAACAGCCATGAAATGTTTCCAAATTCTGCCCCAACTCACCTGAATTGAGCCTGAGTCAGTTCAGGGACCATTTCAGAAATCCTTGCTTCTGCTTACTCTTGTCCTTGTCCTTACTCTTCTCCCTGATTGTCAGATGTGGCTTCTATTTCTATGGACACCTCTGAGGTGAAAGACTTATGCAGTTCATGTTTTTAGAGGTTTCCACATACTGCGCAGAGACAGATCAACAGTCATCTTATTTTCATACCTACAAACTAAGATGTCCAAACTCAAATTTAGGCCTGAAAATCAGCCTACATTTAAACACCTGTGTTTTCCACTGATTCCACTTTACATAAGCACCTATTTACATGAGAGGTTACATCATTCTTAACCTAATTTTGGACTAATATAAAAACCTATTTCTTTTCCTTCTACAGCTTTATTAGCAAAATAACTTTCTGAGCTGTGTTGTCTTTTTTTTTTTTTTTTCTTTTTCTTTTTTTCTTTTCATATATAATTATTTATAAAGGCAGCTTGTTATTTAGATGACAAAATACTCTAATGTAAAGAAGTCACATCTGTTAGACAAGGGGACAGTGAAATCTGAAGCATTACCTTTGAGTTGAATGCCAATATTCAGTTGCTCTGAAGTAATTAAGCAGGGTATTGCTCTATCTAATCAGGAACACAGGACTAAAGAACTGCTGTTTAGGAGGGGCTGGATACAGAGCTGAATTCAACAAAGCACTTGAGCATGAGCTTCAGTTTAAGCACACATTTAATTCATCCTCCTACTGAAACACATGGTAAAGTGAGCATATACACATTACCTTGAAGAATATGTTAATTATATTCAGAGAAGAAACTTTTAGGGCCCATTTCACTGAGACCATTTCATAATATTTAATGTATTTACCTTCACAATGCTCTTGTGACTTCAAAAGCCTACTATTATCTTCATATTCTAAATCCAAACAGAGAGATGAGGAACAGGGTTAGAAAGACTAAGCTAATTAAATTGTGTAGGCCTACAGTAACCAACTGATTTTGATAAAGTGAAGTCACCTAATATGCTTGGACAATTTTGTGAGTGTCATTAGAAACAAAGTAAAGTGAATTATTTTTGCAAATATTTTTGCAAAAGGCCTAATCCAGAAAGGTATTTTGTGATGTAATTCCCTGTTATCCAAAGAGTAGGCACCTGACAAAGCATCTGAGCTATTAGTTCTGACTATTGCCAAGGTATCTGATAGTCCACAGGCTATCAGGTGATTAGTTATCAATTTGAACTTGGTCCAGAAAAATGCAACAGATAAATTATGCACAAACTAAGTTGTTATATTGACAAAATATTTAAAATATTTAAAAATTTACTTAAAGGAGTATCGTAAGATATTTCTGGCTTATTTCATTAAAAGAAGAATAAAAATTGAGAAATAAAATCTAAAAGCTTTCAGAAAAAAAAAGGAAGTAAATGAACCATTTTTTAGAAATGCAATATTACAACTGATGATCCAACATTTTTCCTCTGCAGCTGAAAAATTTAACAAGATGAAAGCAAGCCAGGTAGATATGCAAAAGTATTCTGATATCACAGTGGAAATGGACATGGAAAAAAAAGGGGGGGGGGGGGGGGGAGGATGGGAGAGGATGTTAAATTGATTAATATGATAAACTCCTAAATTAAATGCGCTCTGTTAATGAAATAATTCCAAATCCCCACTTGCCTGATGCTTGGTGAAGATCTCTTATACAAATCACTCTTCCACAGAAACTAAAATCAATCAAAGTTTCAGAAATGAGAGTACAGTCCTTTGGCTGAAAATTCATAGGAATTTACCTTAAATGTCCACAGTTGCAATACACTGCACTTTCCACATTTGCTCTTGGTTCCAAGATATGTGCCAGAGGGCAAAAAAATGCATCTAACTTCCATTAGCCTTTTTAGTAGGACTGTCATAAATTTCTTTCCCTATCCTCAGGAGACATCAACAGGAAGACAGACCCCTGTATGCACAAAGGAAAACTAATCTGTTACACAGGAGAAAGGTAATTTTGTTCTAGTTCATTTGTCTGTGTGCATAATTTCTTATATTATAGGCCAATGAATTTGGCATCAGAGAAAAAGAGTTGACTAAAAATAATATAAACTGTGTTTTAAAAGCAGCTGAAAGTTTTAATTTCCTAATGAGCTCATTTAATCCAGGTAGATGACTATGCTCTTTGATAAACCAAATGAAATATAAATTAAATTTGGAAAAGCCTGCATGCACAAATACACACAGAAGAGGATTATATTCCAGAGAAAGTATGTGAAGCATATCAGAATAAGAACTGTGATGACAAGAACACAATAAAGCAAAATAATATCAAGAGAAAACACAAAAAGCTTTGCAATGAAACACTGATTATATAGATCCCTGAAGAATGATCTGATTGATGATTTCCAGGTTTACTGTTTCACTTTGTGGAGTTTATTTTAGGGCTGGGAAATATTTAGTTGCAGATTTTACCTTCTAACATTCTTAAGAATTAAATCAGCAACAATAGGGTTAAAACATTTTAAAAAATTGTATAGCTAAACAAGCAGAGGCACTAGTTGCTATTATTATTATGACAATACTTACAGATCCTGTCAATCTAAGCCCTGTGATTAGATTAGTTCTTCTCAAGAAAAACATAGATGATATAAGGTAGCAATTGCAAAACGGGTTCTGTGGGAATAGAATTTGTTTCTGCATGGAAATACCCCATGCTCTATCTGTTCCTCTGAGATTTCACTGGGAGATTGGGTCAGGAGAATGTTTGGTAATGTATAATGAAAATATGTAACAAAGCTTCTTAGATTTGTCATTTCAAACTGAATTCTAGGTGTATGTTCTGCAAATTTGAAACTTAACATTGCATTCTGAAATAGCTTTTGTTGTTGTTGTTGTTGTTGTTGTTGTTGTCGTTGCATTTTTAAGCCCATCCAAGCATAACATGATTTCCTCAGTTTCTCTCCAGGGTTTTCTGGGTTTAGTCATGATCAGAAGGAAAGTAAATGTCATTACCTCAAAACCCTTCTTGCTGGCACATTTATAACAGTGCTGCTTAGTCCTTCCCTTTTGAAGTTCAGGAGACTAGGCAGAATAAGGCTCTGGGTGAGGTGAGGTACTTGTAAACACCACAGATCAGTGAAAGAAGCATCACCAGAATTCAGAATCCTGAATCCAGGTCCAGTGCTACAATACAGCACCAGAGCTGATGTGACCAGACAGATAACTTACTATCACCTGGGACAGAAGCTTTTAAATGCCAGACAGATTTGGGAACAGTGCTACTTTGATACTTCATGCCTAAAGTCCACATCTCTCTGCTACTCCCTGTCTTGTGCTGTAACTGAAACCTGTTTGGGCAAGGGACACTCTCTTTCAAGCCTTCTGTTTCTCACACTGAGCTCTGCAAAATGCTTACAAGTAAGTGAATTATATTGAGTCGAGACTCCTTTTATTTTCAAAAACATGAGAACACACTGTCATCTAAATATGTGGTGAAAACAATGCCATACACTGCATCTAATCATAAGAAAACATCTTTTTTTTTTTTTTTTTTTTTTTTTTTAGGGCAATATATTGGTATACATGACACAAAACAAAGAAATATATATTTTTGAATGTCAACCCAAGTGTCAGTCTTGGCTATTTAAAGAACCTTAATCCCAAGTGAAACAATATTATATGTATTCTCAGATAAAAACAAAAACATATAAGCTACATACAAAAATTCAATATTCAAAATTGAACAGCCTCACGTTATTTATTGATGTTGTAATGATCCTCCATAAGAAAGAAAGAAAGAAAGAAAGAAAGAAAGAAAGAAAGAAGGAAAGAAAGAAAGAAAGAAAGAAAAAAAAAAGAAAGAAAGAAAGAAAGAAAAACAATAACAACAAAAATTGACAAAAAAAAAATCTTGTAATTTATTGGAATAGTTCATAAAGAGTTAATCCCAGCCACTCGAGCGATGTTCGGTGGGGAGGAGCAGAACATTGCAAGGATGGGTTCCTAATCTAGTTCTTGATAATGTACATATCAAAATATCTGCCAATTCTCCTTGAAAACTTAGCACCAAAAAACACTGGTATAACTCCCATCTGAATCCATGCCAAAAGACCATCAGCTTCAGTAAGACAGAATCCAGCTGGGAATTGGTAATAAAGTGAAAGGCTTTTTGCAGGCAAACATAAACTCTCCCTGTGTGCACTCTGAACTTGGACGCTGAGTAGCTGCTGTTCATGCAAGTTAATAAGACTTCCCAAAAGGCAGGATGTCTTATTTCATGCTCACCTGTGTGCTACTTACTTAAAGTGATTTGCACGTATTTAGAGAATGGACAAAGAGCCTAGCATCTGTCTCAGAAAAACAACAACAACAAAAAATAATAACATAAGATAAAACAAGTAACGGATCCTGAGAAGTAACCATGATCTGTCACTTGAGTGGGAGACACTGGGACAGAAGAAACCTGTCTTTGAACATGGATCAGTAGATGAGCAGGACTTTACATTTCATACAAGTAAAACAAGGAGAAAGCATATCACTGGAAATTATATCAGAGTCAGACTAAAGCCTAAGTGTTATCAGCAGGGGAAGCTAAACAAAAGCTAAACAGTCCTGTTTAAGTGCTGTAGGAATGAGAAAGGAAATCTATTTGTCCCATGGCAGATGCAGAACTGTCAAAGAATATTTGTGCTGCCACACTCCTTTTTCCTTTGTGTGTAGGTTTTGGCATGACTTTCTGTAATTATCACAGCATAAAGAAGAAAGAAGCTTTCAAAGAATTCTTTGCCATCAGAATTTTTAACTGGTTCAAAGCGCTAAATTTGGTATTTATTATACAGATATACATTAGCTGCATTTCAAAATGGGACAGTGGGCTGGACAACAGAGATGGCTGCTTTTTACTTTTGTGCCTAGCTTGGACAGTAGTGATGGTTTTGTACCATAGAGCTACCCAGTCTTGTGGTGAGGCTGCACACTGTGTGTAAGCCCACTGGCGCACTGTTGTGTTCAGCACAAGGCAGCAGGTCTAGCTTCCCTGGAATATTGCTGGGATCTGTGCAGCTGCAAATAGTGTTTTGAGATCTAACTCACTTCAAATAAATGTAGCTCTGTTGATGTTACCTGTCTATCCTGCTGCCACTAAGTCCTGTGTTATTGGTTCTGATAAATTACAAAGTTGTGATGGTCATGGGTTATCATCTTGATTGTAAGTGCCTTTCATTGAAAAAAGTGTAGGGGAGCTCATAGGAAAAGGCAGTTTTGAGAAGTCTAAATATTGGGAAGTGCCATCCCAAATGAAGATTTAACAGTGAGACCAAGGACTGGAATACCCATTAAACCTTCACTGATGGCAAACATCTGTTCTCAGCAGGAAGGTTAGCGCAATCATGGTCAGAGCTTACTTGCACTATCACAATCTAAAATGCAACATTAATCATCTCCATGAAACCAGATGTACTAACCCAGAGATGATCACTGCCTTCTCTGTTTCAGACTTTACTTTCTTCTCTGAGGTTCCCCAATGCCTGTGACAGCACATCCAAACTGCTTTTCCGAAGCCAAGGACACCTCTCTGCAAAGGGAGTGCCACTGCAGAGGAGCTGTGTCACTTAAGTTTAATCACACATGCTTTCTGTAGCCAGGCATCAGCAGGATGTGAGGCTTGCCTCCTCTGTTGCCTGAGGTAAGGGTTTTGGCAGGGGACACAGCACAATGTATTTGCCAGTTGTGTCTGTGCCTGCCAACAACTGGAATTACCCTCTTGCTGAAAACAAGGGGCTGAGGGAAGTCACCCCTGAGAAGAGAAAACATTGCCTTTTCTCAGAGACTAGAGACACATTCTGCACATGTAGGGGAAGGAAATTTCACAGATTTTCTGACCTCTTTCATCTCTTGAGAAGCAACAGGCAGAAGGGCAAATCAGTAGTTATCAATATGAGAAGATAAAAAACAGAAGGGAATTTGAGGGAGCACAAAGAAAGCAAAGCACCCACTAAATCAATACATAAGTGTTTCCCCATGAAATGATGCAGAACATTTATGATAATCCTTTGGCCTCCCTAAGAACTTTTACATGACATGGCAATAGACTGTCACTTATGGGTTAACAAAAAACAGTTGCATCAGGGTATTGACAGAGGCAGTTTAATAAGAGAAATGACACCTATGGATTACAGGCAGAGGGTAGAGCACCTGCTCCTCTCTTCCAGGATCACAAGCAGCACCTCCTTCCCCACTGAGAGAAGCAATGAACACTTTTCAATGCCAAGTGACTGTTTGGTGGTCTTTCCTGTCAGAGAAGAATGAATTTTAATGGCTACATAAAATTAACAAGTTCGCCTGGTCACTATAGTTCAAATACAAATGAAGAAAAATGTCTCAGTTTTTGGATGCCCAAGATGAAACAGGTCATAGAGATGTCAGATTGTGAGGAAAGGATCCTTCTTCTGGAAAGGAGCCTCCATTTTACATTTCCACAGTTTGGGGGGGGGGGGGGGGAGGGGGGGAGGAAATAAAAATTTTGACCCAGAAGTTTTGTACAAATATGAGTTGCTTATTTATACTTTTTAATTTGGTTCTTTCATGAAGTCATGCTATACTCACAAGATCCTGTTAAAATATTCAGTGCCTTCCACTCCAGAGAGGGCTGCATTTCACAGGTGAGTGAAGCGATCACCACATGCAATATCTCTAGAGCACTTGCTGAACTTCTGCAAGCTTTATTATTACTGATTCAATCTGTGTAAGAGGAAAAAGGGCATCCAAATGGCACTTAAGATGGAATAAGAAGCCCTTCATAAAGCTATTAAGAAATTAATAATTACAGGAAGACAGATGTAATTACATCCAGAAGATCAATGCAGTTTTTAATGAAGAAGAATTTCAAGACCCTAAATACAAATAGAGGTAAGAAACTTCTGAAGCTCTCCCGTATACTCTCTTGAAGATAAATGTTGCCAGAGAACAAAGGAATTGTAATTTTGTCACACAATAGAAAGTGATTTGGGTATCCTATTGAAAACATTAAGTTAGCTGGTCTGAGCTACCAAACCATGCCTTCTTTGAAATATGATTATGCTTGATGTTTACAAATGGTCCTACTGAGAAAACCTCTAGTGTATTCACTGGAAATGGGGCAAATGATATGAAAAGTTCCCTCCTGTTCAAAACTGTTTCTGCTTTTCAGCAGAGGTGAAAAATCTTAAAGGCTCCACAGGACTTGATGATTTGAGAAAAACCCTTCCCTCCCACCCTGCAGAAACTTCTATATAATAGCACGATAGAGAAAGCAAATCATCATTATCCCTTGCCAGCTGTTGAAGCTAGCAGACAACAAAGGGCACTTGAATGTTGAGCATCTGTGCTAGGATTGTAGGTCAGTCAAGGCAGAGCAGAGAGAATGTCATCTCTCTTTCGCTCACCTTAATTTGGATCCTTTGGGTTTTATATGGGGAAGCAACACACAATCAAAATAGCAATTCCACTGGGCAGGAACTTTTAATTGTCTTTTATACTTTGTAGACCAAGTATACAAAGGGTAATGATAATACATGACTGCTGTGTATTTTATATGGGAAAATAAGCACAGAAGAAACCAAACTGAGTTAGCAAGTCCACACATGGATGTGATATTATTTCAGATAAGCCTACAAAACACAAACACTCCAGTTGTGTCCAGCAAAGAAGCAGATGCACTTTACACAGGCAAATACATACTACAACAAATTAAGAGTTTTGTTGAAATATCAAAACTGAAAAAGAATAAAGAAACCAAACAAACCCAGAGTATCATAGAAACAGAACAAACTACTGTTAAAATTCTAGGGCCTTAAGAAACCAGTTAAAACAGTTATACATGGAAAGAAGATAAGCATCAGCTATAGAAGAAGGCAAGCACAAAAGGAAAATGTATATTGTAGTGAACTTTGGAAAGGAAATTCTTTCTTGACCTTCTCTCTTTCTGCTCCTTCAGCATTCAAACATATCTCTGCACTTTTCTGTCCTTATGGTTGTTTCCAAATCCCATACGTTTGCACCTCATCAGGAGAAATAACAAATAATGCTACACTTACAACTTATCTCTAGCAGGTACAAGACTTAATTAAAAGCAATGCTGTGTCTGATCAATGAGGGTGTTGAAGGAAAAAATCAAACTGGTCTTAGCACAAAACAGACATTGAAGAATGGCTGTAGTTAAAACTTTACAGAAGTCACTGTATACAACAATTCTTCACTCACTAAGAAGGGTGGGAACTAGTTCTGCTCCGGATTTGTTGCTGTTGCTGCTCCTCAAGATTAGCAAGAAGTATGTTAATTTATATCATCCAAATATCTAGTTTAAATTGGAGCACATCTGCAGGAATTTCTGGATCAATGTCTGTCTCAGGAGTTAATTTTTCATGATGGCAAAAATGAACCCTCCTCCAAGGAAAAAGAAAATCCCCAACTACCAAATTACTGGCTTGAGCAGTGCTTTTTGGGAAAGTTGGAAAAAAGACAACCTCTCTCTGTTCAGTGAGGATTAGTGGGGATTTCATAGGAAAGACACTCACATTAGTAAGTTTGAAGACTTGTATGGTCTGATTTAACAGGACAGAACAGACAAGAATCTGATGTTGAAAAAAGATTTACCCTCAAGAGAATGGTAAATTCATAAACACAACAGGCAATAAGTTGATTTAGCTGTAATACACTGAGTACCTGGCTATGGGGTTCAGCTTGAAAAAACTCTCTGTGCTTAATTTGGGAACACCCTTGAAAATAGATACCTTTCACTATAAAAGAAAAGGATTGCTTAGGACTGCATCACATGGTCACAGGGTATATAGAAAGAGGTGTGGATTCTAATCTATAAAAAGAGTTGTCTGAGAATTTGTCTAGTCCCTCAAAAGGTCTCGTTCAGGATACGTCTAGCCCTTAATAACTATATAATATATATTCTGATTATTGCTAAGAATTTGAAGTGTCAGCTTGCAAAGACATAACAGATTTTGAAACCATAGAAATGTAAGGACAAGGTTTTTAACCCACCTGCATGATTTTCCTCTTACTGATGGGTTCTTACTGTTTTATTTTGGAAGAAGCCTTTGCCTTGCCATGTGTTTTCAAACTGGACTCAGAACTAGATTGTCTACCATAAATAAAAATTATCACATTTGATACCCTCCTATTTATAGTATTCCAAGTTGGGGGTGGGGAAGGATTAAACCTAAGAATACAGTTTAGAATGTAGTTGTATTACTCACAGAGTTACAAAGTAAACAAATTTAAATGAATTGCTAATATGCCCCAGAATTATTATTATTATTATTATTATTATTATTATTGTTATTGTTATTGTTATTGTTATTGTTATTATTATTATTTGCTTTCCATTCAAACATAGAATAAGAAAAATACATTTCAAATTGACCAGAACGTTTTGTACAATACAGAAAAAATGCTTTTCTGTTTCAGTAAAAACCTCCTCCAATTAAATGTTATCAGAGCTGATGTTTACTTTGATTTGTAAATGTGTGTATTGGACTAAAAATTAATTCTTCATTTCAGCACACTATAAGTGTCCTCATCACTTTTTGTAGGATAATAAATGTACTTAGCAGGATATGAACTTGAATGTTTTTCTCTAATGTTTTTATTATTATTATTATCATCATTATTATAAAACATATTTGATGTATAAGAGTTAGGACAATGTGAAAAATCTCAATTTGCTGCTGTGATTTGCTGTCAGAGACCTGCCTGACATGTTTCTGTTATGTGGATGGGAACACCCCCTCTGAATTGATATTGCTGTCTTCCTCCCTTTCACTTGTTCTTGATATTGCTCTCTTCCTCCCTTTCAAAAACAAAACAAAACAAAACAAAACAAACAAACAAAAACCACAAACAAACAAACAAACAAAAAAAAAAACAGGGACTCTTACTGCTTGGGCAGCACTCACATAAAACCTAGAAGAAAGATGTTGACCAGTAATGAGACATGTACTGCATTTGAGCAGCCTCATTCATTTGAACTTCAGATATAGGAGAAAGTTCACCATACATATCCAGTTCTCTGTTCTCCAAATTAAAAAGGGGGAAAGCAGGCAAATTCAACTCAACTTTGGAAATTCAAAATGTAGATGTAGATCATCAGGGATTATTGTATTATTAAGGGTGTTGAAGATACCTATCTTACCTATCTGTGCCCAGGAGCATTAAATTAACAATCCGCTTTGTCTTCACTATTTGTCAAAGCTATTTTACCACAAAGTGACAGCAAAAAAGAGGCAACATTTTTTAATACCCACCAGCACCTACTCACAGAGAACTGCAGTGTCCAAAATGTAGTCAATCTCCAACAAAATGTATTACAATCACTGAAGACAGGATCATGCAGACCTTCCAAATATTCTGTATGTGGCCTAGAAGTGTTCCTACTGTGCTGGACTTTGCAGGAGCCCTGTAGAAATCCCTAGGATGGCCCAGTGACAAGCTTTTGGAGCTGATGCTGTGGGGGTTGGCATCGGTTGGTCTGTCTGCATTAATGCATCTGAAGCTGTGAGTCCATATGTGTGGGGGTTACCCGTAAGCTGGGCAAAGCAGGAAAGTTTCAGTCAAGGTCACTTCACTCTTATCTTTACCTTAATAAAACATTGGCCTCCAGTGGCTGAAACCGTTTTGAGAACCATTGGAGACTGTTAGGAGCAGCACCCTGGGAGCTCAGTTTCTCCTCTAATTTATGCTAATAAAATAGGATTTAAATGTATGAGTCATGACTGGTAGTGAACTGAACAGACTATCCTGTCCTTCACTTTTACTATTACAAAGATGTCTCTTCAGAACTCATAACACCTTTATGAACTGGAGAAGAGAAAACCTTCTCCTGAAAAGTATCATTGGCCATGTGTGTCTACAAAGTTGTATAGGTTAGGCAACCAGAGTTTGTTTGCCTATATTTTTTGTTTGTTTGTTATCTGTTTTCTTGTTATTGTTATCTGTTATCTTCGAATTGTTATCTGTTTGCCTTTTCCCTCCACTAAACTGTTCAGGACCTCATGATTTCTCTTACGTCATTTCTAAAGCAGTAATATATTAGTCCACACAACCTAGCTTAAACATGCCTGCCATATGGAATATAAAACAATAAAACAATTTTGATTTCTCATCAAGCAAATATTGTTTACTTGTGGTTTTCTTTTTCCCCTCTCCCACTCCCACTGAGCATCCAAAGGAGCACTTTGACAACAACAAAATTCATTAGTCAAGCCAGCTCCTGTGATTTCATAACTCATTTCCCTTGTTATTCACTGTTGAATCATGGAGCAGAAGGTGGGTGTCTTGATCTTGAAGACAGGACAATGAAACAATATATTTCCATCAGATGATGGAAGAAAGGTTACAACCTGCTTTATACAGAATTCAATTAGGAATCACAGTAAGGGGAAGCTTTGTATTTGAAGTTTGTATTAACTCCTATAGATGCCAGAATGCTCTCAATCTATTTCTCTTTCATCTCTTTCCCCTAAAAGACTTTTAACTAATCACAACATTAGATTAGTTCAGTTAAAACAGTAGGAGATCAATTTTGTTTCAATGCCCTGGGAGAAAAAAATAGATTCCCAGATGTTTCATGGAAATCAACAAAAAAGATTCAGTTGAGAAGCAATTCTGACTTTAAGCAAATTATCCAGTCAAGTATTTCTATTACACTGCTACATGGGCATTTTTGTATTAAGAGGCATTTCCTACTGTTTAGTAGGAAAAGTGGACAGACTCAAGCAGACCGAGTTTTACCTGTTTGCGTCTTTAAAGACAGGACTGTATCAAATTAAAGCTAACTTTTGGTATACTCAATTTGGCTTTTAGATCTAAAGATTTTGGGGAAATGCTTTACCAAAAGATGAATTTGACACCTCTGGTAGGTCATATGAGGTCTTCTTTTGTTGTAAATTATGAGCACCAATGCTATGTTAAAGTAGAAACTGAAATTTTTGTTTCTTGAAACATTCTGGACTATCACCATTTTATCTCCTTTAATGTTTTGAACAAGTAGAAATAAACTTTTCTCTCTCTTATTTGTGGGTATGCATATGTGTGTGGGTATCAAAATTAAGGTATCTGTACAAAACTGGTAAATGCAAATGTAAAAAGATTTGTTTGGAAGTGAAAAAAAAAAAAAAACAGTTTTCAAAAATAAAAATAAAAATTTAAACTTTCTGATATTTCCAATTCTAGATATGTCATTTAAATCTGCTGTTCCAACAAACTGACCTTTTGAGGCAGTTTGACATTTAATTGTCTTCCTTTGTTTTGCAATACTTTATCAATGTGGAGTGGTAGATTGATTTTCTGATGATACATTTTTTCCTGATGAATCAGCAACCATCTGGAAGAAAATTGATATTTTGATGATTTTGATGCTTGATGGAGATCGTCTTCTGTGTGTGGATTTATGTCATGTATTTATGTTAACAATATTATTAGATTTATAAGTTATTTCCATAAAGTTTCAGTTCCAGAAGTTCATTGAGAGTATCGCTGAATAATTGAACCCATAGTCTCCTTGTATCAGTGAACAATGCTTTTGTTCTAGCCTCTTACTCATTGAGGTTGCAAAGGAGAAAATAATGGTGAAGCTGCATCCTCTGTGCAGATGGCACATATTTGATGGTTCAGATCCTCTTCCACAAGTTGCTTATTGGTTTACTCATTTTGTTTACTATCTTCATCATGTCATTAATCTGAAGTGCAAGATCTTTGCGTTAGAAGTTATTTGAGCTACTTGGAAAATTATGGTCTCGTGCTAAAGAGAAAAATGAAGAAGATATTTATTTCCCGCCTTCCATTTCGTACATTCTTTATGAGACAGTGACTATTTGAAATCATCCTCTCGGTGGTTACTGCTGAGATCTCTGTTGCAAGTTGTGGACTGAGTTGAGGCTTCTCAGCCAGCAGATTTACTGGAAACAGGTTGCCTCCTGAGGACCATGGACCTGAGGTTAGGACCTGAAGAGCACATCAGATGTATGGTTTAAGAAAGCACTAAATTACATGCAATAGCTTGACCTAAAGTCTTTTGGAAAGTAGCTGATGTGCATTTGAACTTAGACTTAGAATTTTTAGCCACTGGCACTGCAACAATGAGAGAGAAGTGCTGACAGCTGCCCACTCTGCTTTTCTGCCAGACATCATCACCCTCATAACAAAAGCAAACAATTGGAAGGCAAGTCCATCCTCTGAGCCCCTGAAATTCAAATCTTTCTGCATTCACTTCAGGGTCTACCTGGAGCCCAAATCTGTAGCAGTAACAACTGTCCCTGCAATAGACGGTGTAGGGTTTGCAGAGCCAACTCAAGTTTTTCTCAACAGTGGAAGTAAAAATGAATGCTACTCCTCAGACCTAAAGGAAATGCCAGCACACTCCTATCCAGGGAAGCAGAGAGTAAGGAGGGCTGAGGTGGAGGTTTGGAATTGGAGACGCGGAGAGCTGTGTTTCTGCAGCTCTCCTGAAAGTGAGATGAACAAGATAGAGAGCAGACACATTCAACACAGCCACAGATCTGCGCACCCCGGGCCCTCAGCAGCAAGCAAGAATTTATGGAGTTCTTCCACAGCAGAGGAGCCTCAGCCTTCCCAGAGACCAATTGCTCAGCAGCCCATTCTACTGCTCAAGGAGTCCCCTGCTTGCGGTGTCATCACCTGGTCCTGCATGCTTTGCTTTCAGGGAATGATACACCAGAGCCAACCTAGAAATTCTGTGATTCTGTGATATTTCTAGGCAGCCATTGCTTTGGGAAGAATTTTTAAATGTCTTGGATTCTCTGTCCTAAGGCACTGAATGAGCATTGAACATCCCCATTGCCTACTGAATACTTACTACAGTTTTCTACATAGTACTTTCTAGTGTTTACTGCAACTGGTCCCCAATTCACTGAGGAGTTTTATACACCACCACTAATACAAGATAAGTCTTAACAATACAAATGATAAATTTACAGTGATAGAAAGCAGAGATTTCCAGGTAAATCATAATAAATTCAATAAACCTAAAATAGGATAATTTACCATCAGTTCTATTACAATTCTTGTCCGCCGTGACAAAAACAAAACAAAACAAAACAAAAAAATCAAACAAACCTGCCGCCTTCTTCCCTTTAAATAAATAAATAAATAAACAAATAAATAAATGAATAAAGTTCAAGCTGTCCTTGGAGGTTCCAAGGAGATTTCGATCTTCCTTTCTTCCCTTCTCCCCCCAAACTCCTTCACTGCTGCTTCTAGACTAACAGAAGAGTGAATATATAAGAATTCAAACTAGGTCTTCCTTGGAGGGATGCAAAGGACAATCCAATGAATAATGTTGCGGGAGTGATTTGTAGTTTCCCCCAAAGAGTGAGCTGATTTGTTATGGATAGAACTCAGCCTGCTGCTCTGTTGAAAGCCAAATCTATGCAACTGATTTTCTTTTAATACATTTATAGTAAAGAACGATCCTGCATTTGATTGTGTGACTGATCACCTTGATACTCATAGCTGATATTCTACCCATGCAATCATAATTCTACACGTACCAACAAAAGAAAAAAAAAAAAAAGCCATGTCTTGGCTGACTGCCTTACTTTCTCATTTCACTAGTGCAAAGGGCATCTGATTCAAATTCTTTAAAGACACATCTGTTGACAAGAAGTATTTTGTGTAATCATTTTAATATTTTATTCATAATGTGGCTTAAAAGGATAGCGCATGTGGATTTGACCAGAGAGACTACCCATTGGAAAGGCAAAATAATTGATTTTTGGTTGTGCTTGTTGATTAATGAATTAAAAACAAACAAACAACAACAACAACCAAAACTACACACACACACACACACAAAAAAAAAAAAAACTAACTGCAATTTTCCTGGAGTAACCATATATAATCAAGACCAAGTTTAATTTTTCAGGGCAGAAATTTACTGTTCCTGTAGAACTGAGGGAATTCAGATGTAATTTAAAAGTAATCTCTATTCAGAGTGCTTAAGTACAGTCTCTTATCTCAGAATCTGAATGGAAATTATTGAACACAATGTATTGAAGATAAGACTTGAAGATAAGCCTACTTCTGCTTTCCTTCTTTGGTAGGTACCTTACCCAGGCACTGACCCATGGCTGGGAGAGGACGGAGGGCTTTAAAAAGATAAAAATAGCTATGCATAGAGAATATAACAAAATATCTTTCCCACCAGTTTTGTCTTCAATAAACACAGATGTTATCTAGCTGTTTCTGAGCAATGTCATTCACCTAATTCTGTGCCATCACTCGACTGAATCAGAGATAAGACTGAGAAAAATGTAACCACTAAAACTGGGTAAAACTGACCAATGACATCACAGCAAGGTTTTGGACCATGTTGGGGTCACTTACATATACTAAGAGGAAAGACAGTCAGCTGCCATTGTATTTCTGAAAGTGCTTCCCTGTATGTCTGGTTTGGTCCTCTTTTCAGATTCACTATTACCAGATCTTACTGAACGAAAAAAAAAAAAAAAAAGAAGACTACTTCTCCCAGGTTGTGATCATTTGTATGGACAATTCCAGTATCATCAGCCATTTGGAGATACAGTCTCATCTGACAGCACTACTTTAACTATGTGTTTTTTGTTTTGTTTTGTTTTGTTTGTTTTTTATCTGATTTGTTAAAGGAGGTATGACAACCTCAATGTTATAAGCATTACACAAACATCACATGCAAGCAGCCACTGATGGGTTAACTGATGAGTTAATTTTGCAGCAAATCTGAAAGTAATAATAAGATGAAATTATACTAACTTGGGAACAAAGACTGTAATGGTAATTTTCCAGAGACACATTTATTCTGACTCAAAGGTATAAGCAAAGCGTTTAGATTGTATTTAAACCAGCTAATAAACTACTGCTACAACTATTGATAACAAGATTGTTGGAATGATGATACAGGTTCACTGTCCGTAGTTCTGAGCTCAGATTGTTCACTCATGCCAAAGTCTGCTACTGCATTCATAGTTTAGGCAAACTGTCTAAACTATGAATAAAGTCTGTTATTGAATTCAAGGACATTTAGACATTCATTTTTGAAGCTCTGACATAGAGAATTTTGTAGGAGATGAAGCTAGAGGTGAATGTGACAACTTCTTGTGAGTCTGTCAAGTAGTGAAATGGTTAATTGATGCCAGTGTGGCCAGGTGTAAGAAGAAAGATGTGATCAACATTTGCTAATTTATTTAAAGGGGAAAAATCCTTTGGCAATAATCCCTTGATTTGTAAGAAATGGGGGCAGGCTGGCAAAGTTTAAGTGACTGAAAATGGTGCCCATGGCCTTCTGTAAAATCTGATTACAGCTCCAATGATCGATGAGTTGCCATTAGCGAAAGGAAAAAAGTTCAGAAATTGAGCCAAGTAAATCGAAAGACCTTTTGAGTTTACAATGAACACTTCAACATGATTCAAAAAGTATTTTAACCAAGATTTCATTTTCTTTAAATGTATGTTACCTTCAGAATATGAACTATTCATTTCCATGAGTCCTTTATGAGCCAGACATTCATATAGTCTGAAAAGATGTCCAGATTTGCCTGCTGGCTTTTCAAGGCTCCCTTTGATTTACTTCAATGACACTGGGAGCCTTTGGCTGACATCTGGATGAAACTCTCTTCCTTTCAGCCACAGGTGGGTCAGATACATGAAATTTTAAATTCTTATTTTTGCATTTAAACTAAGAAATCAGTTTCAGCTTCAGCAAAATATGCTATCAATTCCTGTTATGACTGGCAAACTCACTCCACAGGAAAATAAAAAGCAAAGTGAAAACTAACTGAAAATCTGAAAAAAAAAAAAAAAAATCTAACATTGTAAATAGTAGAGTGACAGGTGTGACTGGTTCACTGACTCAATAGAGAAAAAGTTTTAATTTTAAGAAAATATTTAGTAAATTATAAAAATCAGAATATTAAAAAGTAGATTTATTCCATTTTATTATAAATAAAATATTTCTTCTGGATTTGAACTTTCAAATATAAATGTTTTGATTTTTAGAATAGAGAATATCTAAAAAAAAAAAAAAAGATTTTTGATTCAAAGCATAACTCCTTTTTTGGTTTGATGAGAAAAATATTACTTTTATTCACTGAGAAAAGAAGGTTATCTTGCCAGTCAAACTACCCAAGAAAGAGATGATCTCAAGCAGAATTGAAGCTCATCTATGAATATTTGTCCTAGCCTGAAGCTGAGGCTCAGCTTACTATTTTATAATTTTCTTTCAAGGATTTTGAACTAAAGTCTCAGCTCCTTAGCTCCAACTAACTACGTGTACAGATCAGGACTGATCCTGGTCTCTTTTTTAAAAAAAATTATTTATTTATTTATTTATTTTTATTTTGATTCAGAATAAATCATCTGTAATTTAAAAACATTGTCTTTGGAGTTATACTGGATGCCACTTCCTTTGAGCTTTTAGTCTGAGATCAGAAGCCTTTCTGCAACATCAGCTTTTTGCTGATAGTCAACTACTCTGAGGTGTTACAGGGTGAATCAGAACATCTCTCAATTGATTTTTTTAGTATACTTGAGATTATGGCCAGTGCCTCCACAATGTTTTTGCCATTTTTACACAGGAATATCCTAGCTACACATGAAAATTCTTGAAAGCAGATGTATCACTAAGGTAGTATTTGAGAATTTCTAAATTAGACCAAATTATGTAATGCAAACAGAATGGCAACAGGCAACCCCTTCCCTTACTAGGCCTCCTAGGGAGCTTTGTGACATACATAAATGAATTATGGGTAAGTCAATTGCAGTTTCTTCTTAATCATACAGGGTAATGTAGTTTTGTGCTAATTAAGAAATAGATATTAAGCTAAAACAATTTGGGTAAGAAATTATAAAGATGTGATTGTATGTTAGACAGCCGTGTGAATAGACTCATTCCCAGATTGTTAAAGCAATGTGCATTTTGATAAGATACCTGGAAAACCTGACTATAACAACAAAATACCCTTCATAATTACATTATTAGTGATTATTATTTGAAATTATGATTTCTTGTCCAGATAAGCCAACATGAGTTTATGAGAAGAAAAAAGAAGTGCAGCCTGTTAAGAGAGTGGAAGGGCTTTGGTGAGCCCCTTACTCTTTGCGTGTTCAGAGCGCGTTGTAAATCCCTAGCCCTTTGCCAAAGTGGGTCATTCCAAGCTGAGTCTTTTAAACAGCTTCTCCTCATGTTTTTGAAGACGCAGGCCTGATAAGGCACCAAAGAGAAGTTCCACACAAGACACCTTCCATCTCCACCTCCCTGTGCTTCATCATCCTTTGCTGAATCTCTGGTGGGAATGCAAAGTGACATCATAAGTGGGAACTTATTGATGTAAGAGATGTCCCTGAAAGAGGGACAGCAGAGGGAGCAATGTTGCCATTTCAATTAAACCTGTTAAGGATGGCTGGAACAGCTTGGTGTAAGCTCACTGAAAGACAGATAAGTACTGCTTGTTGACTGCTATTTTTAATTAAGCAAAAATAACACTTCAGCAATCGTGGGACTGATGATGCGGCAACTTGCCAGCTTCATTATTACCGACATCCTATTCCTAGGTCTGTCCTGGATTGCTCTTCAAGCACTCTTCAGCATCATTCCTCCTCATTTCCCAGGAGACTGAAGTTCATATTGGTTAAGGGGTGGTTTGGAATTGCAAAAGCACAAAGTCAAGAAGTTGTAGCAGAGTCAATATCTAAATTTGCATGACTTTTAAGAGTTTTCTGTCTTTTCACCATTGTCTTTCATGACATTTTACAGGGCATAATCAGGAACCCCAGAATGACTTATTGAGGCTTGCCTCTTTTTGCCATGCTGATCTTGTACAGTACATACAGATCAAACAACAAAAGCTAACTAATAGCTATAAGATCCTTTAGAGAAAAGACCTTGTGGCATACTTAGCCTAGTTTCTGCAGTTACAGACAACATCATGGACCAAACTCCATCTTAAAAGTAAAGATTCATTTTCCTCTGTTATGGGATGTATGCTCCAGAACTGCCTTGGTCCAATGTTTAGAAATAAATCTGTCATTACTGTTAGTTTTGACTTGATCATTCATGGGCCAGTAACCTCCTTCTGAATTTTTTCTCTTCAACCAAGCCAGTATAAGAAAACGTCATCTCATGAAGTAGCCAGTTTTCTTTAATTTATTTCCAGTCTTTCAGTAAGGTTGGATCAAAGAATCCTTTATTGTTTACATGATTGTTTGGCATTAGTTCTTTGGACCAGATATGGGATCCTAACTGTTATTACTGTGCTATGGAATACACACATATCCTAGGGTGTAGTAATGTGCACTAGCAGCGAACGTAAAAGGCAGGGGAGCTGGCATTTCACACCTCTAACACCCGACTGCTGTTCCCGATCTTGAGCTTTCAGATCCCCTGCAACTCTCCTTTGCCCTTCAGTTAAATAGGTGTAGTAGCTACACTCACCTTTTTTTATGGGCTAATCTGAAAAATGCTGAAAAAAAATTGTATGGCAGCTAAGTACAATGCTTTTCCAAGCTAACTTTATCTAAACTTGCTTCCTGTATACTCCATGTAAGTACAAGTTGTATTTAATGCAAATGTTTTCTCCACTCCTGTCATAAAGGACGTCAGCAATTGAAGAAAAATTCAGGGCATTTGGGATTAGGCTATAAAAAACCTCCACACTTGAAATAACCCATCCCCCATCTATTTTAATTTAAAACCTGCTTAAAACCCATTTTTGAATTTCCAGTGCTGTTATAGGGTGCTTTAACACACATGAAGCAAATGAAATTATTTTGTAATGAAAGTCTTGTCATACATCATTAGGATCTTCCTCCTACCTATAGGGCCATTTAGGAAGCTGAATAAATCTATCCAGCTTTATAGCTGTAGAGACGGTACATTAAGTTTGCTGGTCCCAGAGTGCCTGAAGAAATCCAAACACAAGTATTCTTCAAGTCCAGGAGATTTTATTTTCTAACTTCCAAATATAGATGGGTAGAGATCTTCAAAAGCACATCCTTAGCTAGCAATTGTGAGCAGAGGTCTGCAAGCTTTAAGGAGACATTTTTCACAAAGCACCCTGAAAAACGTGAGCACTAAACTGATAGTGAACTCAAATCAATCTCCTTTTCACATCCATGTTGTTGGTCTTTTCAAGGCACAGAAACCTAGTATTCTGAACACTTATTTAGTCAGTATCCCACAGTACTGGATCTTGCTATAAACTGCAAACAGCTGTAGTCAGCTCTCAGATATCATGACATCCTGGGATATTGGCCATCAACACCCTGACCAAGAGTGACACTCCCAGAGCTTACTGAACTCTCAGCTGTGAGAGCACAGCTACAGCTGGGGCTGCAGCACAAGTTGTGTCATAGAATTGCTCAGGATTAAGAAGCTGGTCATAGCATCCATGGAAGCATATACTAAAAGAAATATTGGATTTTTGGGGTACTTTTTGGTAAGACAAAATCCAAACCACTGTAGTTCCCTTCTTCCAGAAAATCATTGCCTTATGTCTAAGCTAGATTTTATGGTTAGCTTCCTACATAGCTCACATTTGGCTGCAGAGACTACTGCAGTTCCTAACCAGTGTATGAAGCACAATCAAACTGGGTCTGCAGCTCAAAGTCAGGGGAAGAAGACCATAGAAATCTTTGCAGAGCTCACTCACAGGGTGGTGATCTCCTTGTTTATTGATGGGAAGTAAAAAATGCCTCCTCACCCTTCATCCACCTATTTAAAATATAATGCACATTTCATAAGGCCAAGATTTCTGGAACTGGTTTTAGTTATGTTTTTCTTTAGGGCAAAATTGATCAGTCTCTCTGTGTTGCAAATATTATATGAACACAGATAAGCTCTGGCCTGAAAATAGGAGTTCCCAATATGAGTATATTTTGTCTCATCAACTGCCCGTATGATTAGCTCTATCCTGCTTGAAGAGCAGGATCAATATGCCTACACAGTGGAGGAGCTAAACCCTGCTAAGAAGGTTGAAGTTAGTGCTCCCAGATCTCCTAGTTTTGATCTCTCTCATCATTTCCCCAGATTGAGCACCAAGGTATGGAGCATGTTCGAGATCTAGCCCTCAGGATCATGGCCAAAACTTTCACATGAACATTAAATGATAGAAGAAAATGAGTCTTAATTTCAGCAGAAGCCAAGACTGCTGGCCTTGTCTGGCAGTGCCTGAAGCATCCTCAGTTAAGAATTACAGCCAAAACAGTGTGTGAAAGCAGAGGAAAGCTGTCCATTTTTTATTGGAGGAGAGTAAATAAGAGAGATATCGGACACAGTTTACCAGCAGAGAGTTGCAAACTGAACTAGGAATTACTGTATTCAGTTTCTAAAGCTGTCAACAAATGGGGAGGAAGAAGATGGGGTAAGAACATGTTTGTTCTTACAGAGTAAAATAAATTTAGCAGCTCTTTTGAGACGGTGAACTTGTCTTTGACAGTTACTATTTGTGTCAGTGGCTGAGCTGTTGCTCTGTTTGAATTCATTCTCTGCAAAACACTGCATTCTTTACACAGAATCACAGAATCACAGAATTTTCTAGGTTGGAAGAGACCTCAAGGTCATCGAGTCCAACCTCTGACCTAACGCTAACAGCCCTCCACTAAACCATATCCCTAAGCTCTACATCTAAACGTCTTTTGAAGACTTCCAGGGATGGTGACTCCACCACTTCCCTGGGCAGCCTGTTCCAGTGCCTCACAACCCTTTCAGTGAAGAAGTTTTTCCTAACATCTAACCTAAAACTCCCCTGGCTCAACTTAAGCCCATTCCCCCTCGTCCTGTCACCAGGCACGTGGGAGAACAGGCCAACCCCCACCTCGCTACAGCCTCCCTTGAGGTACCTAAAAAGAGCGATAAGGTCACCCCTGAGCCTCCTCTTCTCCAGGCTGAACAAGCCCAGCTCCCTCAGCCGCTCCTCGTAGGACTTGTTCTCCAGGCCCCTCACCAGCTTTGTCGCCCTTCTCCGGACCCGCTCGAGCACCTCGATGTCCTTCTTGTAGCGAGGGGCCCAAAACTGAACACAGTACTCGAGGTGCGGCCTCACCAGAGCTGAGTACAGGGGGACGATCACCTCCCTAGCCCTGCTGGTCACACCGTTCCTGATACAAGCCAGGATGCTGTTGGCCTTCTTGGCCACCTGAGCACACTGCTGGCTCATATTCAGCCGACTATCCACCATCACTCCCAGGTCCTTCTCTGCCTGGCAGCTCTCCAACCATTCCTCTCCCAGCCTGTAGCTCTGCTTGGGGTTATTGCGCCCCAGGTGCAGGACCCGGCACTTGGCCTTGTTGAACTTCATGCAGTTGACCTCAGCCCATCGGTGCAGCCTATCCAGATCCTCCTGCAGAGCTTTCCTACCCTCAAGCAGATCGACACACGCACCTAACTTGGTGTCATCTGCGAACTTACTGAGGGTGCACTCGATGCCCTCGTCCAGATCATCGATGAAGATATTAAAGAGGACCGGCCCCAGCACCGAGCCCTGGGGAACGCCACTAGTGACTGGCCTCCAACTGGACTTGGCTCCATTCACCACGACTCTTTGGGCCCGGCTATCCAGCCAGTTTCTAACCCAACGAAGCGTGCGCCAATCCAAGCCAAGAGCAGCCAGTTTCTTGAGGAGAATGCTGTGGGAGACGGTGTCAAAAGCCTTGCTGAAGTCAAGGTAGACCACATCCACAGCCTTTCCCTCATCCACCCAGCGTGTCACTCTGTCATAGAAGGAGATCAGGTTCGTCAGGCATGACCTGCCTTTCATAAAGCCATGCTGACTGGGCCTGATCGCCTGCTTCCCCTGCAAGTGCTGCATGATGACTCTCAGGAGGATCTGCTCCATGAGCTTTCCTGGCACTGAGGTCAAACTGACAGGCCTGTAGTTTCCCGGGTCTGCCCTTCGGCCCTTCTTGTAGATGGGCGTCACGTTTGCTAGCCGCCAGTCGATTGGGACCTCCCCCGATAGCCAGGACTGTTGATAAATGATGGACAGTGGCTTAGCCAGCTCCTCTGCCAGTTCCCTCAGTACCCTTGGGTGGATCCCATCCGGCCCCATCGACTTGTGCACATCTAAGTGCCATAGCAGGTCACCAACCAGTTCTTCATGGATAATGAGGGCCACATCCTGCTCCCCATCGCCTTCCACCAGCTCAGGGTACTGAGTATCCAGAGAACATCCGGTATTGCCGCTAAAGACTGAGGCAAAGAAGGCATTGAGCACCTCCGCCTTTTCCTCATCTCTTGTAACTAAGTTTCTCCCCGCATCCAGTAAAGGATGGAGATTCTCCTTAGTCCTCCTTTTTGTGTTGATGTATTTATAGAAACGTTTTTTGTTATCTTTAACGGCAGTAGCCAGATTGAGCTCCAGATGAGCTTTGGCCTTCCTAATTTTGTCCCTGCACAGCCTCGCTACTTCTTTAAAGTCCTCCTTAGTGGCCTGCCCACTTTTCCAAAGCTTATAAACCCTCTTTTTCCTCCTAAGATCAAGCCACAATTCTCTGTTGAGCCAGGCTGGTCTTCTTCCCCGCCAGCTCGTCTTTGGGCACGTGGGGACAGACCGCTCCTGCGCCATTAAGACTTCCCTCTTGAAGAGCGCCCAGCCTTCCTGGACCCCTCTGCCCTTCAGAACCACCTCCCAAGGGACTCCACCAACTAGTGTCCTGAGCAGCTCAAAGTCAGCCCTCCGAAAGTCCAATACAGCGGTTTTACTGGTCCCCTTCCTGGCCTTGCCAAGAATAGTGAACTCCACCATTGCGTGGTCACTCTGCCCAAGACAGCTCCTGACGATCACGTCCTCCACCAGTCCTTCTCTGTTTGTGAAGAGAAGGTCTAGCGGGGCACCACCCCTGGTAGGTTCACTAACCAGCTGTGTCAGGAAGCTATCTTCCACGCTCTCCAGAAACCTCCTAGACTGCTTTCTCAGGGCTGTGTTGTGCTTCCAGGATATGTCAGGGAAGTTGAAGTCCCCCACGAGTACAAGAGCTGATGATTTTGCAACCTCTGTCAGCTGCCTGTAGAATTCCTCATCCGTCTCCTCATCCTGGTTCGGCGGTCTATAGCAGACCCCGACCAGGACACTAGCCTTGTTGTCCCTGCCGATCCTAACCCAAAGGGACTCGACCTTGTCATTCCCAACCTCGAGTTCTACAACCTCGAAAGACTCTCTAATATAGAGAGCCACACCACCACCCCTTCTATGCTGCCTGTCCCTTCTATAGAGCTTATAGCCAGGCATTGCAGCACTCCAGTCATGAGACTGGTCCCACCACGTCTCCGTGATGGCAACCAAGTCGTAGCCTGCCTGCCACACGATGGCTTCCAGCTCCTCCTGTTTGTTACCCATGCTGCGTGCATTGGTGTAGATGCACTTCAGCTGAGCCATTGCCTTATCCTCCAGCCTTGCCATTGTTCCCCCTGGCACAGCCCCAACAATCCTAGCCTCAGCCCCATCCCCCTTCCTACCTAGTTTAAAGCCCTCTCAATGAGCCCTGCCAGTTCCTGGCCCAGGATCCTTTTTCCCCTAAAAGATAGGGACCCGTCTGCGGCCATCAGGCCAGGTGCTGAGTAAAGTGCCCCATGATCAAAAAACCCAAGATTTCTGCGTTGGCACCAGCCCCGGAGCCACGTGTTTAACAGGTGGGCTTTCCGTGTCCTCTCTGAACCCCTCCCTGCCACCATAGGGATGGACGAAAACACCACCTGCACTCCCGCTCCATCCACTAACCGACCCAGTCCCCTAAAGTCCCTTTTGATAGCCTTGAGGCTTCTCTCTTCGATGTTATCACTGCCCGCCTGGACTATCAAAAGGGGGTAATAGTCAGAGGGGCGTACCAGGTTAGGAAGCTTCCTGGCAATGTCCCTGACCCTGGCCCCAGGGAGACAGCAGACTTCCCTACGGGTAGGGTCAGGCCGACAAATAGGGCCTTCTGTTCCCCTAAGAATCGAGTCACCAACAACAATAACCCTCCTGTCTTTCTTGGTGGAGGCAGTCCTGAGGCGTGGAGTCGACCTCCTCGCCCCAGGCATCCTCCTGGGAACATTTGCTACCTCTTCCTCACACACCGGCCTCTCAATCTCTAGGGCCTCAAACCTGTTGTGTAAGGGCACCTGGGAAGGTGGGGCCGGAAGGGGAGGGGATCGCCTGCGATGTCGAGCAGGGACTTGTTTCCATTCCTCCTCAGCTCCCAGATCCCCTCCCTCTGCCCGACGGGGACAGGGCAGGGGGTCCGCCCCCATTTGAGGAGTCTCACCTCGGGACCTCCCCTTGAGGCCCTGCAGGGAGTTACTCCAGAAGTCTATCTCCCGCTCACACTCCCTGATGGCCCTCAACCTCTCCACCTCCTCCTTGAGCTCCGCCACCATGCGGACCAGATCATCCACCTGCTCGCACCTCACGCACGCAGTTTCTCTGCCTCCCGCCGATGGCAGCAATCTTTAGGCAATCTGAAAATCTTAAATCCATCTTTTCAAAATAAAGTTTCTAACTATAGATGAGCAAAACTCCTTTTTGGAGGCTGGATAGTTGGAAAAGGGTTATTTGATTATACGGAACAAAAGACCATTTTGCCTATTTCTCCTGCCCTGATGTTTAGCAGAGGAGGACTTGGGCCTCTCGTAAACATCTGAGCCCAAAAAAAATCTCATTTCAAATGCATTGACCTCTACACAGAGGGAGTTTCAGAGACTGAGAATACCTACCTATTGTCTGTTTCTTTTCTAACCTACATATGTACACACTTTAAAGTCTCCCCTTGCTCTCAGTGGTTACTTGTAAACTGTCTTAGACTTCATATTAAGCTTAGGTTTTAGCTTTTTGCTTCCACTCTGGAGGGAAAGCCAGACTCAAACACCATTGATAAACAGTTAAAAAGATATCATTAAACTCTGAGTGTTCTCTGTTTTGAAGGCCTTTAGGGTGAAGGTCTGGAAGAGATTGTCCAAATTCAGCTTCAGATGGCAAGATGGGGAAGGAGTCCCTGGACAAAAGAAGGGGTTGAAGCTTTCCAAGGAAAATATGGTACAGAAACAATTACACTGCTGTGTAATTAGGAGACTAATAAAAAACAAAACAAACAAACAAAAACATTAACAACAAAAAAACACACCACAGATCTGCCTTTTCTAAATTTGGAACTAGTAAGAACATTCCCTGCCTTTTAATTAAATTCCTTGCCTGTTAAATTGGCCAGCAGATACTTCAGAAGCGGCTACTACGTATTTATTGCACATTGTCGCTCAATTTTATGTGCTCTAGTAGTGTGAAAGCACACATTCAAGCAAGGGGACAGAGGGAAAGCCCCAGGGCTGCAGTTAACTAACAAAGTGTATGTTCTGCTGGAATAAAGAAAATCAGGTGTTCTCTCTGATGAGCCTTGCAGGTTTGTCTGAACCATCCTGGCAGGTTGGCTCCTGGTTTAAAAACCTCCTTCAGTTTAGAGGTAATGGATAAAACTCCCCAGAATAAACCACCAGAAAACCCTACAGATTAAAGCACCAAGATAAATGGATGAAAACCAAGGGAAAGCATAAGTTTTTACTGTAACACAAAACATAAGCTTTTTATTTTTACATGCATCTCCTTGCTGCCCCTGAGCCTCAGACACCACTGTGCTAAGCAGTAAGACAGCATGACAATAGACAGCATCTGCCTCCAGAGAGGAACCAATATAAATAAACAAAGTAAGAAAGATAGGGCAAATATTAAAAAACAGCATTTTATCATAATCAATGCTTGAATTTGTAGGAGCCCTGAAGAAACACTGGTGCAATCAAAAGCATGTTTGTTTTTCCAATTATACCAGCTCATCTAACAATGAAATACCCTCTATTAACACTTTGTTTGCCTATAACATCACATTATTTTGGCCACAATAACATTGCAATTACTTAAGTTTCCAGAATATTTATATTTACTTAAATTTTATGCTCAATTAAGCAAATCTTGATAGGGAAAAGACTGTGTTCATAATGCAGATGGTGTTCGCGCCACACATTCGTACAGCATTCTTACTAGCTTGGAAAGACAGTCAAATCAAGGACAAAGAACAGGTCAAAAACTTGAAAAATAACATTGACACAACAGATATTTCCAAGTCTTTGTTTTTCTGTAGCTGAAAGGGAAGTAGCCATCATCACCCAGCTCTCCAGAGAAGCAATGTGTTTTCTTAGCTTAAGTGCTTCCTTTGAAATTTTGTCATTTTCTGTATTAATGAAAGCTCAGTATTTTAATCATTAAAGCTTAGAATAATCCACACAGAACTATAAAAACTGCAGCAAGTGAGAAGCATCTTTTCCAACAGGAAATGCTTTAAAGAGATACAAGAAAGAGAAGAAGAGAACATACCTTAGTTATCACACCCAGATACCGTGTCTGGGTAAAGCAATTAAAGACCTCAGCTGGCAGGAGAAAAAAATAAATTAAGTAAAGTATAACAAGGTAGGCAGTATAATAAGAGTAAAGTAGAGGGAAGCCTCAGTCCTGTAGGGACCAGAGTTATGACAAGTGCTCAACCACAGAGCATAAGAACAAATCAGAGTTCCTTAGGCTTTATAGATCCCTTGCACAGCAGGGGCTTATATCCAACCTAATAGAAGGAGAGAAAGAGGGAGAGGAGAGGCAGAAGGTGCTGGTGGAGCGGGATAAATATTGTCCTCATTGCAGGGGAAGAACACCCACAATACATCTCTGACTATATTAGCTGTAGATCAAGATTCAGTCTGATATACTAAAACAGGCTGTTTATGAAAATCTAAGAACTAAATATTTTATATTCTTGTTGTTTAAAACCCAAGAAGAGATTTAGGCAAGAGCCTGAGGAAGGTTAACAAGATAGTTTTGCACATGTTTACAAAGAGCTTGTCTTGAGCCAGATAAAAAGGATGATCATATCTGTTTGATTATCAAACAAATTACAGCTTCCAGCTGCAGCACATTATGCTTTAACCAGGCTGAGCCACAAAAACAGATGAGAAACTTCCTTCCAAAACGAGGAATAGATTATTGCTTATCTGGTGGTCTAAAATGTCCCTCTTTTTTTTAAGCCCCTGGCTAATGTCTCAGGCTCCCTCATATATCAGTCTGGGATGAAAGTCCATTGCCTTAAAAAAAGTTGTTTTTTTTTTCTCCTAATACTTCTTATATAATACACCTGTGGAATTGATTAACGTAGCTGCAAAATAGTTAATGTATAAGTCAGTTTTTAGCCTACCTCTTACAATGTTTTTGCATCACAATTAACATTTAAAGTGAAGAGGTGAAGTACAAATTTACTAAAACAGATAATTTATAAGTTTGATTTCCTGCAGTACCAGACAAATGTCTCAGAAAAACAGGTTAAAGCATTACACGGAATGATGAGCATTAGAAAAAGGCTACTGATTAACAGTTATATCAGCAACAAAAAGGTGGAAATGAGTCAATGTTTACTCAAAAAAAAAAAAAAAAAGAAATTATGTTTGAACTTTTCTGAAGACTGCTTCCTCTGGGCCATCTGAAGGCCTCAAGATGACATAAAAACATTCTGCAAGACTCCCTGGTGTTGGATGAAAGGGTGATGAGAGAAACCGGCTGGCCCCATATCTACTGTTTTGAGAATTTATCAAATTTACATATATCAATGTACGATATCCATCAACATAGAGAAGTAGTAAGTGTCTCCATTTTCACTCCAACCACTGGGATCCTCCAACTGCAGACCTGTGCTGCTGAAGCCCAGATATGACCTTGCCAAGTAATTGCAGGAAGCCTACAGCTGCTGGCAGGTGCATGAAAGACAAATGAGCCTAATAAACTACTAAGAGAATTAGTGCTAGACTATTAAGTCTAGGTCCCTAGTGATATGAAGGTATTTAAAAATCAAAGGGAGTTAGGAGTCCAAGTAAAGGTGCAGCCTTAGTCCTACAGATAGGTATCTATACTGGAATTCTTGGAGCCATCAGATGGGCTCTGGATTCCTTTGGAAAAATCAAATGAAAAACAGACAAACAAAAAAACCTACCACCACCAACAACAACCAAACCAAACCAAGCCAAGCCAGCCCAGCCAAGCCAAGCCAAACCAAACCAAACCACCACCACCACCAAAAACTGAAACTCTGTAGAGCGTTTCTTGCTGCAGAAATCTTTCTTTGCTTTGGGCAATATATCTTTCAAAACAACTGACTTTCATTTCAGAGATTCCAGTCATCCCATATACTACTCCCAAAATTTCCAGCCTGCATCCTTTTCTGGAAGAGCTTTAACAGTTGTTCTGTTCTGACACTTGACTTTCCAGCCAGATTTGGGATACTTAGAGGAGCAGTAGGAAAAACTTACTATTATTTCATGAGGAATTTAGAATTTCAGCTCTAGAGATCAACAAACATTTCAGAAAATACATGACAGTCATTTGTGTGTTCTTAGCGAAGGAATGGATGGGGAAAAGATTGTGTTAAATAAATAAATAAATAAATAGATAAATAAATAAGATGGGGAAAAAAAAAAAACAAACAAACAAAAACAAACAAACAAAGAAACAAAAAACAAAAACAAAAAAAAACAAAAACAAAAACTCAGGAGGCTCAGGTCAAGTCTGTTTGCTTATTTATTTCCCTGTATAGTTTCAGTATTTATTCCAGGTATAGTTTCAGTATTTATTCCAGGAGAGAGAAAAGTAAAGGGAGAGATGGAGAAAAAGAATAAACAGAGGTAGTTTATAAAAATATCATAAGAATAATGCTGTTCCCATTATCACAGAGCACATCTGTCAGCTCTATCCATTTCTTCTATATGGGGTGGAGAGACCTTTGACATTTCAAATGCATCACTCTAATCAAATCCCTATCCTCCTGAAATGATTTCTGAGACTGCATTATAGGTCTATAGAAATACATGAATGAATAATACTTTGGAGAACAATAAGTAAAGTAGCAGGGACAGAGCTGAAATAACTGGGTTCACCAGCACTAAAAAGTGAGGGAGCCATTAATCCCTGAAGATAAAGTATTTTCAGCTCTAGATCATTGAGATCTGCATGGCTGGAGGGAGAAACCACTCGGTGTGTTCCCATTTAGCACTGTAGAGCAGTGAAATTATCAGCATTTCTCATGGTACTGCACTGCCTGGCAGGAGAGTCAAACACTGAGTTTCACAAAGGGCTGAGGGGCTTTTAAGGCAGTTGTCAGTCTCAGTTTTTTAGCCAAAGGATTTATATTTCTGCTTTCACAACTCTCTGTAGCCACTTTACAACCTCTCCCTCAGTTGCAAGACTGCCCTTGTTCTTAGATGCTATAGCATTGCAGTAAAAATGTTATGAGACAGTATTCCTGATCTCTCAACATGTAAGTCATGGTCCAGTACCTAAAGCCATTTAAGAGTTACATTTGTCAGTTCAATTACAAGGACTGTAATTGGTTTGTGTGATTTTGTATTCCTCATCAGATATTATTCATCTCATTTGAGTTCAGCCAACAAAACAGGAAGTATCTGGTCTAAAACAGAGACCCGTGTTACTACAATCAATAAGTGGAAGCACATGCAGAAAACAATTTGTCCTGTCTCAGGACTCACTTAAGGCTAAGTCAATTGATGTGTATTCCTTTCCTTGTCCCCCACCATTAACTACAAAGAAAGACTAGAGGATAAGTTTAGGATTCATTTAATCTAACCATAGGTGTCTAGAAGTGAAACACCTAGACTCCCTAAGTTGTCAGTGAGAGTAATGGGAATCCCTACAGGGTAATTTATTCCTTCTGTCTTAAACTAGTATCTTACAGTGGAATGAGTCACCCTCTGAAAGTCTCTGTTTCTGTCTGTGGACTGTTGAGGGAGTCTAAGGATAGGTTTCATAACACTTCTTTTTGAGTATTTACCATACAGAGTGCAGAATATTTAAATTTCTGCTATAGTTTTTATCATTTATATGGAGCAATGTCAAGAAATTAAATAAGTAGTGAAGGAGAAGAAAAAAAAAAAAAAAAGAGGAAAATAAAGTCATCAGGAAACAGAAAATAGTCTAGAATAACAAAAGACTGATAACAGGGTTCTGAGAGGTTTATTAGTCCATCCTCATGGTCAAATCTTGATCAACAAGAAGCAGTTATGTAATAACAAGGAGTTTTCTATGACTGTATACAAACATTCAATAGATGTTATACCAGTTACTGTAGGCTGAGACATCTCCCTAGTCTCTCAGCACACATTTTTCTTCTGCCTCTTGAAATCTGTAGTCCAGATTTCAAATACAAGCAAGAAAAGGATAAGAGGGAGGATCCCAACAAATGATTTCATGTGCCATAGGAACATTACATTCATCTGTAGTACTACTAGGAGACTGAGGATTTAGGATAAATGAACATAAATGTTCTGGTCAAAGCACTTATTTTATGTAATTTCTTCTGCAAAAGAGAAACAAGTGAAAGCTGCTTTCTGTATAAAATTTAAAGCTGGAAGAACTTTACAACAGCAGGACCGAGTTCATATGGTTCAGCTGGGTTCATTAGTAGGATCCCAACTGGAGTTACACTGATTTATGCTACTTAGGATTCTGGTTCAAAATACCTTCCTAACAAAGTAGTGTCAGAGTGAAAACTAGTTATGGGACCTTTTCTAGGAAGAACTCATAATTAATTTACAACCTCACAGCTGCTGCCCAAGGTTTAGGTCTAATTCTAAATCACAAGACTGAGCAATGGAACTTGCTGGGAAATTGAGAGAAAATAACTTCTAAAGGGACAAAAGGTTTCATAAGTCAGTGTTTTCTTACATATTTTTTCCCTCTTTTTATCTCAAACTACTGAGAAAAAAAAGGCAAAAAAAAAAAAAAAAAAAAAAAAAGCCCCTTATTTTATGACTTCTCAGAGGGTAATACTTTGGTTAGATAACAAACACGTTGTTTCCTACGAGGGAATGGCAGTATAGCATGTGGAATTGCCTCAAACTCCTTTTTTTTTTTTCATTTTTCTCCAGGAGGAACTGCCTGGACCCTATCTAGCATCACATGACTGCAACGCCATGTTAGGAGCAGTTTAAACTGGCTGGAATCTCACTGCAGTTATTGCTTTCCTCATGAGGAATTTCTAGACAGCAGACAGATTTGGATGGACACAATCTCTTTATCAGAGAGCCTGGATTTCTGAAAAGAAAATGGCACTCCCTGCACTCACCTTCAGGCAGGTACTTCTTCGACTTGGATTATAGAGGAAAGATAAGACTGAAGTATCCCTTTCTCTTAGTAGGTTCAATTACACATCCATCTCTCCTATTGCTAAGGTATGTCCACAAATCCTACCAAATAACCTAAAGAGCTGTAGGAATTGCTGCTTTCCCTTTCATTTCTTCTGAGCATTTGACCTCCGGAACTGATCAAGACAGCTGAAAAGAATTAATTCAGGATATTTATCAGTTGGTATGGCCATTGACCAATGCCCTAGACACCCAGACAAAGAAGTCTTTGCAGCATTTGAGCAGAAGGTAGGATGGAAACATTTCCACAGCAATTTCCTTTTATGTGTTGTGGCAGAAAGAGGCCACTCAGACACTTTGAATGATATCGAGGTGCTTGAGCGGGTCCAGAGAAGGGTGACAAAGCTGGTGAGGGGCCTGGAGAACAAGTCCTACGAGGAGCGGCTGAGGGAGCTGGGTTTGTTCAGCCTGGAGAAAAGGAGGCTCAGGGGCGACCTTATTGCTCTCTACAGATACCTTAAAGGAGGCTGTAGTGAGGTGGGGGTTGGCCTGTTCTCCCACGTGCCTAGTGACAGGACAAGGGGGAATGGGCTAAAGTTGCGCCAGGGGAGTTTTAGGTTAGATGTTAGGAAGAACTTCTTTACCGAAAGGGTTGTTAGACACTGGAACAGGCTGCCCAAGGAAGTGGTGGAGTCACCATCCCTGGAAGTCTTTAAAAGACATTTAGACGTAGAGCTTAGGGATATGGTTTAGTGGGGATTGTTAGCATTAGGTCAGAGGTTGGACTCGATGATCTTGAGGTCTCTTCCAACCTAGAAATTCTGTGATTCTGTGATAGTTTTAAATAGCAGTTGTGGGAATATTTGCAGTTAATGTTTTTAGCTGATGTGGTTTAGGGAATTGCATTTCTTTGGTGGTATAATGAAACAAGGACACTCACATCACAACTCCAGAAGTGGTGGTTGGCCCTGAACACTACTTTAATTGGAGCTTTAAACTACAGAAGGATAGAGGTGCAAGGAAAAAAAAGAGTTATAATGCAAGTTGTTCCTTGCATAAGGCAAACATAGTAAAAGCAGTTTGTCATGGGAATTCCATCACCATAACGTATGAACATACTTTTTCTAAGCAATGTAGGTGTAGAAATTGAATAGAGCAATCCTGTATCTTATGGTTGGATCTAGTCCCATGTAAAATTAATCACTGCCAATTTAAAACAGATTCTTATTCCAGATCCCACTAGTTTTCATAATAATATCATATTGGAAGTCTATTGACTGCTCTATTTATAAAGAAAAGAAATAATTTAATCATGTATTAACTCAACTCTTAACAGATGATGGAAATACCATTTGATCTCAGCTCAGTGGCTGGAAGCCCAGCATGTGACTGAAAATAGAATCTCTTATCTGGAATAGCAGCAAAATAGGAAGGTAAAAAAAAAAAAAATATGAAAAAGGAAAGCTTGAGGAAAATATAAGGAATTCACAATTTCTCCAGGGTCTCCCAGAATCCCAGAAATACACAGACCAGCTGGAATCATGTGCCTTTTCTGAGGGATGATATTGACAGTTTTGCCTGAGCCTCCTAATTCTAATAGAGGGAATGGAAGACCTGGTGGAATCAAAATGTTATGATACTGCTATTCTAAGTATAAAAAAATTAGCACAGAGTCCACCTTATATATTAGGTCCAGAGCAAAATGAACCATTAACACACTAAGGAAAATGTAGCCAAAAATGTCCATGTTTTGTCTGTACAGCATATTTCATCCATATAACACTGATAGAAAATTTCTACAGTCAAGAAAGAAAAGGCAGAATCCTATATTGTTACCGGGGTTTTTATTTCATGATTTGAAGGATCCTCATAAGGTGACTAAAGATATCGTGTTTACATCGTTCTACCATGAACTGGCTTCTTTGGAGTATTAAATAAGGGCGCTAGGAAGATGGGAGATGGATCTGCCAAGACTGGTGAAAGGAGTTTCATCAAACTCCCAATGTGACTCCCCAGCTGTGACATTTATTTTGCTAATTCTCTGAAAGAACAACCCTGCAGCTCCTGACAATAATTAAACAAAACCCTGCACAAATTCCTGCTGTGGAAACAGAATCAGACCTTACTCTTCATACTGCTAAGAGTATTACAAGCGCTTGTATTTATTTATTTATTTATTTATTTTTTCAGGTGTAGTTGTTTAAAGCTTTCCAATAAGCTGTGATGCGAATGTTACCACCCATGAATTTTCACTATGCACCAAGCAAAATGGAATCTCTCCTAATTATAACATATTACTTTGCAACTGGAAAAGTAACATTTTGAGGAGTAACCCAGTTCCTCATCTTCTTTCTCTTTGTCACTGCTCCTTGCTGGCAAAAATTGCTCTTGGTTTCATTCAGAGCTTGAGACAAGCAGAAGAAAGCAGGCAGACAGTTAAGGAGGGCTTAGTCTGTGTGTACTGCCCTCTGCAAAAGTATTTGATGTCTGGCTTCCAAGGATCCAGCTCCAGTGGTCCAGGCCAGGGAAACACTACATTAAAGAGAGACAAAAAGAAGATAAAATCTTGAGCTGTGAACACCTACTCCTTAGCTCCACTCTTCACAAAACTCTGTCTCCCACCCACAGTCCTGTAGGACAAGTTGAACTCCATCCTCTGGAAAGCCCTTGTGCTCCATATCCAGATGTTAAAACATTACGTCATGCACTGCCTGCTGGCTCTTCTGCCACATAATATTCTCATTTGAAAACTTTTCACATTGATGAATAACTTTGATTTCATTTCATATGGTCAGCGCCATCAAAAGGGGAAAAAAATGCTGTCAGAATGTAAACTTTTCATGTCTTAAATGTTTTTGCCTCAGAGAAAAAAGGCAAATCAAAAATCCACCAATAGCAAAATGGAAATCATTAATCTTCAGAAGACTGAAAAAGAATGAGGACCATCATGAAGATAAACATTCCAGCAGCACAATCAAGCTGGAAGACTCCAGTGTTATTGGGTTACCCACTTCTATTTCAGTATGTCAAATTTCCTCACAATCAAAATTCATGTTTCTGAGGTGGAGCTTGTTTGCTGCTGTCAGAAAGAGCCTGCAAGGTAAGTACTGTGTGACCTGATGAGGTATAATGAAAGAGGAATATTGTATTTGCCATCTCTTTCTGACATATTTGAAAAGAGATTTGCATTGCCATTGGCTCTTATGATGTTACTATTTCTACTGCAGGAGCCTAGACTTCAGGAAAACAAAAGGGTTTCCACAACAATTTAATGATTTTCCAGAGAAGCAGTGAGGTGATAATTTATAACAGGGTAAGTCAGGAAGAACTAACCCAAGACGTCTTGCTCAGATTCAGACCACAGCTGAACTTCTTCTAGACATTGTGGAAAGTCAGTTTATTTCACCACGGAAACTCAGTTATTTAACTCACTTTACATTTGGTGACTTCAGTATTGGGCAGTTGAACTGAGACCATGGTGTTTCCTTATGATACTCCTAGCCAGGCCAAAATCCAAGAGAGGGGGGGAGAGTGAGGTTTCTCAAGAATTAGAGCACAGTTTTAAAATTCAGGGATGATGAGTGGTTTCCAGGAATTTATACAGAAGTACATGCATAACTTTCCTAACGTAGAGAAGAAAATGGAGCAAATACCTCCTTCCAATCCCAGTTTAAAGAGCCTCAATACCAGGCATCTTCCTAGTCCTCTAACATGTACCTTGAGTCAGCTGCAAGTAGTAGACTACTGTGCAATTGTTGAGATGTGCAACAACTGACATGTATTCACTGGGAGTCATAGCATATCCTTGTCAATCAGCAAGGAAGTCTCCTATGCTCTGTAATTCCCACCAGCCCTCAAGATGTCCTGGTTTTGTCTTTCTACACAGAGCAGTAATTATTCTTCTCTAGCCATTCCAGTGGGATCTCTCCGTTGGTAGTGAATAGTGTAGTTTATAGGACAGATGCAGGTGAGATGTAAGCTCACCTCTAGCTCACCCTTCCACATTCTTCCACATTAGTGCACACATTTCACACACTTACCCTGTGTATTTGGCTAATTTTAATCATGCCTGCATAAGTGGCTTTGTTCTTGCCAACTTTTAGAATTGGTTTAAGAAGTGCAAATGCTTAATCTGCTGGTTGAAAGTCATGAAGGCTAGCATAAATAAACTTCAGATCAGTTTAAATCTAAATTGTTTCATTTGCCCTAAAATAGCTGAAGGATACTTACACAGGCAGCACAAGAACCAAGGTAGGTATTTCTCCACTGAAAGGTAGTACTTCATTGAAAAGGGGAAGTAAGTTTAGCATTTGCAGTTGATTTCTTGATTTGTTAGAAAATACTAAATTTTCATGGAGCTTGGCATAGCCCATCTGACCTTCCTTGGAATGTTTTAAAACATATATATATATTTTCCATTCTAGTACAATGCATAAGAATAATTCAGATTGTGAGGTGCAGGAAGAAAGTCTGAGACAGAGATATATCAAATTAAACCATCTTTAGACAAGTTGTTACATTCGTCCACATAACACTAGAAGGGGTATCTGCAGGACTAAGGTTAGGGCCAAGTGAAGGGCAGATACAAGTGCTAAGTGCTTTGAAGACAAAGGATCAAATTGAAGAAATCTGCTCTCCACCAGATTTCAGACTATATTTTAAAGGATATTTGAAGAAACAGAGAAAATGCAGAACTGTTTTTTGAAGGAACAGAACTATTTTTATGGTTAAAGTTCAGTGGAAACAAAATTTTGGTGCATCACAAGAGTTAGTTTTGTTTGAGTGCACCAGTTGAACAGCTCTGAATCCTTTTACTGAAGACAGCTAGATTTTTGAAACAGATCTGAACCGCACATATGCTGATAAAGAAGGTGAAAATAGTTCCCAAGTGTTAAGATAATAAATATTTCTCCAGAATCCAGCTAAAATAACCTTACTTTAGTAGCATTTCTGTAATGGAAATGACTGAATTCACCAGTTTTGTTTATTTTACAGTAATATTTGTGCATATAGAGAGATATACTGATTTACTGTGTGAAAAAAATATTTTACTGTGTGGAAAAAAATGTACTTTTGCCTCATGTTACTGTCCCTTCATCAAGCAGTGCCAGCCAGCTACACCAATACTGAAAAAAAATAAAAATAAAAATTCTTTCAAAATTCACAAACAATAGCAGCATGAATTCAGTGTAACATGAAAGGGATATTAGAAGTTCCTGATGGCAAATCCTGGTAGTAGGAGGGAAATGATGAAATCAAGCAGAGATAGATAGTACAAAACAAATTCAAAAATGCCACCCAATCGTGCTATATGGATAAGCCTTTCATTAGCAACAGCGAGTCCCCCATGCTAACCACTGCAGAAAAAAATGGCTCCAGCTTCCTGTCACCGTTAAGGTGACAGGAAGTGGCTCCAACTTCCTGCCCTGAGTGTGATGAAAACAATTAGGTCTCATATTCCCTTTCACACTTCTCTCTGCACCCTCTGAAAACAGCAGCATATGGTCTATGAATGAGAGATGAACTGAGGTCCCTTTGGGTGGGTCTCTGAGCTCTGCTCCAGGCTTCCTGAAGACCTTGAAGGACGGTGGTGGAGAAAAATGGAACTCCCTCAGACCTCAGTTTATACTAATGTGCACTTCAGCCCTCTGCCTGGTGGATCTGAACAGCCTGAGTGAGATGCTGTAAATCCCATGGTGTTTTTCTCTTGCTTTGTTTGGCCTGTACTGGGCATACCAGCTATTTGGGCTCCCTTCTTGGAGGATTTGGTGTCATACAGTGCAAAGCACTGCAGGAGAGATGGAAGGAAAATATCACTGAATGGAATATTTGGGACTAAACCCATTATATAGCCCATGGTCGTATGAAAGATTTTGGCACATCTTGAAAATCACTGAAAATCCAGTAGGATAGAGAGAAATCACACCTGGAATTGCCAGCATCTCAGCTATTTCTCTAAGTAGTGAGCCTTAGTTTCCCTCCTTAAAGTAGGTATAAACTAATATAAGTCTTCATTCACGTCCTGAACATTGTGGAAAAGCCAGAACAAAAATTAGAATGTGGGAATTCCAGCATGTTCACTTTTAGGCTGGAGATGTAATTTCATTTTCTGCTTTTGCTCATAGACCTTTTCTTATACATTTAAAGGAAGATTATACAGTAATAAAGAGGTTATTCAGTGGAATTAATGGCTGGTAAATTTATAAGAGATTAACAGGAGAGACTTTCAGTGCTGTGTGTCATCAGCCCATGCAATAATTCACTTTTGTCTCACAGGAGGTCAGCTAGTCAAATACAGTAGCTCGAATTTAAAAAGAGACTAATAATGTATGATCCCTACCATAGCTTATAGTTATGCAGGCTTTAGGTATGAACAATCAGTTCTCATACTTAGGAGAAATAAAAGCTACCCTTGTGGTGAGAAGATTTTTGAAACTCTGCCTCCTCTATACCACTGATTCTGAGGGCTGGCCTGAGGCACCCTCCAAGTTGGTGAGCAGTACCACAGCAATGACCCAGTCCTTCATGAAGTCACCAGAGGTTTTTCTTTGATTTGTCTCAAACAAAAAATCTTCAGAGACTTTCCCTCACCCACACACATATTGGTTGCAGGCTTTTGAAGGGTGAGGTGGTGCTAAGCAGGAGAACAGAGAAAAAGAGAGAAGAAAAGGGCAATCTTTATTGTTTTCCTACCTTAGGCAGAGGCATCTGTAAATGACAAGAAATCAGACTTGATAAGCTTCTGTTGCTGGGCTGGAAAACCCTAATTTCCATGGAAACCTGACCAATTGCCAGACTGTACAAGAAAGTGTTGTGTATGAAACAGGGATATTGGAGCAATCTGTTTTTCTAAGCACCTCAGGAGCTTGCTAGTCCCCTTATTAACAACTAATACCTTCATCTTAATTACACTTCTGTCCAGTCAACTGCCTGTAATGAAAATGAAAGATGGACAGAGGTAATGACTACACAAAAAAAAATAAAAATCAGAGGGCATAGAATCATGTACGAACCCAGTAAGTTATTTATGAGTACTACATGCATTAAATGTTATCTGGGGCTCAGCCAGCCCTGTAGGCCATATGAATATATCTCTGTTGACTAAAGGACCTCCTTTTGCTCAAGAATTGGACCACAACCTGTGTGTGACAGAGCACTGTAAGAAGGACAAGATTTAGGAATTTCTAAGACAGAAGGCTATTTGCAGATGGTTTAACAACCATTTTTAGGTTTAAAAACCTTTGTGTACAAATTTCGGATGTTGATATATGTAAAGAAAGAAAAAACCTAGCCTACACAGGGAACTACTATTATCCAATATAAACAAATTTATGAGGTGGTTCTGCATTTTGGCTCACTTGTGGAACCAAAAAAGAAAAGAGGAAAAATAAGGCAAATCATTCAGTTTGCAAGGTTGGTAGCTAGTCAGTCAATGAATGGACTCTCATGGCAGTAAATCCCAAGCAGTGATTGAATTCAGCCCAAGATTTCTTTCTCACATTTGAGTCATAGTTTATAGACCTCAAGACAAGGTTTGTTAAATTAGGCTGTAATTCTTCCATTATAAAATGCCGTCTTAATGGTTCTGATCTTTTGGAAGACTTTTAGCAGATTGGGCAGTGATGGGATAGAGGAAAAGATTTATTGCATACTCAAAGCCATGTGGTAATCCAAAGGGATAGACAGTACCAGCTCTTCACTACTTGTGCTGAACAAAGATGTGAACTGTTTGATTCTGATAACATGAAGATCCTCTTACAACACAGTATGAGTCTGACAAAATATAAATATTGGCTTAAAAATATATATATATATCAGAAGTAGATTTCTCTCATTTTCCCATTAGTTTATTTTAAAGGAGTAGAAACTTGTTTGGTGATCATTTTTAAGTCCTTAGATACTTTTTGTTCAGAGCTTCACTCTCAATTTAATGTCTTTGGATGAGGATGGCTGGGAATTTCCATTAGAAATGTTTTTTCTAGATGCTGGAGTGATCCAAGCACCTGAAGTTAAAGCTTTGAGCAAGTATTTCGTTTCATGGGTAATACTGGTGGTAGGGTGGATCAGCTGATCTTGGAGGTCTTTTCCATCTTTAATGATTCTATGATTGTGTGCTATTCATTTCAGTTTGGATAGGAAAGTTTCTTGGATTTGGTGAGAATTTTAGGTCAAGAAGCAATGGGAAAATGTGTGCCCTGAGCCTCCAAGTGTTCAAGGCTATGAATTTCATAGCCTTGTTCCATCTAGTTCAGAACAAGACACTGGGTTTCAGGATGTCCTTAGATATACTAAGAGCTATACTAATTTATGGCTTTCCAGTTGTTTTCCACTGCTAAATACATTGTAAAGAAAAAAAAAAAAAAAAGAAACACACAACAACAACAAAAAACAACTCTCCCATATTTGTCAATGAAACTGAATATGTAGCCAATATTTATCCTATTTCCATCCAAATTGTCTAGGCTATGCATAAACTAGAGTTTAAAGAGTTTGTATATACTACACTGTATACAATAATAATTACTTGTTGGTTTTAATCTGCAGTATTCCTTAATGCATCTCTGATTAGATTCAGTTATGAACCTCATTAGTACACAGTACTGGATTAATTATAAGAATGTTTCTGTAACATCTTTAGGAGGTAGAGAAAAATGTTTTTCTTCAAACACTAGAGGAAAAGAAAAAAGTTGTCTACAATCTATCCACAGTTACATATGATACTTATGATATTTACTCAAGAACAGAAAAACGAAGTCAAAATGCTTCATCCTTGCTTTGCTTTCCACATGTGGGAAACTTTATCTCAAGTTTTAAAAGAATTGAAAGAATAATATTTATATTCATAGTTGGAACAGTAGTTATATCCTAGTGCAGAAAAACGAGCAAGGGGAGTGTTCAATTGGGAAAGAAACAGTTGTTAGTTCAATTAATAATTTCATAGGATAAAAACAAAACCCAGTTAAACAAGCATGATATACTTATATATACTTATTATTAAATTAAATCATAGCTGTGCTTCCAAAGGAGCCTGCTTTTTAAAAAAGAGCTGCAAGATAAACTATATCATGTGGTTTTGTTACATCTAAGTGCTGGGTCTCATAGTGAGTAACCAATTTAATACACATACAGAGAAGAGGGGCTGACATTTCTCATACCTGGTAGGATTCTAAGATTTTCTGAAAAAAAGGCATAGCAAAATCTGGAGATAAGTAGTGAAAGACAGACAAATTCACTCCCACCCATAACAGACCTTTTTTAAACGGTCATGATAACTAATCATTTGCACCATTTACCATGGAATAAAGCAGATACTCCATCACTAAAAAATTTAAAATCAAGTCTGAGTGTTTTTTCAGTGAGATGTATTAACTAAGCTGGCAGTACCATGCTTCAGCAGGCAGGAGAGGGGAGGAATTACCTGATGAAATTTGCTACTCTGCATCATGAAGAAAAAAACACACAGGATATAATGAGTATAACCTTCTGCCTATTAGACCCAACATCTTTATTTAGTGGTATGCAGTGGCAGAATTTTAATTATTTTTAAAACCTGTTTTAACCCACTATATGTTTCTGGAGAGAAGCAGGAAAGGACCCCAAAGAACTACATATGGAAAGCCAGATGTAATTACTGAGGTTAACATTTTCCGACCCAAAATCATAAGAGTGTTTGTGCATTCTTCTTTTTGCTTTGGCTCAGAGCTAAATCTTTGCAAAGGTTTCCATCACAACTGACAGCTGCTGTATCTTTTGTGATTTTTTCACACTGCTACATCACATAGCTCTATTTAAACTCGATTTTATTTTATTGTGCCCCTCTGTGTTCTCCCTATTGGAATCTTATTTGTATTGGTATTTAAAAGCCAGTGATATTTCAACTGGGGAGATTCCTGCCCCTCTAAAATATATATATTTATTTCTTTGAGATGTGGAATTACAATGCTCACACAATAGTTACCACAGGGTATAAAATTAATTCAATGCTGAATTAACAGCTGGAATTATACCCTTGTCATAATGCTTTTAATTAGTCATTACTCATTGGAATAGAATAATTTTTAATAGTTCTTTCACTTGATGAGACTGATTTTCACTGGGAGAAAAAGCAGCTCTCCCCAGAAATGGTAAATTTGAAACTATGACAAGCCATAGGGTTGTATCCAGGACATACAGTATGCTTTATATCACTCTGCTTGGCAATAGCTCAGTGCTACAGTCAGCATTGCATGGATTGCCCTGTAATAGGGCTACAGAGTGCCTAATAATCTGCAGTGAGTAATAACAAGAGGCTCCTTATCATGATAGTTTTAAGATCAAATGTAGGAAATTCAACAGGGTTAATAAATAAGAGTTAGACATTCACCTCTATGCAATAATAGTGTCAAGTCTATTTAGAGCTCCATCTTTTAGGCTGAATTGAATTGTTATGAAGAAGTGAAGTGTAACACATTGTCACTCTTGAGTGAACATCTGAGCTCTGCATAGCAATTGAGGAAGTTACTAGTTGTTATGTGATGGTTTCAGGCCACCTGCATGTCAGGAGAAAAACCTAAGAAATGTAGGTTCTCCCCTGTGGTTTCAGTCCTCGTATGTGAGCTAAAGTCAATGAAACATACAGACCCCAATTTGGAATGATGGCAGCAAGGCAGTTATGTCACTGTCCATACTCAAGAGATCACCGTGTTACAGTTGCCATGCTAAACTATCCTTTCCAGTGACAGCTCTGCCTAGTCTGCTTCTGAGACTTCCACACATATTGCACTGTTACAACTAAAACTATTTAATTTAGAGCCTACTCCAAACAAACAAAACATAAATAAACATTTCTAAATGCAGTTATGTTCAAAATTTCTTCCAGGAAAAACGTGCCATGCTTTGTCATTTTTTTCCCCAATTAAGATTAAACCATGAATCAATATATAAGAAATTTATATGGGAAAAGAATACAATCTGAGTGAGTTTAGCTATGATTATTATTCCTGGCTATTATATTGTTAGTTAAAAATCACTTTTTTGTATTTTCCTATTTATCATTTCATAATCCACATACTCTTCTTCAAATAAGTCTCTTGGTAACAATGAATGATGCCATCTTACAAGTGCAGAAATATCATGAAATGGGATTTCTGATGCAAACTCATTGAAATCTTCGTATATTCTCTTTGACTTCAGTGGCATTTGGATCAGATCCCTCGTGTGTTTATCTAGCTTGAAAACGTTCCCAAGGTTGTGCTGCCCTGAATGAGAAATAAAATAATTCAATTCCAGATATTAAGTAGCTTAACAGAGGGAAAATAAAATAAAAATTAAAAAAAAAAAAAAGGGGGGGGGGAGATCATCGTGTGGTTACGAATTTTTCATTCTTTTTGCTGCCTTTTCTCAGTGTGGAGGTAGATAAAGCTTTTCTCTCTTCTGGGCTAGTAGTTATGTGGATTAGATCATAGGAAGAATTTCATTTAATCAGTTCAATGAATTTTAGTTTATTTAGCTTATTAGAAATTCATGTAAATTGTTAAGTTCTAAGTCCTCTCAAGATTACCTGGATTTTTTTTTTTATTTTTTAAGAAGTACATAGAAAGGTTTTATCCATAGACTGTTGGGTTCAGCTAATTACATTAAGAGCTAATACGATTTCCCTGTTTATGCTGTTTGTACAGGAAGATGATTGTCTAATCCTTTAAGCAGTACATTTAATTTTGGTTTCTATTTCAAGTCTTCAAATTGTGTTAACTACTTCTAGTACTCAAGGTAAACGTAGTTTAAATCTTAAACATTTACTTCTGAATAGCTTCAAGGATTAAATTGTTCTGCTTTCATTTCAGACAAGGAACATAATCTCATGCCCACTGGTTCTAAGCTGGAGGGCAATGGAGGAAGCAGAAAACAGGAAAACTATTTTCCTAAAGCCAGTTCGGGACATCATCTGCAAAACTGTCACACAGTGTCTTGCTAAATTGTTCATTGCTACATTGCATTCATTACCACTAATTATCTGTCTGTCTGTCACATATGTCAAATCTGGCTATCCATCTCTATATAAGTATTTTAAATTTCCATTTGTAAGAACATAATAAAATTATACTCAGTCTAGCAAACCTTTGTATATCAATTACATTCCCACTCTTTGGAAGTTGTTTTCATTCTATCTTTAAGACTGAAGAGGAAAGTAAGTCCAAAAAGTCTTGCACAGCAAAGAAACAGATGTCACTACCTAAAATTGCATGCAGATACAATTGTCAGTTAGACTTCCTTTGCTTTGTCTAGTTTTTATTAAAAATAAATAAAATCAGCGATGCTGACAGTTTTCAGTATGACAGCCCTGGAGATTTGATGGGTGTTCAATTTTTTTCTTTTTTCTCAACCTCTTGTATTTCAACACCAACACTTATTCTGGTTCTATGCATCCATTTTAAAGATTTCTCCTGTAATACAGAAAAGTATGATATCTCAAGGTATCATCCAAGAACAGTAACACTCCATTCTCTGTGACATTTCCACTAGTGTTTCTCTACAAGAGTTTTCAGCCAGTGATCCATTATTTCTAGGCAATTCATGGAAGGTGACATAGAAGATAAATTAATGTAATTTCTCAGAAAACTCTACCTAATACAGACATCTGAAAGTATCTGAATCTCCTGAGGAGAATTTGCAGAAAAAGCCTATAAATAAATAAATAAGTGCAGATATGTCTACCACACACTCTGGAGAACATATTAGCTTCAGTTGTTGCTAAAGGAGGCATCTATACCTGAGATAGCTTAGGGGATATATTGTAAGGAAAGAGACTTGTAAACAGAGAGATTAGACTTCAGCTATTAATTCTGTCTTGGAAGAGTCTGAGTAAATCACGTCCATGTCTACAGACATTTCCATGTCTACAGACGAGAGCAGTTTATACCTCTTCTCCTCTTTCCTTTCCTTCTTATCCTTCCTCTGGGTTAAGAGAAGGAATTTTCTTGTATTAATAAAGAGAAGATTCAAGTAAAGATTAAAGAGAATAAACATAATAATTTTTGAAGGAAGGTACAGAAGTTACTGTGGGATTCTTGTCATGATCTGTGCAGGGACTTCTACTATTCAAAAATCTCATAAGTGATCTGGAAAACTGAATGAATAATGTTGGAACAAAATTTGCCGACAGTGAAAAACTTGGAGAGACTCAAACTAAGGTAGCTAAATCTGAAGCAAAGTGGAAGAAACTGTTGGATATCTCATGATATTGAGTGAGATGATGATAAAACAGGGAACAAAAGCCAAAATAAAGTAATGCACCAGGGAACACTAATTCTAGCTGCCCATATTTAGTGATGGGTTCAGCAGGAAGCTTCTAACAAATTATCCTGGCTGTGGCAAATCTTAGTGCCTGAAGCTTGCCCCCAGCTAATCATATCCACAGTCTCATTTCTGTCAGTCTGAAAAACAACTATGTTTTCTTCCTCAACGGTAAAGTTTTTGTGACTTTTTCTAATTTCCAAATATTTCATAGAACCAAGTCAGAGTGCAGAAAGAATACTTAAGGCAGTAAAACCAACAAGAGATAACTTCTAGTAGTGGTGAACCAAAGTGGAAGAACCAAAGTGGTCGTAAAAGAACTAATGAATGATTAACTTTTCAGCAGGTCTATATCATAACTCAGCAGAAAGATTATGAAGTGAGTGCAGCCAATTCCCTGAAAACATCAGATTGGTGGTTAAAACTAACAAGGCAATAATTAAGAAAAACACTGAGAACTAAAAAGAAAACCCTACAGAGTCACTGCATAAATCTGTAGTGCACAACCACCATGACTCCTGAGGACGCTCTTATTCTGCACCAAAAAAGGGGCACACTCAAAAGGACAAAAAGCAGAATGACAACTTAATAAGGGAAGTTAGAATGACACCGAGGTAAAGAAAGACAGAGGACACTGGAAATCCTCAGCTTCTGAGACAGATGACAGGGATCCTGGGTATACAGTTATTTCTCAAAAATCACCTGTGATGTGAAGACAGTGAAAATGAGATGATGGGTTGCTGCTTTCAACAGTTTAAGAGCAAAGAACACACAGTGTTTTTGTTGGGTGTTAGAATTTATAATACCCAGAACAAAATAGTTTCCAACAACACATAACTAAATCTTGAAATCTGTTGACACAGTATTTTGTAGGTGGTCAAAATATCAATGGATTAAAGTAGAAGTTAAATAAGAAAGAGCCTCACTGTTACCTGTTAAATTCTTTAATCTGGGTATAACCTCTAGTTCAGCGTTAGAAACTGGGGTGTGGGGGGGTTATATCACAAATATTTTCAAAAGCATCTAACATTATCTTCTGTCAGCAACCAAGAAATAGCCTAGTTGGTATTTGCCTGATCTAATAATGCAACTGTTTTTATCTTGTTCTCTTTTACTCACACTAGTAGTGGAATTATCTCAGTTATGACTGCACTATATACAGAAGACATTGAGCCCTGCATCTGGATCATAAACAAAGACAGATTCTTGTTTATCCATATAATGTCATGTAAACTAAAAACAATATATTACAGTTATCAACATATATTTCATAGAATTGTCATTGTCACCAACATCAGAGCATGCTGTGGGTGTTTTTTTTTTTTTTATTTTTTTTTTTTAGTCTTTAGGAAGAAAGAATGAAATCTATATTTATATTTTAGCCAGTAAGGAGTTTCCATGCTGTCACTTTTCAGACGGGGAAACAGAAGTGGAAAAACAAATATTTCTCCATAACTCCATTTCCTATCAGTAAAAACAGAATAAACAATTGTGAGCTAGTATTAAGAAATGCTATTTAGAGCTAGTTCATATTGTTGCATTTCTGCTCATGATTTCCTGGCTGATATAATGAGTCACCCCATGATATCCTTGATCTTTTTCTTACATAAACATAAAGCTGCAAGAAAAGGAGATGATGCTAACCCACTCATTTCAGTTAAAAGTCACTATTCACCTGCCAATGAAAACAAAAAACAAAAAACTCTAAAGCAGACTTTTTTTTTTTTTTTTTTTTTTTTTTTACTTTTTTTTTTTTCTTGCCAGTCCTCTGAGGAAACTCAGACTTACAGGTATAAAAAGTACTGGTTGTAATCCTTTTATCCACCTAGTCCAAAAATGAATGAAGACCATATTAGTCTGATGTTTTTTAACCTTATCATTTCCATTACAGTGATAGACAGCAGAAAACAGAGTAAGCAGAAATATGCTCATCTTCACAGGTAATCAGACTGCCAGAGCTCAGGTTCTGAGTTGTCCTGATAGATTATGGTAGAGATAAGGAAGGCCTTTCGATCATTTTTGTTAGTGATAGCTTACCAGAAAGAGGGAACTGACATTCAAGCTCATGCTTATTTCTGTCAGTCTGAAAAACAACTATGTTTTCTTCTCTAATAATCATATTATAAAATCAGAATTTTTATTAGGTCCCAGTTTGTTGCAAAAGACAGAATAGAAAAATTTTCTGTTTTTGTAATCTCCTCAGAACACAGAGTAGCACAGATGAAATGTACTAGACAATGTTAAGGCAGAATAACTGATGCAGTAATTCAGGAGGTTACATGAGTATATTGTAGGTGTAATTGTTTTATAAAGTACAATGAAAATTTATCTTTGCTTCTGAACTCTTTTGGACATGAGGTCAAAAATTCATATCTTTGTCTGGTCTTGAAATGCAGAGAAAAAAATAGCTGGACTTTAGCAATACCATTTTTCCGATACTCTTAAAATAGGTAAAAAAAATAAATAATAATTTCCTGTTTCTCATCTGCACTTAGAATATCGTCTTGTAACTTCTAAATACAGAATTTTCACTTTGTTATTTAAATAAGAAAAAAAACACTAATAAACAAAAAAATACTACTTCTATGTAAGCCATATATTTGTAGCTGAAAAATAAGGTGTCTAGTTTGCGAATTCAGTTCAATAACTGTTTGAATTCAGGTTATTCTTTATGTTGATTGCTGACTCCTTACTAACTCCGTCACTAGCTTGAGTGTTGATGCAGAAAGGAAATTCTTTAGAACTTGTTGACCAATTGTTGGACTTTGTCATCACTATCATATATCCAAAGATTGTTTTCACTATCAATACTTTCTGAAGACAGTTTCTATCACATAAAATTGTTTTGGGAATGGAGGGGAGAAGAAGAATTGTTGTGGGGTTTTTGATTGAAACTTAAAGATTTCTAGCTAAAAAGTGATTTACTGAAAAAGCAATAATCTGTTTTGTTAAAAAGACATTTTTCTTCAAAATCACTATGTTTTTATTGATCTGCTGCAGTGGTTATATACACCCCCATATTTCAATCCAGGGAAATGCATTCTATAATCTACTCTTACTTCAGGTATATGATATCTCTTTTCAACACTGGAAGCAGATTGAGGAGGTTAGACCTTCACATTCCAATGATTATTGATTTTTTTTGGCAGCTCTTCCTCAATACTTGAAGGACAAAATAAGTATATAAAATAAAAATTAAGAGGCAATCAATCAGAATTCTTGTCTGGATTGAAGATTCAAGATTCCCTCAATGAAGAAAAAAAAAAAAAAAAAGAAAAAAGAAAAAAGCCAAGATTAAAAAAACTTGTGCTTCATTTGAATGCATTTTCTTTGCAGACTGGTCCCTCAGTGAAAGCTCTGTTATAGTGTAAGGATGGTACATTATAATTGTCAAGTGAAATTAGACTGGAATTGTACTCTAAATAATATTGTGCATGTGTGCTTAAATAAAATATATTATACTTGTCAGCTTGAAAGAGCTGCAGAATTGTAGCAGTGAGAAGGCTATCTACCCATCCGAACCACTAGCAAAAATTAATATTCAGCCAGTTATATAAAATCACTTTTATCTCTACAGGTTGCATGAAAACTGCAATCCTTTTTACCCATATTTGCAGCAATATTCCTGTGATTTCAACAGGACTTACTGCCCCAGCTGTTAAGTACTGCACACATATTCTGATAATAGCCTCTGCTCAGTGCTATTGAACCAAACACACAGATGTTTTTAAGAACCAAACACACTGATGCTCTTAAGCCTGAAAGGAGCTATATAATCCATGTAATAGCAGGTCCCCTTGTCAAAATCAAGCCTGAGGGACTGACTGATTTAGCCATCCATAGACAACTGCTCTTTGAAACACCAGAAAGAATTCCTTCCTTCCCACTGTAGAAGTCAGCTGAAAAGGGTAAATTTACATTTGTAAGACATGATGTATATCTGAAAGCCCAATTATATTTGCAAATGCCTGTATTTGCTGGTGTATTATTATTGGGGGAAAAAGGCTATGGGGATTGCACTGCACAACTGTGCGAAGGGTCTTGGCTTTAGCATTGATCCTCAGAAGCCCAATAATCTGCATGTTCCTACTCAGTCATGACACAGGAAAGCTATTTTGGGGGAGGAAATTGCAAGAATTGCAAGGAGGAAATTGCTTTCTCTCAAAGAAATGACTTGAAGAGCTAACTTTAAAAGAAATCTCACTTGCCCTGTCAGGGCTCTGGTTTCCAAAACCTACTCACCCCCAGGAAGACCCATGACTTAATGATTCTTAACAGGTTAGTGTTTCTCTTACTACAAAGATCATGACAGTACCGCAACCCTACTTGAGAGAAGACCAGTTGTATAAACGGAGGATTATTCAGCACAAATTCTGAGTCAGACCTGGGCTAGGCATGCTGGAAAGACATACCTTTCCCATAAAACTATTCAGACAGCCCTCTGGTCTCTCCCAGGGCTGAGTGCCTGCTTGGTTCATCTTCATAAAATTGTGGATGAACACTGTCCCAGACAAAACTAATATTCAGGGAAGTAGGAGATTCAAATTCTCCAGATGCACTCACAGCTGCGATTAAAGATACCTGCTAACAGTGCTGGAGACCCAAGCTCTCCTTCTACCTAGTGAGAATACCATGCATAGATGTCATTGGTACTAGCCGATGTTTGATATAGTGTGTCCAAGAGCCAATTTTACTGAAACCATCTTAAAAAAGTCATTTGTGTTTTGGGAGAGCTTAGAAACCACAGATACTTTCAAAGGCCATTTTAGAAAACACTGTATTAAAAATACTATGGAAGATTCATTGTATGCAGCATTCTCTATCCTGAGAAGTCTAAATAAAAGAAATATACATATGTGCAACTATTCAAACACACAGATGTATGTGACTATGATGTGCATGCACACGTGTACACATATAAATTCTGATATTACAGAATAAAATGATTCCAAGAAGCTGGTCCCCCAAGAACTCTCTGTCTCCAGGGAACTGCTACTCAATAAGTTGCAATTCCAAGTGAGCCACTGTCATAAATTCACCCAACATGCTACTCTGCATATCCTTTTGGGGAGCAACCATCCCTCATGTTACATGAACAGCCTTTGGTTGCTAGTTTTGTGCCATGGATCACATGGGCTGTAGGCGTTGTAATCCAGGTTTCTTTCCTTTTTTCCAGTCACCCAACAGACATGTTAAATCAACATCAGCTGCAGAGTTTCATATTCTGGCACATCCCAGCCTGACAATAGTTACAATATGAGACCCCTGCCTCAGCACATCTTTCAGTAAGACTAAATCATTCCTGACAAATAGATGCCTGCAATAGCTGATGAAAAATGGATGGGCTTGCCTGACATAAACAGGGTTTCAGAGAAGGAACTTACTGACTGACTTGCAGTTTCTCTTCTGGATGCGGAATGCTGAGTGCTTTTCTCATCACCCTGCTGGTGAAAAATAGGTGCTACTATTTTCCTTTTTACCTCTCTCTCCTTCTTCCTTCTCTTCCCTCCTATCCACAACTTCTGATATCAAAATGTCCGAGAGTCAAAATTTAGTTTTAACTTCTGTCTCTCAATCTCCTGAAAGCTGAAACCTGCTCAGCCAGAATATTTTGAAAATACTTTGGTGCAAACCAAAGTCTCAACCAAATTCCTTCCTTCTTGGTTGCGTTTCCCCCCCCCCCCCCCCCCCCCTTCGTTTTACATGTATCAGATTTTCAAGAGTGTCATCAGCAAAAGCTATTTCAGCAGCTCATTTTCCACATAGAATAAGGAGAATAACAGGTGACAAGAGAGAAGCAAAATAATGTTTAATGAATACAGACATCCCCTTTCTGCCTGAAAATGATCCTCCCAAAATTTACATACTATAGTCTTCACCATTTCCCTCTCCTTGTGAGGACATCATGATGACAGAATGAGTGCCAGCTACATAAAATATCATGCATTTTGCAAGGCTTAAATAAAAAGAAAAGCGCCTCCCCCAGTTAAAACAAACAAACAAGCAAACAGCAGAATCTGACATGAAGTGACCTTAAACACCTTGTTCTGTAATTCCTCCGACTTTATAGTTTCCACAGGACGTATCATTATCACGTACTGCCCATTGACAAATACGATGGGAGTTGAATCTATGGGGAAAATGGCCCTTTTAGGGAGGACAGTGGCAATTTCGTTCCTGCCACGCCTGCAGAGAACAGTTACAACTTTCTTTGTAATCTGAATGCCTTTTTTTATGACATAGATGACAAGAAAGTGCACTGATTTGGAGTATTGCTTGCAGGCAGTCAATACCAGTGATGAAGCTTTTGAAAATCAGGTTCACTCCTTGTACAACTGAACCATAATCCATGGGGAAATTAATGGCCTTTCTACACTCTTAAATCTGAGTAAAAGAGGTTCATTTCATCCCACTGGAAATAGAAACAGAGGGAGAGAGAAAAAGAGAAAAAGAATAAAACCCAGTACACAATAAGAATAGTTTGATCAGCAGCCTGAATTTGTGAAGCAAACTCTAGCTCTCCAAACTGATCTCAGGTGAATGGAACTGTTATTAAACATCTAAACACATCTAAGACTAATTAATAAGGTAAAGACGGTTTAATAAGGTAAGTAGGTGTTTAATAAGGTAAAGAAACCAAAAGATCTGATGCCTCTGGGCATCATCTTTCAGGTATTTTTACACTATCAAATTAGAATACTCTTAGTTCAGTCCAAAGTTCTCTTCCCCCAACTTCTCACTGTGCACATGGGTAGGATCATTTCTTTCAAGGACAGTTCCCAAAACAGCATAGGGTTCTCAGCCTTGATTCCATGGAAGCTGTTTATGTCAGGAACTTTCAGCATCTCTGTGCAGAGTGGCAAAGAAAGACAGAGAGATGCTGTAGACTGCCAAAATGGAATAGGTCTTGTACTGCAGAAGTCCCATGTTCTTGCAGTTCTTCCGGGTGTTTGTGTTAAATAGCTTATGTGCACACAGCAGAGTACGAACAGTGACTGGACAGGAGAGACCTCACCACATGATCTTCGGTCACTAAGATCCTTGGTTGTGTTCCTGTATCTGTCTCAAAAGGATCATGTGAAAAGGTATTCACAGGGGTCACGTGTACGCAGGGTGTTTCCTTATTTAAAAGGAATGTGTAATTCTCTAGAGCAGTGCATTTTTTCAAGTGCTCTTTCTAAGTGGCAAGGAAGAAGAGGCTGTTACTGCATAATAAGAAAGTTTCTGAATGATAATTTAGAGATAATCTTTTAAAATTTCATGCAACCTCATTACACACACTCCTAAGTGACGTAACTACAAGTTTTAATTATTCCTATCTCTGTCTTACAGCTCCTTCAAGAAGGCTTTCCAAAAATCATACAGCTCAAAACTGAACCGGGGCCTTGCAACTCATGAACTGTACTACAATTTCGGTTGGCTGGAAATAGGTCTGGTCCAATTGCTTGCCAACATTCAATGAAGTGATGATACTGAACAATTAACCCACAAGCAGAGTCACATTGTTTTCCTACAAATCTCGATTTTAACTTGTTTCTTAATGCCATACCTAATGTCAATGAGACTCTGGACAATATATTGCCAGTAGGTGTGAGCTGAAAAATAATAGTCTGAAGTATTATTTTTAATCCTATTTTATATGTAACTGTAAATCCTATTCCTAGCCATATGCTTGTGGAGAGAGTGGCAAAGATTCTTATTTTCCATATTCCAAGCAGTTAATGTGTAAATGAGGAGAAAAATAGACAGGAAGACAGAAAAAAATAGAGAAACAACATGAAGAAATAAGTGTTGTCTTGTGTTCTGGGTCTTTTTCAACTGTCTCTACTCTCTGAATGAACAGATTTCGCCTGATAGTTACATCATGGTCTTTCTTTCTTAATCCTGAGAAATGTTTAGAATAAAGGAGCCAAGTGAGATGTTTGCTCAGCCAAAACCAAAGACCAATAAGGGTAAAATTCACTATAATCAGATGGTAAGATATATCATCTGAGACCTTTTCCTCATCCTATGAAGTTGTAGCAGAGAAGTACATTGTACAAGGATGCTTTATTTAATACCAAAAAATATCAGACAACCCTTTCCCTTCACTGAGTCAGCAGTTGTGAATTCAGCTATGAAGGGAATTCAGTGAAACAGCTTGTTTCACTTGCTGAGTCCTGAATGAAAGAAGAAACATTTTTTTCTAATATTGCATACACAAAAAAGAACACTTCATGAAGTAGTCTTGTAACCTAGACTTGAGCAATTTCTGTATAACACCACTGACACCTAACATAATATATTCTAGTATTGTTTGACTTTTAAATGTGCAGCATCACTTTGGGTAACAGCCATACCTGACTCTCTATTATATTCATATTTTCTTTATGTTGTTTTCAGCTGTTATACTTTATTTTTATAGATAAATACTTATGTTCTAACCACATGCATTTTATGTGTATTTTGGTATTTATGAATATATTTTGTAGTCTTGTTTCCATACCAGCATTAAGACTCAAGTTCTTAAATTAATTCTGCAGGACAACCTGACCATCTGTGTAACAATAGTTTCTATCTTCATTTCATAATAATATTGGCCTAGTAAGTGGCAGTGTTTTAATACATGATTATTGTTGAAAATATTAGGTGTGATCAATTCTAAAACGTGTCCTTTATGAACTGAACTAGTTACCTTTTTCAAGCTTCATATACCTTCCTTCAATACTGCTTGTTATCTTCTAATTGCTTTTTTCCTTTATCATAATATTTTTTTTAAATCTCTCTCTCCCTCTTTTTTTCCCCTTCACTATTTTCTTTCCTGTTTAGAACCTATAGAATACTTTTCTTAAAGTAAGAACACTTGTCTTTCCTGGAAGTGCAATTCCCTTTTCCAAAAGAGCTATTGAGTTAATCTTGTGTTATCTACCTCTGGGAAAGCTATACTTTATTTGATCCACTTTTTAGAGTTACTTTGACATCTTGAATTATTCTTTACCCAGATACGTTTGAAATATTTGAATGTTACAAATGGACCTGCATCATCATTTTCCCATTTTTAAATACTCTATTTGCTCTTCTCCAATCTTAGGATATCACCCACTATGCTCTACTACAAAACAGATTAAAACTCCTTGGACTTTTACTGTTATGGGCACTTCCATTTTGAAAGATACAGTAATGTTTCCCTATTTTGAACCTGTTTAAAATGGGACTTATCCCGAGAAAGAATGATCAAACTTATCAAGAGAAGAAACGTTGCATTTAAATTACTGAATTTTCATATCTTGTTTTTAACTGATTGATTAGACAGTTGAAATAAATCTTTAAAGTATTAGAGAGCTTGAGGGTTTATTAGATTAATCTGAAAAAAGGAACAAGTATGATGTGCACTGTGCAATGTCTTTCAACATCATTGCCTGCATATTAGGCTGCAAGAAAAGAATATTTAAGTGTCTGTTTATTAACTGATTGTCAAAGAGGTCTGATTATTTCAAGGAGATATCATTGCACATGAAAGAGTAAGATGAACTGAAGAGTAACCAAATGATTGATTCATTCCCTTTGGGGGGAGGGGCAGAAATAAAATAATAAAACATAAGTGTGTCAGATTCATTTATACAGGATTGATATTTTATGTAGCTCCTTTTGAAGTTGAAATTAAATTTTCTTAAGAGGTATTATTAAAAGGGAAATGGGAGGTAACCTTCCATCAAGATACCATTATTTTAATATGTCTTTTAAAAAATGAACTTTTCCTGAAGTGTGCTACTAAATTGATTTATGAAGATCTAAGCAGTAATTATGAAATGTGCTTATCTAGACACCTTCTGTTTCTATTGATCCTACACATTATCCTGATGAAAAGCTCATAATTTACAGCATTCTTGATGTTTAGAATTGTTGAAATTATTTATAACTTGTAGTCCAAGTGTGTTGTTAATGAAATGAAGTTTGAAACTGATTTGAAATGCACAAAATTGTCTGTTTTCAGGCCCTGAACACAGATACTTACAGCACTCTGCTTTGCAACACAGAAATGAGGAATGCAGCACCACTGTGGAAAAAAAAAACACGATTGGTGTGGGGAAGGGAGGTGCCAGTCTTTCCATCTTGCCAAGGGTTTCAGATCAGGAAAGCAGATAAAACCAGGGGATTAAGAAACTTCTGGAACTGTCGAAATAGACAAAAAAAGTGTTTTGATGGATGCTAGGAAAAGAAACCTCATTAAGTCTGTCCTAATGCTCATCTGCTAGTGACAGTTACCTCTTTCAAGAACCTGTGTTTTAATTTCTTCAGAGATTTTCTCAGAGCCAAACCATCTGTTGAAGTTGTAACTGCTCCTACAATTAGCAATTGCTGGGCAAGGGAAAAAAAGGGGGGGTTGGGAAAGGGGGGGAAAGAAGAATAGCCATTCCTTCTCTTATCAGAGAGGACTGAATAGACTTCCACTCCTTATCACAATACTTGTCCCAAAAATGCCTGCTTATTGTGGGGGAAGATATGATATAAGGCCTGCTCAGGCCTTCCTACTGCTCTGCTGTCACTTGAAACCCACACAGGAGGCAGTGCAGAGGAGGCAGCTTCCCCTCTGTGGGTTTGCTGAGAGAAAAAGTGTGGAGACTAGGGGAATAAAATAGGGAAAAAGTAAGAGGGCAGTTAATAGCAAACATTTAGCAAACAGCTGGTAATGCTCTGACCACAGTCCAGCCAGGGGGGATGTGAAACAGGGGTGAAGTGCCAGTATTTGTCTACTCCTTGTGATGTTACTGGGATTTTATTTTTCTTGCATGTGCTTTTCTTAGGGACAAACACCAGTATTTGTGTCTCTGTATTGAGTTCAGGCACACATTTCTCTCTTTTTGACCTATGCAGGCACAAACCTTGCTATAGACTGAGCACCTTTTGCATCTACAAATAACAAATTGCCACACAATTTGAAGAAACAGTGACATTTATGCTAAACGCTTTTCTCTGTTACCAGATAGCAATGACCTCAGATCTAGTCCACAGGAGGAACTCTGCCAGAGACACAGCTACGGCAACCCAACCTGACAGCCATCAGAGTCATTATCTTTTATCATTATGGTACCAGCTAACAGCTTCAAGGACATCTCAACAGTCTCCTTATTGGCAGATTGCTAACCTCGTAACAGAAGAGAAACTGGTCTAAACTACCATGGAGATTATACTTGGAAATTCCCCTTCCACATCAAAGCCCACTGATGCACAAAACAAAATTTTATTTTCCTACCATTATTGTCTCATTGAATGCTATATTGGATTAGGATAAGGACATGTTTCCTTATCCAGAGGGGCCTTTCATATGTCTTTGGTAGGCCTTCCATTGATATGCATCTTGGCGTTATTCAAAAGAAAATGATCATCTGCCACAGTCTGTGAAACAAAATTGCAAGCCACAGATGACCCAGAGGCTGTAAATTACCCATCCCTCAATTAAGTAATACAAAACAAGGCATATCCAGGGAGCTGTCAGATGCACATGATGCCACAATCAACTACGGCATTCTGTTAGTAACCAAACACAGCACAAGGATATTCTAAAACAATTCCATAAAGTACATGAACAGGAGGACAATGAATGATAAATACTAAACAGTCTGATTTTTTTTTTTAAATCCAATAGAACTTAAGCTGAAGCCAAATAACATCCCTGTTGTCACTGATCTTCATATTTGAAGATTACGCTAGATCTTAATAGAATTAGGAAATGCAAAAAAAAAAAAAAAAAGCTCACTGAAGTGCTTGAATCCCAATAGTCACTTGCATTTCTGTTCAGCATGTTGTCACACACAGCAGCCAACAAGTATTGTGCATGGCATTTAGAAAGGAATTTAAATTCTAAAGCAAGTAAAAATGTCTTTATTTAAATTCAGATATTCTCTTTTGGAAAGAACTGTCAGCATCAGAACTTTCCTCAAATATGTCCATGTTTCTTAAATTTCATTTAAGGAAAAAAATAATAAAAAAGAACAAAAGAGATTATACCAGTCTTTGTCTCATAATGACTTCTGATTTTTAACTCTATTCTCAGAAAACAGACATTCAAATAAAGAGAACAAAAGAAACCTGTTCAAAGTATTTTAAAAACTTAAGCTGAGACTGTCTTCCACTATCAATCTCCTGGGGCTTTCAGATTCATTTTATAAAATAATTCAGTGTTACACTGACTTTATCCCTTCAATTGTTTTGTGAAGCTCCTGTTTCTGATACAGTAACCAGTTATTTCTGATCCTGTGCACATTTGCTGTTTTGTAAACCTCAATGTTTAAACTTACTGTTACCCAATGCTAATCCCAAAATAATACAGTCACCCAAAAACACCCAGAGCTGACTGCCAAGCATCGAAGGGGGTACCCAAACATTTACCTGGAACGTGTCCTGCACACAAACTGGGTAGAATAAGGAGGTCTTGGCTTGTGAAAAGTCTATATTTTACCATAAGTACATGTTATGCCTCTATTTCTGTCCCTTATTTCTAATGGGATGTCAAAGCAGAAGTATTTTCTCCTGAACATAGGTGCCATCTATATTTGTCACATCCTTAGCCAGACAGGACTTCATTCCTCACGAGGAATTTGGAAGAGAGAATACTGATGATAGCCATCAGGCCCTGATCTCAATGACCAAATGAGTCAAGTTGTTAGGCGGGCAGAAAACCATTGTCATTATAAAGTCAACATTATTAAAAAAGATACTGCATTAGGATTTAGTTCCACTATTTTTACAATTTTGTGAACTCCTGTCTTTGCAGTTTGGTGATCAATTTTAATAAACACCAGTTCCCTCAATAACTTAACCAGAAACTTACTCTCAACTTTGAATAACACTTTATTCATTTAGCTTCAGAGCTCCTGACTCATTTCATCTCCAGATACAACCCTTCTCTAGTGCTGGTGTTTGCAAATTCCTGGAAAATCTAATGGACAGTGAGTTCTTTTCTGACATCAATCCAGTCAGCAGTGCTACCAGCTGTCCTGCTTTATTTTATTTTTTTTCCAGGGGGTGGGGTGGGTAAGGGTGAGAGCTGTGCTTTTTGAACAAAGTAATTCTACAAAATCTTAGCCAGAAAAACAAGAATTACTGTAATAACAGGGAAGCAGATTAAAGGGTGAACACTACAGACTGAAGATTGAACCAGAGGCTAGGGAAGTTGATAAGAACTGCTCTTCCATTGCCTACTGCTTACTGCATTTCATATTAGGTCTTTAATGACCTTCAATGTCGGTCGAATCATAGGAAAAAAATGTCCACTGAGCTTTATTGTAACAGATTCTGCACTTTATGTGTTACTTTATGAGTAATCAGTAAAGAAAGGGAATACTTAACTTAGTGAAGACCTACAACTTTATGATGTATAGGAAACGTCTTTCACAAGGACAGGTATAAACAGAATTGAGGTTGCAGATCGATGTCCAGTGTGGCCTGACAAGTTTTAGCATAAGACTCCAAAGAAATGTTTTGCAAAATGCCATCTGAGGAGAAGAAAACTTCTCACAGAGCTTAGAAAGTTTTCTTTGGAGTTCGGTCCTTGGGACTATTACATTCCAGAGAGCCCCAGGGGGCTGCTGCCAACTGAAGCTTGATTAGCTGTCAATCATTGTCTTGCTATACTTTCCTGTAAAATGTTCTTTTCAGGCTAATTCATTTTATGATATACCCTGAGGTTGCATGCATCTACTCTAAGAACTACTAGGAAAGGATTCTTTGACTGAAGAAATTTGGTGCAGAGTATATCTTTCTAAGTGTTGGGATACACTACCTGTGTTTCAAGGACAGAATCAGATTAGTTTTACACCACCCTTCTCCTTATTTAATTTTCTTGGCCAGTATGTAATGGCCAGCTTTGTGAAATCTATTTTATTTGTGGCATTACAACATGAATAGCCACCATCACAGTTGTGTATAAGGACATGTCCACATTTATCTTTCTGTATCTCCCAAGGATGGTCCAACTGGTAAAAAGAAATGGACTGAAAAGGAATACCATGTGCCAATGACTGGACATTTTTGGAGGCTGGGATTCTAAATCAACGTTTGCTGGTCTTTCCCCATCTTGTCTGTCTTCATGTTGTCTGTCTTCATGTTCTGTAGAAGTTATAGGGACATTGTCCTTTAAGCAAAGCTGTACTGAAGTCAAATACATATTGACTCCATAGTAATAAAGTACTTGATATATTTCATGACAAATGCATACTATGTGGCTGTTGGGAATGAAAACAAACAAAAAAAATAGCAACCTGTTTCTCAGTCACTGAGAACCACAGTAGAGTGAGCACATTTGTATATAATGCCCGTTTCACAGAGTACACCAGACATCTATCTAAGATGTAGATGTAACCTAGAAATAGGGATAAATCAAATAAAACAACAAATGACAGCAGGAAAAAAAAAAAAACAAAAAAGAAACAACTCTTCCAGGCAGAAATTTATCATTAGGCTTCAAAAGGTAGAGAAGAGGCAAGAAGTCTCCAGAGTACTATGAGTGAATAGTACATGTACTATTCCCATATATGTGGGAAATACATTCCCATAAATTTCAAAAGCTATCAATGCAAAGTGATGAAACTGAGATTTGCCTTGGGCTTGAGCTCCAGTATTCAAGTACAACCAAATTCTGATTCAGTTTCTTGTTGTGGGCTTGTTTGTGAACCTTACTTCTTCTCTTTTCTTTCCCTTTGTGTCTTCTGCACCCCATCTTTGGTTCTATTGTGCTTGCTTTTGCTCTGTCTCTCCTATTGATGACTTTACTGTAAATAACACCTGAAAAATTACAACCAAACAACTTCATAACACCACAGGATATATTGAAAATATTTTCAATGTAGGAATACAGGCAAACTGTGTTTGCCATCTCTACAATAAGCAGAAATACAGACAGACAATAGGTCTTGTAGAATATCAAACATGACTTGCCAAAAGTGTGATTCATCCTTCATTAAAATATAAATGTATAAAAATGAGGGAACCTTATGTTCTACAGCTTATATTTTCTCTGTTTAAAATTAATTTGATTCAAAAGTGGTTCATTATTATTAAAGGTTTGTGGGCTTTTCCTGTCAGTTAGTTAGACAGATGGATTTTTGTTTGAAAAAGGGCTTACAGCAAAAAATCCTCTAACAGCATTTAAGGTAAAGTTACAAAAAGATATCTCAGAAAATAAATATTAGTCTGGTAATTGTGAGTATTCATATGGACAGCCTCTGCCTGAAAAGTCTCTACATCTAGTCAGGAAGCAAAAGTATGATCATTTTACAGGAGGTAAATTCACATGAGAATTTGTTAAATTTTTATTAGTTAAATTGTGTGACAATAATATGTTTCAGGCATTTGTTTGTCAGGCTGTTAGATTTTCCAGTAACACAGAAGAAAGAGGGTTTACAAATTATTTGTTACAGGTTTATTTAGGTCTATAGTAGCCTGGCATTTGGTGTTACTATGACACAGAATGCCCTTCATGACAAGGTAAATTAGTAGTAAATCCAGCCTCACAATGAGTTTACCCAGCACCCAAATATATTCTCCATTAATTTGCTAAGGGAATGGTCTTTATCTTTTTCAGCATACTGAGAGCACCACATATAACTCTACTGCTCCTGCATGTTCACAATAAACAGCAATATTTATTCTGGAAAAAATCAGTGCATGGGGACCACCCCAGAAACATTCACAGCCTCTTTTCCCCTGACCTGAAACCTCTGTTTGCCTGTAGATACCGTGTCACCAAATGTCAGGCCTTGCTAAGACAGCAAGCTCCAATTTCCGTATTAGGCATTTGTTGAAACACTTCATTAAAGAGTCTCTTAAGGAACTGCTCCTGATAGACTCCTGATAATGTGAACTCACTGGGAAGAGCAGAATAGATTAATTTAGGCCTAGAGGTATCTCCTAAAACCTTCTAACTGCTTTTTTGTAACTTTTGCCCATATGCATCCTGCTGCAGAGCTTCCCCTCTAGATTTCTTATATTACTTTTTTCCCTTTATTTTTTTCTTTTCTGTAGTTTTAATTAAAAGTTTGGGATTGATAACTGAAATATAATTAATATAAACTAGATGGATGATTTAAACTAGATTCACTGTGGGACATGAATCCAAATCCAGCGGAAGCAAGGAAACACTGAAAATGAAAGAACACAGGCAAGGGTAAACCATGGGAAATTCTCAAGAACACAGTTGGTTTTTTGACTAGCACAAATCTGACTCTGAAAACATGAGGAAGAAATCCTGTTTATCTTGCCAAAGCTAAGAAAGCACTTTGATCTCTGTGCCTGTATATCACATAAGAAAGGGACAATATTGGACACAGCACGTGCATTGGTTGTGCTTGTGGCACCTGTTGCAGTGGAGGATTTTGCTTCAAGGTTACGCTATGTCTCTTTCCCTAGATCCCAGTCCTTGCATAGACCTAGATCAACCTGCCCTATGTGAGGGCTGAGGATCTCCCTTTTCTATTTTTCTATTTCGTTCAGGCTTTTCCTTCCACAGACAGCATGTGCTCCACTGTAAGCAAATCACTAGCTTATCCCTATCACACAGCTATTGAAATGTGCTCAGCTCCCTTTCAGATGCAAGTTCAGACATGGCTCTGGCTTTGGGTGCTTTATTGCTGTACATGATTTTCCTGATTCCAGGTACATACTGCATGCATTTTCCTGCAACAAGTGCATGGATATTTTGTTTGTCTCTTTTTATCAAGAATGTTTCTTTTTCTGTCTCAAGCTAGAGTTTCCCCCCCTCCCAGTCTCTGCATCCCTCCGAGGAGCTGAGGCTCCCTGGCTCATAATTTCTCTTCCATTATCACTGTCTCATGTGAGGATATTGGCAGTTTTATGAATTCAGCTAAGATGCTCCTTCAGTGAAGTCTGATGTATTCAGTGTTTAACACCAAGTTTCATGAGAGTAGAAGGGAGAGACATTACTAGATTCCCAGCAACTTTGTTCACCAGGAAGTATAGCGTTATCGTGTTTTCTGTCTTTGGGAAAAAAATTTTGGTGGGTTTTGCAATGTTAAATATGACTAAAAGCACCATAATGCAAGAAAGAGGGAAATAAAGCAAAGAATGAGAAAAGCAGGAAAAAACTTTTCAGGAATGCTAAACAAACAACAAATAGAAAAGGAAGAAAGTTGATGAAGCAGAAACAGGAGCAAAGCTTCTCCAAATGCCAAGCATGCTTCAAGAGAAGAGTGCTGCAATAATACACAGTGGCAAAGTACTATTCTTAAGCTAATGTACTCCCTAAAATAGCATCAAAAGAAAAGGAGGAGACAGAGGCAACATAATATTAAAACTCAGACTAACTTAAAAGTTATCTTGGCCATCATAGGTTTACAGTAAACAGATAAGAGTCCAGAAGACAGTAACAATGCAAAATAATTTTAGGTAAGTGGCAACCATGGTCATCAAGGTCTTTTTTTTAAAAAAAAAAGTCAAATTATCTAATTATCTGAGGAGCACACCCAATGAATCTTCAGCAATTGGCTCAAGAGCCCATGGAGTGCAGAAGAACTATAGAAATATCATGGGGCTGGTTAAGGGCAACTGTAAAACTTTTTCACAGAAAAGAGTTACAAACTGGTCATACTATTTTTGATAGAACCTGGAAAATCTGGAAAATTTTGGAACAAATTGTACACAACCTGTTTGCATGTACCTGAAATATAATAATGACCACCATTGCCCCAATGGTTCTATCAAAACTGCATCATATCAGACAAGTGTAATTTCCTTGTTTTGCAGGAATATTCTTGATAGTGAACAGGTAGCATGCAAGCATGCAATATATTTAATACATATGAACCTTATTTTTTCTTCTTCTTCATCTCCTAGGACATTTTCGTCAGGGACATATGGAAACATGGTCAAGTTAATATTTTTATGACAGATGCATAGAGTTAAAAAAACACTTCTCAGAAAGCAGTTATGACAAGTTTTCAAACAAAATAAAGTGACCACTGACCAATTCCATTTAACTCTTCTAAAATACCTTGAATATAGGATGGACTAAACTCTCACAGATGGCACTAAGCTCAGAAAAGCTGAAATCCAAAATGACTTCAAGAACTGGGCAAACTAAATGGAAATTAGTATAATGAAATGCAGCATAGTCCCTCTTATTGGGGATACGGTTTGCTACAGGATGCTAACAGATGCTATATCAGCTGCTGTAGCTTTAATTCCAAGTCAAGTGCACACGTGCATGCACCCATGCTCTGAGTGAAGATAACACTGTCTAATACAGTAGCCTGCCTGAACATTGTCTCTGCAAAAACCTCTGGTTTGGAGATAGCTGTAGGCACTACACCCTGATGGCAGTCTCTTTACTATCTAAACTCCCTACACAACTCTGTAGCTCCCCCATCCCATGTTAACCACTGAAAAGCTAATATCTGTTGTTGGTTTCTTATTTCTACATTTGAGCATTTTCAATTAATTTCATCCCATTTAATAGATGCTGAGGAAATGGACCTCTCCTAGTAATCTCACTGCTGTAAACTGTTTCTGCTTGGAAATGGTGCTTATGAGAGAAGCAGGATATTGAACAAATTATTTCAACAGTAGCTTCTACATACACTGTGGCATGCAAGGATATTTTCTAACCAGAATTTAAAAGTGGGTTCCAGCAAGATACACAAACTAGATTCTACAGTGCTTCAATCAAATTGCAGTGCTCAAAATAAAGTAAAACAATTTCTGTGTTTAAAATCCAGAGAGCCATTTTGATTCACTATTCTCCCTATATTTTCCAATGAAAAGGCCAAATCCTAGAGTCTTTCCATAATGTTTAATCCATCTGTGTTCAGTTCCAGCTGAAGCCAACAAAAAATTTAGCTCAAAGAATAATAGATTATAACTCTGTTAAGAAAGATTATATAATATACACCATGTGTATATGATGTGCTAAATATGACAACTCAATAGCATAGAACACAAAGAGAAGAATATTTTTTTTAATTATGCAAACTGTAGAAAATTAGCGTCCAATTGCTTTGCTAGCTTCCTTAGATTCCAATTATATTTGCTATGCTAGCAAGAATCTTGTACTAAGAACATTTTTCCTTTTTAGCATGCACAATGTGACTTCACATCAAAAGCAATGGGAACTGGCAGGCAGCAGCAAATTCCTACAGGGAAATATCACACAGTTGTTTTCTGTGGTGAAACACAGGCTGGAGGGACTCAATTGTCATACCGGTTGTTACCACCTATAATTACTTTTAAAGATTCATGTCCTGTAATGATCCAAGGCACTCCTGTTATCTCTTTCCAGCAATTGATCTGAAACATCTGTCATCAACACCCACATGGCTAAGAGAGCTGTTTTGCTCAGGAATGATTTGGAGCACAGACATTGTCATTGAGTTACAGTATGTTATGCATGCAAAATCAAAAATGTCACACAGCAGCCTCCAGCTGAAGATTTAATGACATCTAAATTGAAGCCAGTAGCATTTTGTATTGCAAGGTGGCAATGTAAACATATTTGTTTGCAAGGTTGCTGCTCTGCAGGTATGATGTGGCAAAGCCGCAATCACAGATGACAAAGTGGATCCAGTTTCTGATGCTTTCAGCCCACGCCAAATCACTCATGGTCTGACAGAGAAGGACAGATTCAGAACCATCCTCTGCTTTGCTAGTTCAGATAATCTGTTAATTACTCTTACTACTTATTACTTCACAAAGTCCAAGCTCAGAAAACTTGATTGCATGGAGAAACCTCCCATTGACCTCAAAGTATTTGTAGGACAAGATTTTGAACAGATTCAAAAGTCATTAACCTATATGCACTGACTTCTCATTTTGCTTTAATGAACAAAGTATGGCAAGGTATGTGTAATATGTAATTAGTAAAGACAAGCTGGCTTTTCCAGATTAAGTACTAACTGAAGGCAAGATCCTGAACTGGACTCATTAAAGCTATTTGGATTTACAATAACTCAATCTAGCTCTGGTACAAACTTTGGCTTCAAATTCAAATTTAGATGACTTAGTTTAGGGGAAATTGGTATTTGCTTCATTATTTCCCCATTCACCATTTCACATTAGTGCTTGGATGGAGACAAGGACAGAAAGATCTAGAGGAGATTATTTCTGGCCAACTGAAAGGTTGGAAGAGGGAAGCTCTGCCTCACATGTGTTTCACAGTCCAATTTCCAATCAACAGAAATATGAATTTGATGATTTTTGCTGTTACAGAAAATTAGTAAGAAATAGTTAATTATCTCCTGCTGAAAATCAAGATAATTGTTATTTTTAAGACTTATTTTTTGGGAAAAAGAAAAATCAATAATCTCAAATCAATAAATAAAATAATCTCCAGAAGTGTGTTATTTTGTGTGTACATTTGTTTGTGTGTGTATGCAAATTGCAGTTGAAATTTTCTTTCAGAAGGCCAGAAATAATGAACTGATGAATAGAACAGATTCTACTGTTAGTAAGCAGGGAAAAAAAAAAAAAAAGAAAACAAAATCCCATGAAAGGTAGAAGATGTAGATTGAAAGTGAAAATACTTTGGATTTATTAGTTTATTTAGCGAAGTTTTACTTGGGGAAAAAGAATAAAGGGGGGAAAAAGTGAGCAGACTTTTCCCTGGCACTGTTCCTCTCTCCCCAGCCCTCCTTTTAATATATCAAATAATTTTAATTAGTGTTCTACACATCTGAAGACAGGGAAATATTAGTTTTGATTGCTGGGGCTCCTCATAGGAGCCCTGAATTATAAACAGCCACACTGAAATCTGCAACTTCTTCATCCAGCACCCATACTAGACCTCTGGAAGCAAAGTAATCTAGTCTATATAAAGCTTATCTGAATGAACACTGAATGACATTTTCTATCAAGTATAAAATATTGAGAAGTAGGACTTTAAGGTAAGGAGCTCCTACATAATTGCTATGCTAATAAAAGTAAGCATTTAATATACAACATCACAGTATTGGGTATTCTAAAGTAAATATATGTTTCAGAAATCTGTTTATAAACTTTTATCAAAATTCAAGGAGTCCTGCTGCAGCAGTGTTTCCTTTTTAAGCAAGTCTTCCCCAAAACCTTTCCTGGGATGCGTGATGTCCCTGTGAGTGCCCTGCTCATGATGCTGTTCCAGATCATTAACGTGATCCCTGCTGACACGCCGTATGGTGGTGAATGGCCATGAGCAATACAAAGCTGCTAATGATGCCCTCAGCCCAAAACATGTATTTTAATGAATGTAGTAGGAACTTTCAGTTTTCAGCATGCAGACATCACTGGCAAACAAACACTCAAGGTTGTGTTTTGCTGCTGTACCCAAGAGAGATACATACACATTCACACATACATATTCAATGACTAACCCCTGTTGAAGTGGGAATAGGTATTATTTTATTCTACAGACTCAGAGTGGCTGCAGAAAGCCACCTGAAGAGGTCAAGATAGGTTAGGAGAAAGGCTACAAATGGGCCTGACAACATCTAGGGGGAAGAGGGAGAACTCTGTTTTTGCAGAGTTCTCTTTTGATAATTTAATATTTAATATTATTGTAAGGAAGCCTGAAGTGCAAGGGCAGACTTTCATAAATATTTTTAGGCCATTGAGTCACCTGGGTTCCCTGCAGCTAGGTCAAATGGTGTGAAAACCCTACAGCAGCACAAACTTCCAGCAACTTAAACAAGAAAAATTCTTTCTTCTCTCCATTCCCCCACGACTGGGGACCCAGCATCCTCCCACTCTCCCCACCACACATATCTGTCCTGCCTCATGACCCATCTCTGGCTGACCCTCTTCAGGAATTTTTAACCTTAGACAAAACCTCAAATGCATTCAGGAGACTTATGAAAACAACAAGCTCGTCTGAACATCCCAAGCACAGTAGAAGCTTTGGAAAGCTACCGTAACTTGCCTGGAGAAGAAAGTGAGAGTGAACAAGTGGGAAAACACAACTTCCCCTGACCCTACCTCAGAAACTCTTAGCAATGACACCTTTCATGCTTTTTCTTCAGGTAGCCGCTCCATGGGGGGGTCAGGGGGAGATGGCCAATGATAATTTCTTTCTCTCAAGTTATATCCTTGAAACTGTAACTTCTAGTAGTTAAGGCTTTTGACTTGCGCGTTGTGAAAACAGCATTTCTTTAAAGAACAGCACATTCTCACAATTGACACTTCATAAAAGAAATAATGCCACCAGTATCTACCCAAATCTGCTTCTTCTTACCACAAAGCAAGATTTGAATTCACAGTAAGGCACCTTTTTCATACAGCCTGTTGTTCAATCTTAACAAACGCCTAAAAACATTTGCAAAGTCAGCCTTACCTGCACCTGCATGCACTTGAGCTTTTGAGTTTTTTTTTTTTTTAATATTCTTATTCTTTTTTAGGGCTGGAAAGGAAGCTTAGAATCCACATAAGTAACTTCACAGAAAACAGACAAGGTGAAGGAAGTACTCAAACTAACCAACACAAAACAACTGTAGAACCCAGGAACACTTACCTGCCAGCTTCTGAACTTAAATCACTGCCAAAATACTTCACAGGGAAGTAGTACCACCAGGGTTTTACTGTACTGAGAAGGCACCACTAACGTAACTAGCTCATAGAGTCTCTAAAACCAATTCATATAGAGACAGCAGAAAACATGAAGAAAAAGCAGTCTATCTTGGAACACTGAGTCAATTTCTCCACGACAGTAGAAAAGCACCCCAAGTAACCTGAACCTCAAACTCCTCTGGAGTGGCAAGTCTTCCCATGACTACTCATGCTTCCTATATAGCAAAGGTCAAATGATCCCCACCTGGCAGATTTTATTTCACATGTGTGGAGTCATGAGACCTTGTGGAATAGGCTCAACAAGCTCGTTTCAATGTTTAAGGTTCAATTGCTCCTTATTGCTAACAGAAAGAACCTGACAAGGGGCTTAGTGGTTAGAGTTGACCTAATGAATTAAATACAAAAGGCACGTAAGGGTCATATTTCTGCTAGTCATTCTGCAAGGAAAATTAGTACAGAGCCTGTTAAAATAAGATAAATAAACATAAATAAAAGAAATAAATAGCAAAAAAAAAAAAAAAAAAAAAAAAAAGAAAATGACCTAAATGGCAAATTTGCCATCATAGATTTTCATCTGTCTAGTCACGACAGATAAAGAATATAGCAATCAGAAAGACTTTTCTTGACATTAACATTGTTTAAATTTGCTTTTCTGAGATCTCTTCTTTATGCAGGACTTTTCAAAATCTAGCACCATGACCTCTAACTGCAGTATTTACTTTGTCTGCTTATAAACTGTCACGTATAAATGCCAGGATCTGAATCCTCACTCCCTATTCAGGTCAAGGACCAGCCTGAAAGTTTTGGCTTTAATTTGGTTACATGACTACATTGCTGTTGTCGTGGTTTCCCCCGGCCAGCAGCTAAGCACCACTCAGCCGTTCACTCGTCCTCACCCTTCCCTCTCTGGGATGCGGGAAATAGGAAAACGAAGCCTGTGGGTCGAGACAGAGACAGTTTAATAAGTGATGCAAAACGCAATTGCTCACCACCCACTGACCGATGCCCAGCCTAATCCCGAGCAGCCGCCCCCCCCCCCAGCTAGCCACCCCTATATATTGTTCAGCATGACCCCATACGGTACGGAATTCTCCTTTGGCTACTTTGGGTCACCTGTCATGGGTCTGTCCCCTCCTGGCTCCTGCTGCACCCCTAGCCTGCCCGCTGGCAGGACAGAGTGAGAAGCTGAAACGTCCTTGGCTTAGTGTAAACACTGTTCTGCAACAATTAAAACATCGGCGTGTTCATCCTAATCCACAACATAGCACCCTACCAGCTCCTAGGAGGAAAATTAACTCTATCCTAGCTGAAACCAGGACAGCTGTTTTCTGGCAGGTCGCTGGGAGAAGATTGGCTGGCTTGGGGGAGCTTCTGTACATGTGGCTTTTAGGCTGTAGCCAAAATGTTCCTCTAGATCTGGAAGTCTGAAGATGGTTGAGTGTTTAGAAAGCTGCCTGGCAGAGAAGGACCTGGGAGCATTGGTTGATAGTCAGCTGAATATGAGCCAGCAGTGCGCTGAGGTGGCCAAGAAGGCCAACAGCATCCTGGCTTGCATAAGAAGCAGTGTGGCCAGCAGGACTAGGGAAGTGATTGTCCCCCTGTAGTCGGCTCTGGTGAGGCCGCACCTCGAGTACTGTGTTCAGTTTTGGGCCCCTCACTACAAGAAGGACATGGAGGTGCTCGAGCAAGTCCAGAGAAGGGCAATGAAGCTGGTGAGTGGTCTGGAGAACAAGTCTTATGAGGAGTGGCTGAGGGAGCTGATTGTTCAGCCTGGAAAAGAGAAGGCTCAGAGGTGGCCTTATTGCACTCTACAGGCACCTTAAAGGAGGCTGTAGTGTAATAAATGGCTCAGTCTTCAAAATAGGACTATAATCAAAGTTTATGATTTATTAAAGGAATAGAGATAAGCAAACAGCACTGGGTGCGCTGGGAGTCTCTGCTCCACCAAGACGCACACCAGTTACATCAAGCAGCTGATTTTTATGCTCCTAGGCTAATACATATTCATTACTACTTCTAAAAAATCCAGGGTTATTATAATTAGTTTCCTGAATCCAACCCCTCCTACTGGAGCATGCGTATCAGTCTCCAGTGGTCCCTCTGGGGGTCTCTCGTGCTGAAGGCTCATAGTCTTCTTCTCTCTTGTCCTTCTCTTTTGTCCAACTTGGCTGTATGTCAGAGACTTGCACAGCGTCCCCTGCAAGCTTTGTCTTTTAGTCGTTCTTCAGCTTTCCCCTTCTCCTTAACCTTCTGGCCAGATATCAGAGACTTGCATAAGTGTCCCATGCAATAGTCATAATAGTTAGCAGTTATTCTGATCCCCCCCCCAGATATCAGAGACTTCAAGGAAAATCCTACAAATATATTTCCCTTCAAGCTCTCTATTGACATGAATTGCTAAAACATTTGTTTGCAAGATACAAGAACTATATACATTAACCACTTTGTTTTTCTTAGACTTGTGGTTATACGAGGGTATGTAAGACAGAAGGTCACATTCATCATACCGTGCGGCCCTAACATTGTTCCATATTGACACGAATCAGATGAACACATTTCACAGTAGCGAGGTGGGGGTTGGTCTATTCTCCCACGTGCCTGGTGACAGGACGAGGCGAAATGGGCTGAAGTTGTGCCAGGGGAGGCTTAGGTTGGATATTAGGAAGAACTTCTTTACTGAAAGGGATGTTAGGTGTTGGAATAGGCTGCCCAGGGAAGTGGTTGAGTCACCATCCCTGGCTGTCTTTAAAAGATGTTTAGATGTAGAGCTTAGTGACATGGTTTAGTGGAGGACTTGTTAGTGTTAGGCCAGAGGTTGACCTCTGTGATCTTGGAGGTCTCTTCCAACCTAAATGATTCTGTTGCAGTCTCCCAGCTCAGAGCCAACCACCTATTAGTCTGGCGCAACAGATTTGTGTGTTCCTTGAACTAGCTGTTCCTTCACCTCCTCTTCAGATACAAGGACACGCGTCTCTTTCATGATCCTTCAGGACTAAACAAGCCAGGAGAGATTAAAGCCCTTTTCTTCAGGTCAGTAAGATCCCTGCCTTTGGTTTCAGTGAGAATTCAGGCCCTAACAACTCAAGTGTCTTCTGGATGGTGCTTCTTCTGGGTAGGATAATTTCATTTCCCTTTTGAAGACTTACAAGCATGTAGTAACAAAAGCAAAGGCATAAAACAGTACCTGAGACACAGGCTACTTTTCAGCCTGCAGTGGACTATGATATCAAATAATGATATCATACCTATATCATGATATCATATCAGGAAATGTAGAAAACAGTCTGTTGCTTCTCAAGTTTAAAGTTTTCCCTTAAAAGGTGCAAACCTCTATTAAGGTGTAAGAAAAGGTGTTATTAGATATTTGAGTACAATTCTCACGTATACATGAACATTTTCCTCTCCAGTTTCCAACTTGGGGCGTAACATTTTTCATCATGCTGTTACAAATTCCGAGTCAACTTAGCTTTATAAGATTTATTTACGGGATTAATAAAAGGCAAGTAAAGAGGGTGTGCAGGGAGTCTGGGCTCCTCCAACACACACACACATTACATCAGGTGGCTGCTTTTTATGCTTCTAGGCTAATACATGTTCATTCCTACTTCTAGAAAAGGCAGGGTTATTATAATTAGTTCCCAGACTCCAAACCCTCCCACTGGTGCATGCGTATCAGTCCCCCGTGGTCCCTCTGGGGGTTTCTCATGCTGAAGGCTCGTAGTCTTCCTCCCAGGCTTTGTCCTTGCCCTTCATCCATCTTGGCTGGATATCAGAGACTTGCCTGGTGTCCCATGCAATAGTCACAATAGTTAGCAGTTATTCTGAGACCCCTTTGTTCTCTTATCCCCAGATATCAGAGACTCAGGGCTTACCCTTCAAGCCCTCCATTGACAGGAATTGCTGGAACATTTCTTACAATACTCTTAGATCAGGATTCTGATTCTAACAATAGTTCCTACTGCAGAGAACTTTTCCAGAGAAGAGAGAAGCAAACCAGGCCTGACTGCTTTGAATGAGACAGAGATAGCAAACAAATGTAAATGAAGAAAATCAATATGTGGGAATGTTTTCAAAGAAGTGTCAGAGTCCAAAAGCTTTACATTGGTTCAATCCCTGAAAGTTAATTAGCATAAACTCAGGTTGCATCACTGAATTTGAAGTAGTAGGATAGACTTGCACCATTGCAGAGCCTCAGTCGCGGATTAAATTGGCATTGCCTCTAACTCTATACAGGAAAGAGAGAAAAGCACACCTTTCTACTTTGTCAGCTACTGGCAGACCTAGATAGAAAAAGAAAAAAAAAAAAAAAAAAAGTTGTTAATTAAAAAGTAATGCTGTTTTAAGGAATTTCACCAAATACGTACTATTTGGTAGAAACCAGAAAACAAATGAAAGGGAAGAAGAAACAGTAGAAAGTATATGAATGGACTTAATTTACGTGGCAATAGACAACAAAGACAATCTGCAATGATTTATAAGTGCCTTACACCATCCACCCTTGAGACAGAAAAATGGGATTCCCATATGATGTAAGGGGAGTGCAATCCCTCTCAAAATACAAGAGTGGGGTATGCTACTGAGTACTGAAAATGTTAAGACTAGGCAGCACCAAACTCAACAGAGAAGGCAGGCTGAGCCTCTGGCTGTTCATGTAACAGAAAAGAAAATCAGATTTTAGCCCTAAGCAACGATTTTTAGTGACAGGCAGGGAACTAGTTCTTTTGAAGCCAGGGACCATTTCAGCATCTTCAAAGCTAAAGAAATGGTTGATGGCTCTGCAGAATCACATCCCTGGCTCAAAAATCTGGGGACCAAGACTTGGGACACATTTCACAGTAGCAAGTGGGTTTTTGTTTTTTTTTGGTTGTTGTTGGTTGGTTGGTTGGTTTTTGATTGCTTTAGTTTTAAACACAGGTAGACCACAGATCAATAGCCAGCAGTTAAAGACTTAAGGAAGGAACACATAGATCAAATGAACCTAGTTATGGATATATACACAGAGGGCTAGTCTCCAAAAACCTGAGGGTCAGATTTCCTCATTATGAAATCCCACTACTGAGGCCAGATATTCAAAACAACAGTGACTATTAAAGCAAACAGCTACACAGCAGACTTTCTAGGCTGATAAGCAAAAGGGAAAGAAAAAGAACAACTGCAAATTTACTGTCCCTTTCACTCCATGGAGAAAAAAAAAAAAAGAAAAAAAGAAAAAAAAGCCACAACTTTATCTGATCTGGAGGTATTATAGCATTGGTACCTGGAAAACACTCTAGTCCTATGCATCTCAGCTAAAAGGCTTCCTTTCCTCACCTTCAGCCTTTCCACCCCACTTCTAGCAAGGGCCCATCCCAGAAGTAACACCACCCTTCCCTTCAGTGCCATTGGTAGTATTGCTGGGCAGACAGAAAGGATGGCAGGAAGTCCAGAGGCAGCAGCTATGATGCACCAGGAGCAAACCTCAGAACAGTCTCCATGGGATCTGCCCAAAGTAACATTGAATCATCAGCAGAAATGGGGAGCAAATCAATGTATAAATTGCCTTTCTCCACCATCTTTCCTGTGTCTGTGGTAAATATGAGGGAACAATCCTTCCTCCACAGCAGTGATCATAAACAATTTATTGCAACAAGGGGAACCAGGCTTTGTATTCCCCACTGCCACATTCTTCTGCAGCCTGCAGGAACAAATAAAAGCAAGTATTAAAATGATCACAAAGCTGCTATTCCTTCAAAGCAAAACAAGCCCAGAAAAACAGATGCATCTTGTGGTATCTGAGCTGTTGTGCCCTATAGCCAGAACTTTCAGTTTAAGTCATCTGTATGAACATAATACAGATAACTCTTTTCTTTCACTGATGCTAAGAGATATGACTTGAGACGACAGAACTTCAGAGGAATCAGATTGCTTATGGGCAGTGTTGAGTGCTTTTAAAACAAGAGATTAGGGGACTTCTTATCAACCGCTGAAAGCAATTCAGGAAACAAAGACAGTTAAAGGAGTTTATTCTTCAAGCAGACAAAAGAAAATGAAAAGCAGTTTCCAGACAAGATGAGCACGTAGATGGATCCTGTCCTCCCACCCTGAGCTATGCAGGAGAAAAGGGGGGGGGGGGGGGGGGAGGAGGAGAAGAAAGAAAAAGAAAATAAAAACCATGAAGCACACATATACTCTCTCTCTTCAGCAGGAATGATATCAACATTTGGTATTTTTTTCTGTTTTTCATGGCAACACAATGTTCTTCATGTTGCAGACTCACAGAAAAATATACTTGCAGTTGTATACTTTGAACAAACACAAAGACTGATTTTTCCTGTCTCCTTCAAACAACTCTTACTGTGATACTAACTTAGTTCATCAGGCACAAGAGAAATCCAAAGTTTTCTGACTGTGTCTGTGTTAACCAAAACTGTCATACAAGAGAAGCTGTTTTCCAGTTGTAAAATTGTCATAACCAGCTTAATAAGAAAATTTTGCTTCCAAAAACATGTGATGTTGGTAGGGATCAGTGCTTGTCTTTTCCAATAAATGCTTTGCTTTTTAAATAAAATACAGTGGGAAACTTCTGATGAGACAATGTGCTAATAGTCCTTTTAGAATTGTTTTGCTTTTTGATGCTATATTCCTAATATGCCAAAGAAAAAAGCATCCAGAGGCTGATCTCCATATGAACATTCAAATCTCTTTAAAAATCCAATACTCCTGAGATTTCTCAACTAGAGAAAATAATAGGGCAAGAAAAAAAAAATATATCCTGATAGGACAAAGACAGATTGCCATGTCTTCCTGCCGTTTAGGGTCAAGCCATGTTGTCAACGTCCTTAGGGGTCAATGTCTGTCATTTATTTGTATTAGAGGCTTATTTAGAGATTCTCTCAGCTTAGTCTCTGAACCACCAGCAGCCTGTCAAGTTGTAAGAAATTCATGGGATGATTGCATGATTAATACATCAGGCTGTCACAGGAGCCATGTGTCCATGCATAGTGGGCCTACAGGCACAGAGAGAAGAAATGGAAGGAAGAATAAGACGAAGAATTAAGTTGTATGAAAATGAAAATTTCTAGGGACATCTATCACAAGATGCTCTGTGTATGACGACTATTTTTTCCTCAGGAAACAGGTGGTCACTAGATTAATACTAAAAATGATAACAAATAAGATAAAGAGGTTTGAGAAACAGCGGGTGCATCTATTCACTGAATTTTTGATAGTGCATATGTGAGACCAGGAGCTGTGATGAGCCTATAGACTAGTTGGAGAAAGCAGGCAGTAGATTTGCAATGAGAAGCAGACTTGTTTCTATTTGCTCTGCTGATTTCTTGCCAGAAGCAATCAGCCTTTCAGTTTGACTATCCTTCAGTTTTGTTCCCCCTTCCCATGTCCATCATCCCACCCCCAAGCACCCATCCATGTTTTCATCCATGTCTCTCTCACCCCCTCTTGGTCAGCTTTACCATAACTTGCTTTGCAGCAGTCACAAACCAGACGTGCTCCACTGTCTCAGACAAATCATAAGAACATGTCTTGCCCCAGGTCATTCAACAGAGCTCAAATCAGCAGGGACAGGAATAGACCTGAGGTTCATCGCTACATTCCCCAGGTTTCAGTGTGCAACAGCTCCCAGGGTAGGAAAGGTCAGTCCATGGCTACAAGCACCATCCAGCAGGATCCCACTTACCCTTTCAGCAATATCTCTGGCACTACAAGAACTCTTATGATACTTTTCTTAGTTTTCTCAAACAGTAGACAACTTTTCAACAGAAGAAACTGCTGTTCTGGTAATCAAGTCAGGTTTATAAACAATATGGAAAAGAAGCCTTGTTGGAGTTTTCATACGACAGGCCTAAAACTGAGTGAAAGACAGATTGCTTTTGTGCTGTTTACCTCATATTAGGGTCTCACTGGAATTAGGGAAGAACCTTCATATTGCTGGTAAACAGATGGGATTCACATCATATAGCACCAATGGTTGATAAGTAGACATTTCTCTGAACTTTTCCTCCAAGATACACGTAGCTGATAAGCCAATGAGTATCCTAAAGCAAAGCTCTATGAAATAAATAAATATTTCCAAGCAGTCAGATGAGGCTGCACAAGAGTGCAAAGAAGCCATTATTTCATTTCATTGACAACTAGTGAGTCTGGGGAGACTAGTTCAGATGGAGATAACTGTACTGGGAACATAGGCAATTAAGAGAGATGACTCACCTGAGACTTCCCTCCACTCCTTCCTCCTCCTCCTCCCCCCCCCCCCCAATAAAAACAGGCCCTGAGATCTCATTTTGGAATTTTGATTTTCAAAAGTAATTTTCAGCTGCCTGAACTTAAAACATAAACAAAAGAACCAACCTCTCCCCTCAAAACCAGCTCTTGATGGTCCAAGAACTTAATGCTGTGACTTCTTCCTGTGGATCAGTCATGGCAAGTGAGTGGGGAGAATTCTGCGTTTTTATGTTGTGAACCCCAAACATTTATGGGTGAATATGTAAATAAATAAATATGGATTTCATTGCTCCAATTCTCCTTCTCAAAGTCTACCAATACTTGATCATATTTCTCACACATAATCATGTCTTGTTTGCATCTTGTACAGTGCAAGTGAAATTCTAGTCTGTTTAGAATTAAACTAAGTGCGCCTTCAAGTTCTACAAATCAAAGCTGTGGAAATTTGTATCCATTGTCCCATTTAATGGGTTAATGTCTGTGCAGGGTTTTGAACATTTCAGACATTATTTAAATTACGTGTATTATTATGATTTATCTGATTTCATGACAAGCAGTACATTTCACAGTTTTCAGTTTTGATGCATCTCCAAGGTCTTATCTGAACTTAAACGTTTCCAAAGAATGCAATACTAAAAAGATCTCTCAGCATGGTTGAAATTTATCCTAGAAAAGAAAACAAGAACTGAAAGCCAACTCAGCTCAGATGCTCTGTTATGGAAACAAAGAATAACACCTCTCTGAGTGGTACTGCTGAAAAGATTTTCTTACCATTATATATGCAGAATTTCTTGCCATTACATTCACAATATGCAATTTTATTGCATATATCACTGCAAGAAATCTATTACATTTACTAGTGTAGATGTAAGCAAGTTTTTCAAGTATATTTCTTTCCAATATGTCAGAGCATTGAAAAGAGAAACTTCCAGATGTTGCAACAAGCCAGCAGTTGTAATGTCAGGTTACAGGATGGTGGCTGGACTGACCTTGCAGGTCATCTTTTGATCAGATAGGTACCCAAGGTGTCTCACCATCACTCTTACCCACACCTCCTCCTCAGAGCTGGTCACTGGATCACAGGTCAGGCTGACCAGTTGTGTTTCTTCTTCCCAGAGAAACAAAGAAACTGGACTATAAACACACTAGGTAGTAAAAGGTGAGAGTTCATTATGCAAGTTCCAGTCTGATGTGAATAAGGTGTGACTGGTCAACATGCTGGCAAAAAAATAGCATTCATATCCCTAATGAAATAAAAATAAAAAGTAAAAAAGTGAGCCAGCAAATACTGAAATGTTGGGGGTTACAGAATTCATCTTGCTGCACAATTCTTGCAGTGTCTCATAGCAGGTCTCTCTCCTACAGAGAGAAGAAATGTTTTGATACAGATAACCAAATCTCTTTTTGTTGAACATTCTCTATGCCTTGGAATACCTGCATTAACACTTTATAATGAGATATCCAAACTACAAACACACACACAAAACAAAAAATCCAAATGAATTTTATAGCCATTTTAAAGAAATTTTTTCTTTTCTGCTGATATCTGGGGAGAAACTTAAAATAAATAAATAAGTAAATAAATAAAATAATAATGATAACAAAAAAAAGAAGTCCTTGGTAATCTGGCAGTATATTCTAGCCTTTGATCTCCATAAAAGAGAGATGATCAGAAAAGCTTATCATGCATGTCAAAGTCTGACACTGATCTTCTTTACCTTGACTACTTCATTTACAACATTATGTTTATGTGGCAACCTTGATGGATCAGCATTAAATAAGATAAGCTAGGAGAGCCTTGTAGAATGTCATGACAGTAAGTTTTCGAGAAGTTCTCACTCAGAATATAAAGAAAACAACATACTGAAACTCATCACAAAAAAATATGTTCTGGAGTTATTTACTTTTGAGTTAAGGCTAAGGATACAGCAAAATATATGGAAAGATTTAATTATCCTTCCAGCCTTGGAATGTAGATTGTTAAATATTCATCATTGGCTATACATTCATATTGCATCTCTTC